>NC_083107.1:52872853-53177103 GCF_949774975.1 Lagenorhynchus albirostris | reverse complement strand
AATACGATTCTGAAAATTATTCTAGCTGAATGAGGAAAAGTGTACTTTAGATTTGAGAACTCTGACTGGACTTTTAAGTCTATCATGGGAAGGCTCTCAGAACTCCACCTGAATAGTACCGAAGCTTTTGCTGCTCCTGTTGTTGGAATCTGTTTTCCTCCTCGGAGAAAACAATGCTTGAATTACTTATCATTAATACTGAAACCCCTAGGAAGCAGCTGGAGAGCCTCTGAAATGTCTTAGGCCCCACCAGTCTGTCCCTTGTGCCCAGGTCTCCAAATGATCTGAAACGCCTGCCGGCCTGATTCCTGGGGCACTGACAGGGGGCAGAGAGATCCAGGAGCAGAAACTTCGACGCCAAATGGCTGGTCTGGTGAAGATGAGCAAGCCCCCAGCTCTCCCTGTGCCGAAGTACCTCGGAGTCCACAAAGTCATAAAAGCATCCTGGCTATTTATGAAAAAACACCCTACCCCTCACCAAAAAAAAAAAAAATCCCAGCTTGATACATAGTATTGTCTTGTCACTGCCACTGAGGACCACTTTGGGTTGCTTTTTTGTGCTTTATTTTTCCAGAACAATATACTTAGGTAAGAAGTCTTCCTTCTACTCAACTTTAAAACTGATTGGTGAAAATTCCTAATTGGAGTCTCCTTACCCTTTTTTCCTCTATTATTCTTTTTCAGTTGAAAAAGGAAAACCAGGATATATATGAAGAAAACCTTCATTACCCACTTCTGCTTATTTTAACCAAAGATGAATAGAAGATTAAGCTGCTCGAAAGACAAAGAAAACATCCAGTGCACAGGCAGGATTTTCACAAAAACAGAAATCTGTAACGGGTATAATATGCAGTAAGCCGTTGGCTCCCTGAGATTTTCAAGCCCCCAGGACATGGGCCCCAACTGCCTTTGCAACATTCCATGTGTGGGTTCCGGGGTCCACCTGTCCTCACCCACGTTGACTCCCCAGCCGTCCTGCTTGTTGCTCTTCCTGCACCAAACTTTTTTTTTCTTTTTTTTTTCTTTTTTTTTTTTTGGTGGTACACGGGCCTCTCACTGTTGTGGCCTCTCCCGTTGTGGAGCACAGGCTCCGGACGCGCAGGCTCAGCGGCCATGGCTCACGGGCCCAGCCGCTCCACGGCACGTGGGATCTTCCCGGACTGGGGCACGAACCCGTGTCCCCTACGTTGGCAGGCGGACTCTCAACCACTGCGCCACCAGGGAAGCCCTGCACCAAACTTTTGTCTTTAACTAGGTATAAGCGGCCTATGTGAGATTTGAATTGGGCTTGAGAGCCACCCAAGTATTTTTCCCTCTCATTGAGACAGAATTTCTTTTGGTGATTCCCACCCCACCCCCTACCCCCCCTTTAGAAAATATCTTGGTCTTTGTTCTATTTTAGTGGTGGTCATTTTTCATCTGCCAACCCAGCAAACATGATGATTCTTTCCTGGTTAAAAAAAAGAAAGAAAGCAAGCAAATCTTTCAGATCACCCTCAAATTAATTGTATTAAATCTGCCATCTCTGTTTTGCTGTCTCTCTCTCTCACCCATCCTCCTTTTTTCTTTTAAACAGGATGTTTTTTTTCCCTATAGATGTATAAGAAATGACTACATCAGCCCAAAGCCTCATAAACTGACCGTTTGTCCTCTGGACACAATAGCATGGCCAGCCCTCTGCTCCTCCTCTCCAATTATGTGTGATTAGTCTCAATGCGTTGTGTCAAGGAGGAGGAGTGTGCTGAGTGCTTATTATCTGTTTAGGTACAAGAAGAGCACATTTAGGCTCTGACTATGGATGAAAAGTGAGCCTTTATCAGGGCTCAAATCTACTGCTGTTCTCCAGGCCTCTTTCAAAAGAGGTCCTTTCCAGGGAAATTTTGAATAAATGGTTGATAAAACGAGATGGCAACCAGGGCGAGTTTTTAAAAACTCAATCACACAATTATCTGATTGAAAGTAAGTATATATAGTCCTATGCAGCAATGCAAGTGTATGGTAAACATTTAATATGTGCTACCTAGGATTAAGAGAGAATGACTTTTCTGCAGGGAACCCAAGCCTCTCCTTGCCTGGTTCATCCCGGAGATGCTCTAATGCCTTTTGTGGAAATTCAGATGTTTATCTGTAAGGAATCATCTGTGTCCACTTTCACAGTAATGTCATTAGTAGGTTAGCTATATATCCTCCTATCTTTAGTAGAGGCAAAGCGTGTATTTAGCGTGATACAATTAAAGTGATAGGTGGGAGACTGGGGGCGAATCCTTTTGCATATTAAGCAAACTTAGCTGTCATAAAAACAGCGACTCTCAGATGTCTTCTCTGCTCACTTCTATCATCAAACAAATTTTTCACCATCAGTTTGCATGTTCTTGTATTCACCACTTTTTCTGCTCCATTAGAGCACCTAGATGGATCTCTGAAGGCATAGGTCAAGTCGCAGTTAGATCATACATTTCTTTCTCACAAAAACTTGAATTGCAATGCCAAGTGATGGGCTAACATCACAATAACAGCAATTTATTCCTCTTTGGATAAAACAGCAGTCTATTCTCAATGCTAGATAAAGACCAGGGCAATGCAAACCAGCCATTTAGCTGAGTAGTTCAGCTAGTGGCAGCTCTCCTTTGGCGACTGTATAGGTTGCACACTGGCTTCCTATTTTCTTGTTTAAAAAATCAGAATTCGGAATGTTTTAAAAGGCAACACAGGTAGTTCCATTTATACTGGTGAAAATGCAGAGAAATGATTTCTTCCTGCAACTAAATCTGCCAGACAAAGAAAACCCATCCCTGCAGTAGCATCTAAGATCACCTGTTCTTATTTTTTCTTGTAAAATATAGAGCATCAGAACCATGAGAATAGTTCCATTTTTTTCTCATGAAAATACATGAATTGGCGAGAATTCAGTTTACATTTGTGTGTTGTGGGTGTAGAAATCCAGTGTTTATTTTGCTGGAAGAAATTGTATTTTAAAAAGTAAATTAGTAGTGTGTTTTTTCTTAATATCTGAGAATAGTGTGTACAGTTACCTAAGCTGGAGACAGGGTATAAGAATTGAGCTGTGCTACCAAAAGACATTGAGTAAAGAAATATGTTCATTGTGACTAAAACCTAGAGAATCTTTTGTAAAATGTTAAGGGTTTCATAGATTTGCTCTTTATGGGACCCTTACCTGGAGATGTCACTAGTCCAGGCTCTTTGGAAGTTTGTAAGAAACTAATGTTGTATATTATTGAATAGTTTAAAAGTGTTTTTATTTTCCCAAATTTTGGCGAAGTGCCAATATTGAGAGGGGAAAAAATTATAGCTGCTTTAGAAAGTTTATCCACTTACATTTCTTTTGAACTTTATGGTTAAGAATTGTTTCTCTGCATCGGTATTGGGTTGCATAATTGCAATTGAAATGCCCCATTTCATAATTGTCTGTGTAATTGTGCCTGTGTTTGTTTCAAAACAAAGCCTGTCTGAAATCATAAGAATTATTACTGTATTCCTGTTTCCTGTGTACCTGTATCTTCTGAGAAAACTCACAAATCTCTTTTGTCATACTAAATAGATTTGGTTGGGTATGAGAATGTTTCTAATATGGCCCATGGTCAGTTCTAATGCGGTGATACGAACAGCCGCATACAAGTTGGTTATAAGAAATATATTTTATTTTATAGCAAGACATATGCTGTGAATTGGGATAAAAGTGCTAGAAAAGACTACCTAAGAGGTTGATGCTATTTTGTGTAAATTGTGTATTTTGTTGGCTTTTTGACTGAGCACGAAAATGTAACTTCCATTAGGGTAGGGTAATTTAGGTGCTCTGTATTCAGCAGAAAACTTGTCGGGCCATAAAAGCTTTTCTGGCTGGTTCCTCCGGTGTTTTCAGAGAAGAGCTGCCCGCCCCTTGCTGTTTTTCCCTTTGGCTTCAGTATGGGCTGAATTTACCACTGCATACCTGTTGAATCAATTTGGGGGATCTAGCAGTTAACTGAGTGAATGGAAGGATTAGTGGCCTTTTGGAGCCCTATTTCAACAGCCAGGTGTCTTTCCTAAACTAGTTAACTGCTTTTGACAGTTGAAGAACCTGGTTTTAATACCACAGGCAGGAGATTGTTGACGTAGCGGGGTTTTTGTGTTTTTTTTTCTCTCTACTATCAAAGTGGGGCATACCTTCTTCTCCTAAGGGTTAGGCTTCTTCTTTTTTAATAGGAATGGACTGTCCCCTTCCCTCAACACAGCTTCCATGGGGCTTTTGTGCTTAGTCAGCATTTGACTTGTTTCCAGTATATGCCAAGCAATTGGGTGGCATTGTCCAGCAGTGGACTCGGGGGAGGGGGCAGAATGCTCACGCAGGGGAGGGAGTCATGTGTACGTAGATACACACTCATAGACACACTCACAGGGAAGATAAGGCTGTTTAGACCCTCAATCTGCTTCCAGATTCCAGGTACACTCCCCACCCCAGATCAAAGTCTCCTGAGTTGAGACTGTATGAAATGTCAAAATTAGGCTGAGTGTATCCCAGAGAGGAAAGATTGATTTGAAAGTCAGACTGGGTCTCCTTAGACACTGAATTTAGACAGTGGGCAAATATGTTTTCCTGAGTGGACTATTTCCAAATTAGGAAGCAGCCCGTTGGTGTTTAACAAACCATTAAGCCTGAAATGCCACGTTTAATTCTCAGATTTCATTTTACCCAGAAACCTTACTGCCCAGACTGTGACTAAATGCTCACTCTGTTCTCTGCCCTGGACGTCTGTTCATTTGGAGTCTATCTTTTGCCTTTTTTGTCCCCCTGACTTTTCAATTAATACATTTTTTAATAGATAAAACAGATCATACTGTGACTTTTAAAATGTCAACAAGCTTGTAAACAGAAATGTAATAAAATGGCTAATAGGAGATTCAATAGTTAATAGAGGGCCTGAAGTGTGAGCAAATACAGTAGCTGTATATTGGAAACTGTGCAAGTGAAGATGGCTTTAGTATTGCAAACTGAGGAAGAAAATTGTTTTTAATTAGCACCTTCATAAGAACTGCTGATTAATACTGTTTTGTTTGGTGAAAAGCTTTCAGCTGAGTAATTTGTACAGCCATTACAACAGTTTTGTTAGAGCGGGACTCCTGTTGTTAAACACAAACAGCAGATGATAATGGTGGAAGATGAGTTTGTCATGTAACAATTTACCTTATTGAAAAAAGCTTTATATTAAACCCAATACAGTCGGTACCAGCAGAAATCACATATTTTACATCCTCCCAAAATTGCAGTGTGCCATGCTTATATTTTTTTTTCAGGGACTGGAAGCAGATTTTATATCATTTATAAAATTATATACACAATTTAAAGGTGGTGTAGCATGGACAGACCACTTTCTCAGCAGCAGCTTACATCGGAGCGGTAAAGTGGCCGTGTATTCAAACACTTTCTAACTATACAAAGCAGGTTGGAAAATGGAATCCTAATTAAATAATGTTAGATGTAAATTTGCATTGGGACTGGATGTAGGGAAATAAGAATTAGTGTTTCTGCCTTAGGTGAGTTTATCACACATAGGATCTTTAAAAACAAAAACCTCTTTCGCAAGGAAAGTTTAATTAACCTTTTCTCTTTTTTTTTTGGAGGTGTTTTTAACTGACCAAGGAGAAGAGTACACATTCAGTGAGACCTGACCAGGGAATAAGAGGCTGATTTCAGTGAACTCCCATCAAATGGATATTGCCCTAGCCAGAGGCATGGGAACTTTTCTTTTCTTTTTAAATAAAATGCAGTGGTAAAGCATATTTGCATTAAAATATTACACAGACCAAGGCTGGTAAGAACTGTAAATTATTGGAGTGGCGTAATAGAGCATGAGATTTTTTTTTTTTTTAGACAGGCCTTCGGGGTAATAACAAGGGTTGAGGCTCACGACAGTGCCAAATAAGCTTTAGACAGCATAATAGTCTGCAAAGAAAGCCACAGAGCACTAATGTGAAGGAAGAGCTGTCCACCACATGCAGCAAAAATCACCAAAGGTCATTTTATGGTAGCAATTGTGACATAAAATTGGTGGTCATGCTACATGCCTAATACTCAGCACAGCTTTATAAATGATGGGCCCCTAGCGATGGCTGTCATTAAGTGCTTTCATCATAATAAACTTTAAACTGTTGGCTTTATGAATCGCCAGCTAGCTTCAGCTGTTCGTTGGATGGAGCTTGCAGTGCCTTAAGTGTGACAAGACCTATTAGGAATTGCAACCATGTTTCAAGCGTACTTGGCTTCCCCACTCCTGGGGTGATTGCTGCCTATTAAACGGCGTCTGGGAAGATTTTCCTCCAGCAATCTCTGATCAAGAGCTTTTTTGGGCTTTGACCTGCATTTCCTTCAAGACTTTCTCTGAGGAGTTTTATAAGAGCAAAACTCCAGAGGATTTATAGCCACTTCTGATTAATACCTTTCCAGTTTTTCTAGCAACTCTCCCACTGCTGCACAGAGAAAAGCTTTCATTGTTCCTGAGATGCTTATTTGTGACCTTTTCTCTGCTTCCTGATTCCCTCTACCGTGTTCTCTCAGTGAAATCCTCGGGGTGGAACCAAGGCAGTCGGTGAAGTTGTTACAGCTGGAGAGACAGAGGAGGAAAGAGGGAGGCTTTTATATTTTTAAAGAATTACATGCAGGGCAGTCTGGCCCCGCCCATTTAAAATACCCGCTGTGACGTCACGGGCCGCTGCCGTACCAAAAGCATCCTTAATGAGCCCTCGGTGTAAACCGAGCCGACACGTAAAGATTTCATGATTCGAATTACACTTTCATTAACCTTTAGCATAGGAAGTCTTTTAGTTTCCATAAATCTTACAGTGGCTTACCGTCTGTCCTACTGATGTGAATAATAGATGTTTGGGGAAATCGCTCTTTAAAAACCCAGGGTATTTAATTTACAAGGGCTAAATGCGTATTTCAGACTCACTCAGCAAGAACTTCAATTACTTCTTGTTGATTTTTCTAACTTGGAGGTCGCCCCCCCCACTTCAGTTTTCTTCTGCTTGACTCAGGTTTTAGAGATGGTAAACGCTTTCAATGTCTAAGTCCCTGCCTTAATACTCTTATTAGTCTTTTAAGCTAAGTAATGTCCTCCAGATAGTTACGGGAATGTCTCAGGTGTGGACCATTACACAATTAAATTAGCAAACCTCAGAGGGATTGGATTAGGACTCAGCACTCAGCAGGGAACACCTGGGGTTGCTAGGGCCGAGCTGGGTTTCTGAAGAGCAGGGCTCTGGCCGTGAATAAATAGTGAGGGTCGGCCCGCTAGGTAGCCTTAGTGACAAACTTGTCTTACCAGGTAAAGTATTGCAGGCTAAACTATTTTTTCCTGGGAGTAGGTTTCTGTGGCCGTCGGAGTGAACAGGACAACCATCAGCCAATGTGGCAAGCTGAAGGGAAAACAAGAGTTGGAGGACTCGTGGCTTTGCACGTACAAAGGCATCCGCCCATCCCTCCCCGCGAGCCAGCCAGGGATGGACAAGTGCATGTGGAGGCTGCTGCCCAGGTGCAAGGGGTGGGGGCAGGGCGGGCTGCAGAATGCCCCAGAACAAAGGCGCCTCCAGGGGCCCGTGCAGAGGTCACCTGCTGCCTCCAGGGCAGATTAAGGAGGACTGGAGAGGGCATTCGGAGGAAATGGTGCTGTTTTTCTTTGGGAAATCAATTCGTCCCACGCTTAATAGGACATTTTGCCCTCCCTCCTTGGGAGTCCTGGGCAATGTGCTTCCAGGTCTCTCCAAATCAAGTTTGGAAAGAGGTGGCCCCTTGGCCTGCCCGAGCTCCTTCAAACAGCCTGTGCCCACCCCACCCCCCAAGAATCTCTCCTGCTCTCGGCCAGGTCTCACTTCCCTTTTCTCCCTCCTTTGGGCTCTCCCGCCCCTCTCTACCCAGGCTCCTTTCATAAGGAGGCTGAAGGTGGAACTTTCCCTCACTCCCTTACTTTGAGTTTTCTTTTTTCCCAGTGACCTGGGCTGCACTTTGCCCCCACTCCCTGGCTGCCAATCTCCTCAGGGTTCGGGCCTCTCTCTTGCCATTCTTGAGGGCTCCCCCTCCTTGAGAGCTCCGGGAGGCCCAGCCTTCCAGAATCCGATCTCCTTCCAACACTGCAGACCCCCTGAGGGGGAAGGAAGAGGCTTCCTCCGAATGAATGGCCGGTAAGGAGGTTTTTAATTTGTCTGGAGCTACAAGAAAAAGGCCTCCGAGCCGTGGCCCTCCCTCACCTCGTTTGGAAGCCCCCCCTGCCTTCCCGGTGGGCACTGTCACCGCTCCATCCCAGGCAGGTCCACCAGCAGAATGGGGCGGAGGGGTCTGAAAATACTGGTTTGTTGTGTGAGAATCGCCTCCACAATTTAGAAGAAGGGCTTTGTCAGTTAGATTGCATTTTTTTTATTGTTTACTGGCTACCGATGTGAGAAATTTGGAACTTGAGCAGTTTCTGTCACACAGGGTCAGAAAATGAGCTCAGCCCATCCCGATCTTGATTTGCAATCGGCCTTCTGATGGCCGAGCTCTCCTTGAGCTTGGGGGAAATGTCACTATGCTGTCCCCAACATGGAAGACGGTACATTTAAAAGCTTTGCCCACCTGACCTGTGGTTTCACCTCCAGGTGCATTAGCCTTCATTTCCTTCACGGGCTTTATTTTTAGGAGCAGAGGCCACAGCCCTGATTGGCCTATGTTTTGAGTGGAAGGCACAGGCTCTGTGTCTTTTTTCTCGGCCAAACCACTTATGTGAGCAGCATCTGAGGATGCCAGGAGAGAGCAGAACGAAGCAGCTCCCAGCTCCCAAGTTGCCCCATGTCTTTCCTCTCTGCCCAGCTTCTCCTGCTCAGCCCACTTCAGGCCCCGGGAGACCACCTTCAGGCTGGGTGACAGAGATCTAAGGGGTTCCAGGCTGCCTTCCCCTGGCTGTCAGTGTTTTGGCCTCACCTCACAGCCAGGCTATTTCTAGCCCCTACTTTTGTTACCTAACACAGGTTCATGTACTCCATGCCGTGAGGCCGAACAATACCGAAACATCAAGAGTTTGGAGCAAAGAAAGGTTTATTGCGGGGCCATGCAAGGAAAACATACCCCAAAAAAACCTGAACTCCCCCAAGGGTTTCAGCAAAGAATTTTTAAAGGCAAGGTGAGGGAGGGGCGTGATTGGCTGTTGCACTTCTTGCTGTCATAATCTTGGTGCAGGAATGCTGTGTAGGTCAGGTCATGATGTTCCTGGAAACCTCGGACAAGACAAATGTTATTCTCTGTTCTGCAACTTTTTAATCTCTTTATGAATGGAGAAGTGTTATACCCTTAAAGGTATACCTTGAGAATGGGCTAGCCGGTATATTTCAGGCTATAGGCAACGTTCTTAACTGGATGCAAAAGCAATAGAATACAAAGGTTAAAGTAAAAGAAAGAGATCTAATATGGAGTCAGATTTGTTCTTCCCTATACACTTACAGCCTCCCTCCCCCACCCCCAGCAGACTAGATAAACCATAGAGTGGTTTCAGTAATCTCAATATGAATATGATACTGAAGGAGTTTATCTGACTCTTCCCTTATGATTGAAAAAAAAAATGGCAGCAATACTTTGCAGCTGTTCCCATCAAGAAATGGAGTCTATTTCTCCATCCTTTGGTCTGGAACTTGATTTGGCTTACTTTGGCCAATGAGATGTCAGTAAACATGAGTACAAACAGAGGTTTGAAAATCACTTGCACACTGAGGTTTGCTCTCTCTTGATGCCTTTGGAACCAGCTACCATGTGAAAAAGCCCAGACTATCCTGCTAGACACTGGAGATGTGTGGCCCGCTCATCCCCATCATTCCAGCCATGTGAGCGAAGGCATCCAGGACCAAACAGTCTCTGGCAGACCCAGCTGATGACTTATAGCATGTGAGCGAGCCAGGTGAGTTGGCATAAAAACTGCCCAGTTGAGTCCAGCCCAAATGGCCTACTCACAGAATCATGAGCTAATAAATGGTGGTTTCAAGCGACTAAGTTTGGGGACAGTTTGTTACACGGCAATAGATAACTGATACAATCTTGATGTTTTCTCTCTGAGGTACTTTTCTGCATCCTTAAGTGTACCTTGAAGTACCAAAACTTTTGAGATAATGCATTGCCTAAAATGTATTGAGTTACATAGTGACTAATACTGTAAAAAAACAAAAATAGGATTCAGGTCCCACAGGCCTCACTCACCCTTCAGAAAACCAGCCTATTGCAAAGGCGGATCACTTGCAGGCTCCTAGCAGAAGACACAAGAGAAAATGGGCTGTGGGAGGAAGTACCATGGACTCAGAATAACTAGATTCTAGCCTGGGCTCCCCCCAGTAACAAACTGGTCATTTTAGGCAAACTACTTAATCTTTCTGGACATGTGTTTCCTCCTCTTTGAACTAGATAATTTAATTTCCCATTTCATGCTAAATTCTGAAGCAGTAAAGATAAAAACATTCCATTATCAATCAGGGCCAGAGATTTTGATCACCTCAGGGAATAGGAATTCTCTGATACTACCAAGAGAGCTGTCCCACATTAGCGTGGCCCTAGAAAATACTTAGTACTCAGGAGACTTTCCTATGAGGTTCTAGAATGACCTTGATGTTTCACCTTGCTCTGCCCCAGGCTGAATGCTAGGGAGCTGCCTCAGGTACTCACTTTGGGGGAAGAGGAACAGTGGGGAACTGAGCACCTCCATGTTTATTCACTAATAAATGTTTTTTTGTGTGCTGTCACCCTGTTAGCTGCTGGGGATCTAATACTGAATAAGACCCTGTGACATGCTGGGGCCTAGTGAGAAAGACAAAATTGCTCTCCACACAAGGAGCTTGCATTGTTAACAATAAACAAATGTGGCAGTGCATTTATAAAATAATTATAAATTGCAGTAAATTCAGTGAAAAACAGGTAGGGTCCTATGGTAGAGAGTAATAGAGGGGCCTACCTCAGACAGGACGGTGGAAGAAACCCTCTCTGAGGGGTGTCAGTTGTGAGAAGGAGCCGTCATGCAAAGAGACGATAGTGAGGAGAGGGGCTCAGGCAGAGGGAATGTGGACAGCATGCCCCGAGGTGGCCCAGAGCCTGCGGACTTCGAGGATGAGAGCGAGGCCAGTGTTGCTGGGGCCTTGTGAGGAGGGACGTGAGATGGGCGAGAGCCAGCCTGTGCAGGATTTAGTGGATTTCATTTGGAGTGTGGATTTCATTTGGAGTGTGATGAGCAGCCATTGAAGGGTTTGGAGTCATGAGAACGACACAGTCAGAGGGACATTTTTTAAAGATCACTCTGAATGCTGGATGGGGCGTAGTTTAGAGGAAGTGGCGATTCCAGTGAGGGAGCTCCTGTAATGTGGTGGTCCTGGTGAAAGACAGCGGCCATGTGGACCGGGGACATGAGTGATAACGGGGGAAAGAGGAGCAAACTGATTCAAAGTGTGTGTGTGTGTGTGTGTGTGTGTGCGCCATAGAATTAACAGGATTTGCTGGTGGCTTCCTCATAAAATTACAGGTGAAGATGTCAACCTAAAGGTCTGAACCTTCTGCTCTAGAAATGTAAGCCCTCTTCCCTTAATAATCTACCTCGCCCTCCACCCCCGTAATGGGATGTGTGGAGCTATGAGGGGACAAGCCATGGAGAGGATGCCATCTCCACATGCTCTACTTCAGCTTCAGGCTCTGCACATTTATGGGCACCTGGGAATGGGGGGTCTTCATATCCTGATGCCTTCCTGGCCCCCCAGATTGACCCTGCCTGACATCCTCCTATTCTCTCAGAGCGAGAGGTGACAGTAGCTAGATAGGACGGGGCTGTAGGATAAGGAATCTATTTCTATTTGTGGCTATAACCCCCAGCCTTTCGTTCATACTGTTTTCCTGGGCCTCCGGCACGCTTGGGGATATTCAGGGAAAGACCCAAGGAGGTCAGACACTGGCCTCTGTCCTGGTCCTGAGGCCCCGCTGAGCTCCACAGATGCAGAGCAAGTAATCGCCTATGAGGCAAGATTTAAGGAGCACAGGAAAGCCTTTGGGTGGGAAAGAAATGTGTCACTGATACTGAAATTCCACCAACAGACCACCTTCACCTCAGCTCAAGGCAGGGGTTACTGTCAAAATGAGGCTCCTCTGGGAGAGGTGATGCTCTCTTGGTCCTTGGCGTGAAAGATCTGAGGCCAGGCCTGAGTGAGGGTGGAGATATAAAGCAGGCAGTGTGGAGAGGACACAGGGAACCTAGAGGAAGTAAAGGGGCCCAAGACCTGGGGAAAAGAGCAGAAGTGGGGGAATCCAAGTGTTGGAAACCACTCGTCAGCCTCACAAGGTTACCTGGGCCAGGAGGGCCATCCTGATTCAACAGTGCACACACCTGATGGCGCGTCCTCCCCATGCATGGGAATATGAGCACAAGGCAGGTGATGTCCCTGCCCACACAGTGCTCATGAACTCAGAGGGGAGACAGAGCGCGTCCTCATATGAGACAGATGCATGGAAAAGGACTGGCCAAGGGTTGTTAGAGATCGACAGGAAAAGCAAGTACCTTCTGAAAGAGGAGGCAGGGTTTGCATTAGGCCATGACTGTTCTGGCAGGAGGAGGAAAGGCCCTACCAGGGGAATGAAGCTCATGAAGATTTCAGGAAATGTGGACTTGGCAGGAGTGCGGGTTAAATGAGGTAAAGAGTCATTCATTCACTCATCTCACAGACTTTTATCGAAGCCTAACAGGTGCCAGGCGCTCAGGGGAGAGCCGTGAACTAGAGCGACAAGTTCCGTGATCTCACTAAGTGGCATTCGATGGAGGGAGAGAGGCAAGCTATGAGTGCACGGATCAGACTGGTTCAAATCAGGAGAGATGTGGTGAAGACAATAAAATGAGTCGATATTTGAGGAAGTGACTAGGCCTCCTTTAGATACAAGGTCAAGGAAGCTCTCTTGAAGGAGGCAGCGCTTTAGTTGAAACCTAAATGAAAAAGCCAACCTTTGGAGACTGAAAGGAAGAGCATTCCAAGCAGAGGTAACAGCAAGTGCAAAGGCCCTGAGGCAGGAGCATATCTGCAGAACCCAGGTGTGTGGAGCGTGGTGGGTGAGCAGAGTATGAGGCGAGGAGTGTGCAGGGCCTTGTAGGCCATGGAGAGGAAGCCGGATTTTATTTCAGTGGAAAGCCACCAGAGGAGTGACATGGCCTTGGCTTCTCTGTTTAGAAGCTCACTCTGGCTGCTGCGAGGAGAATCGGTACGGGGGGTGGGCGGGGTATTTAGGAGAGAAAGTCGGAGGCCCATGAGAAGCTATAATAGACAGGAAGGAGGTGACAAGTGAGGGGAGAACACAGGGAGCCACCTGAGGCTGGATAGTGAGGAAGGATCACCTATTCAGCCCACAGGGCTGGACTTCGTCCAGGAGCAGTGGGGGCCATCAGGACTGCTGACCTGATGGGACATTTCCAAGGAGCTGGTGTGAAAACATTCCTACTGGTGGGCACACATATGGAAGCAGAGTCCTAGGTCTGTCCTGGTGTGTGTGGGCCGAGTGCAGGACCTCGCCTAGGGCTCTGAGACATGAGCCTGGCCCTACTGATGGGCCCTGAGACCTTGAGGACCAGCGCGCTGACCCACGAGAGCAGGGGCTGTGCCTCATTCATGAGGCATCCTAGCGCCTGGCACGCAGTAGGTGATGGACGGGAAGGCGGGAGAAAGGAGGCTGGACGAGAGCCAGCCCAGGACATCTCTCTGGCCCCATCTCGACCCTCTTTTGTAGGCTGCATTCAGGGACTGGCAGAATAGTCACAAACCTCCTAGCAGACACCTCTGAAAGGTGTCCGTGGAGATCACATTTCCTACAATTGTGGGACTAAAGGACAGCCCCAAATGAGGACTGGAAGGACCCAAAGGGAAATAGTAGCAGCAGCTCACATTCACTGAGTGCTTACTGTGTGCCAGGCCTTTTGTTAAGGGCTTTACATGTATTATCTCATTTTAGCTTCACAACAGTCCTCTGACATTGCTGCTGTTATCATCCCCCTTGTTACACACGAGGAGAGTGAGGCTCAGAGAGATGAAATCAAGGAGAGGGCAGCTGGCTGCCTGCCCTCGTACCATTACCTCTGAGGAAATGATGTGCCTAGAGGAACCCCGGCCACTCTGCCTGGGATCGCCTTGCCCAGAGGAAAAGCCCACCTAGAAGGAAGGCTCACAGGTTAATTTGCATGCAAAGGAAAAGAAGGGTGGCGTTGCCAGTGCCTGCTTGTTAGACTGTAGAGTTGTCGAAGCAAATCAACAGTTGGAAGCTGGATCTGAGCAAGGGGCCCTGAGCTCCATGGCTGTGGTGTCCATGATTTGGCCAGGCGCCAGACCGTCCGCTCCACCAGATGCGGACACCTCTGGGCCCCCACTACAGAGAGATGGGGGGTCCACCGCCCACCGAAAGCTGCATGCCAGACCTTTATGCCCTGCCTCCCACACGCATGCGTGTGTGTGCGTGCGTGTGCACATGCATGCACCCATACACACAGGGCCTGCCTGAGAAGGAGCTATTCTTGGATTTTAGGCTCTGGCTCCCAGGACCCCAAGTGGTAGCCGATGGTTGTGTGGTCCTGGTGGCCGGTCTCTAAAATCACTTTAAATGCTTCCTCTGCTTTGGGACTTGGTGGCTCACCCCTGGGATGCACATTGGGAACGTGGTTAGATGGTGTCGAGCACTGTGGCCCCGGCAGCTTCTCCCGCTCAACTGGGCTGAGGTTAAGCTCAAGGGCCCCCAGGTCAGCAAAGGCCAGGAACATCCTGCTCTGGGTTCCCTTCCCTTCCCCACTGGCAGGGCAGAAACCAGACCCTTGACAGAGAGATCAAGCATGCCAGTGTGAGGATTCACCCCCTCCCGGTGATGCAGCTGCTTCCGAGCATCCCCGCTATAGGCAAAGATGATGAAAATGAAGGAAAACCGGAGAGAGGAGGAGAGAGCCAGCACATAACCTTGTTAGCACCGATGAGCCTCTCTGGGAGGACAGAACAAAGGATGGGTCGTCCTCCCCAGGAAGCAAGAAGTGAAAAGGAGACCAAGAATTAGCAGATGTGCTGTGAGTACGGATAAGAAAATTGTACAGATGATCCACAGAGAAATTATTCTAGGGTAATTCTGACTCTCAGCACAGAGGAGCCCCCACACAACTCCGTCTCTCAGGTGCCTGTTGCCTCGCTGCCTGGTTGCCAAGTAGAGCAGGAGGGTAGAGAAACTTCCATTCCCTTAAAGTGCTTTAGACATCACTGCAGCCATTAAAATAATTGAGCCTAGTTAGACATTTCTCTCTCTCAGTGAGTCTCTGTGAAGAAGCAAAGGAGGAACTTGGGTGGGGTTTGAGGTAGCACGCTATCCTCCGAGGACCTTTGGTCTCAGTCGTGGGTCCTGCGTCCTTGGGGTGGGCAGGGCGCTCATCCCAGAGGTCTCTGTTGCTTGCAAGGCTCAGGACGGACAGGTTTTAGTTGGTCATTCATCTGACCAGCGTTCCCTTCCTGGAATTTTTGTTTGTGTGTTTTTAAGTTCGGAGTAAACAACATTCTTGGATGTCAGTTGCGTGTTAGATTTAGATTTTTCCACCTTCGTCGGTGGCAGCAGCACCCTGGCCTCAACAGCTCAAGTTTCTAACCCAGGTTTTGCTGCAAGGGGGTCTCCAGAAAGGGGCTGAGGCGAGAGGGGTTTACTCAGCTCCTTCCATCCCAAATTAAATATTCAAATGGGGTTTGTTCGAAGGCATTGTTGAGGCTTGAACTTCAATTGAATGGAAAGGCATTGTCCCCCGAATAAAGGTTTCATTAGGCCGGCCCGCAAACCTTTCCCCTCATCCTCTGGAGGAAACAATCTGCGTGACAGCCTACCCATCATAATCCCCTGCTTCAGCATTATGGTGACAAAAGACTTCTAATACAGAAAATGGTCAGGGGGAGGAGAAACACTTCCCAAACAAGGGGTCTCTCCCTTCTAGGCCAGGTAACAAAAGGTCCGGAGGAATTTGGTGAGGCCTCCTGGCCACCTGCCAGTTAAGCCCACGGTCAGTGGATTAACTGCAGCTCTGACTGAGTGTTTGGAAAGGCAAGTTACATGACAGAGCAAACAAAATTCAGACTGCGCTTTACACATGGTAATCCCAAATTTAATAAGAGCCTCACCGCTGGGAAGCCAGGGCCGAAAAGGTAGCTGGGGCGTGGGGTTCTCTTGTTCCCAACCAGGGGTGTCGCCATTGGTTCTGGGCAGCCTCTGGCCCACCCCCCTGGGGGCTGTGGCTTCAATTAAGAAAGTTCCTCCTGGCCCTTTGGGTGAGGTGGCTGTTTGCCCTCCTTCCAGGCTTCAGGGACCTTGTCTGGAGATGAGTCACGACTTTGTCTGGTCAAGGCTGGGGTGGTCAGAAGGCCATGTGAGCCTCAAGCCCTAAGGGCTGCATCGGAATCTGCCTCCCTGACCTCTCTCCACGAGCAGAGCTGAGGCTTCAGGCGAGAGCCCGTGGAAGCCTGTGATTCAGGCCTTGGGCAATGCTGACGAGGGCCGAGTCAGTTATCAGACCTGAGGTGGACCACATGTGGTGTTGCACTCCGGTCACCCTGTGGGTTATTTTTCAGTTAGCTGAAGGAACGTTTCTTCTGGGGCTAGCTTCATGATAATCCATTTGCTCAAGAGAGTTTTCTTGAGCACCTGCTATATGCCAGTTCTGTGCTCAAGTGCTTAGGGCATCAAGGTGAACAGAAAACAGACATGGCTTTCTCCACAAACATTACAAACTGAGATAAGTGTTGTAAAGGGGAGAGAAATTGTTCCATGAGCCCACATGATGGAGGAATTTGACAAGTCAAGGGGAACTGGGAAGGCTTTCTGAGGAAATGGTGCTTGGAGCTGAGATCTGAAGGTTACCTAAGGGCAAAGGCAGGCTGGGGGTGGGAGCAGGTGGAAGGAAGGATGAAAGGGAGCCTGTGGTGTTGTAGAGCTTGTAGAACCTCTCAGGCCCTGTGGTGAGGGGAGAGGATGGTGTGCCCAAGGAGGGGCTGTCCTCATTCTATCTCCTGGGCACCTCAAACCTGTACAGTACAGGAAGAAATCTGGGGAAACCAGGCTCTGGTTTATGTGGACCATGGTAAGAGTGAGGGCCATGAGATGCTGAATATCTGGGAGCAGCACTTTCCTGGGGAGACCCTAAACCTCAGGTGGGCCTCCTGGCCTAGGGGCACCAAGCTGCCAAAAAGATGGAGCAATTAAAATGATAAACAAGCAAAATTAAAAGAATAAAAGTGTCTTAATCTCCTTATAGTTGAAGATGGTGAACCCAGGATACACATTTGCCTCCTATCTTTCTAAAATTTTGTTGAGATAAAGTTTTAGAATTCCAAAAAGATGTAAATTTATTATATTAAAGAAGGGAGGAAGAGGCCACCAACATATAAGAGAGGCAAGCAAATTTCTGGAATATGTCAGGAGTATGGGAACAGTTATCAGAGGAACCAGCTGAAGGAAGCCACACACAGAATAAGGGGCAACAGAGGAGATGGGAGCCAGGTCACCCACAAAACCTCAAAGTTTCAGGGAAGCCCATTCAGGCCAGGTGGGTGCACAACTGCACAGTAATTCCATCTGTGCATCTGTAGTTCTTTTGTATTTGACATCAAAAGATACCCAAGGATGGGACTTTCCTGGTGGTCCAGTGGGAAAGACTCTGCGCTCCCAATGCAGGAGGCCCCGGTTTGATCCCTCGTTGGGGAACTAGATCCTGCATGTATGCCACAACTAAGACCCGGCGCAGCCAAGATAGATAGATAGATAGACAGACAGACAGGAGGAAAGAAAACCAAGGAGGCATATGTGTGGCGTGAGGAGAAACACCAGCATTAAGGAAATATATGAAAATAAGCAGAAAAATCTCATTAATTCCTGGGGAAACAGGATTCAGGAAACGAAAGATGACTTTAAAACTTTTTTAGAATTCTCAGGGTTGGAAATATAATACATTCTAAAACTAGTATTTTGAGAACAGGAATGAGCTCTTGGAAATTAAAAATGCAATTGGTGAAATAAAATATTCAGTGGAAGGACTAAAAAAAATGGATGAAATCTCACAAAGCATTCAGCAGAAAGACAGAAAAAGAAAATATGAGAGAAAAGTAAAAGACATAGGAGAATAATCCAATATCTAACTAATAGGAATCCTAGAAAGAAAAAAGCAGAAATTAAAGAGGAGAGAATTAGCAAAGAAAGTACAGAAGAAAATTTCTCTGGGCTGAAGAAAGACTAGCCCTGACATCAGAATGGCCATCAGTCATTGTGTCCAGCACAGTGACTGCACAAGACAGACAACTAGATGCATCCTGGCCAAATTTCAAACTCTGAGTATAAAGAGTAGGTTGTAAAAGACTCAGAGAGAATGATTGGGCCACCTACAAATGAAGAGCAGTAAGAATGGCATCTGACTTCTCCTCAGCAACACTAGGCGCCAGAAGATAATGGAGTCATGTCTTTAAATTTCTGAGGGAAAATTGTTTTCAATTTAGGATCCTATATGCAAACTCTCAGTCAAGTGGAGGATGACATATGGTTTTCAGAAAAACAAGAATACATAAAGTTTGTTACCAATGTGCCCCTTCTTAGGAAGTTACTTGAGGCTAGACTTCAGTAACACTAGGACCTAAGATAGAAGAAAGAAGAAAAGCTGGGATGTAACCTACAAGAGCAGTAAAGAGAAGTTTCCAGATGTCAGGTGCACAGCAGTCTGGACAGCAACAGCCCACATTGGAGCAGGATCCCAGAGGACTCTGAGGAAGAGGGCAAAGGCAGTTCTCAATAGATTAGAGATGAGGTATCACCTCACACTGGTCAGAATGGCCATCATCAAAAAAATCTCCAAACAATAAATACTGGAGAGGGTGTGGAGAAAAGGGAACCCTCCTGCACTGTTGGTGGGAATGTAAATTGATACAGCCACTATGGAGAACAGTATGGAGGTTCCTTACAAAACTAAAAATAGAATTACCATATGACCCAGCAATCCCACTACTGGGCATATACCCTGAGAACACCATAATTCAAAAAGAGTCATGTACCACAATGTTCATTGCAGCTCTGTTTACAATAGCCAGGACATGGAAGCAACCTAAATGTCCATCGACAGATGAGCGGATAAAGAAGATGTGGCAGGGGCTTCCCCGGTGGCGCAGTGGTTGAGAGTCTGCCTGCCGATGCAGGGGACACGGGTTCGTGCCCCGGTACGGGAAGATCCCATGTGCTGCAGAGCGGCTGGGCCCGTGAGCCATGGCCACTGAGCCTGCGCGTCCGGAGCCTGTGCTCCGCAACGGGAGAGGCCACAACAGTGAAAGGCCCGCGTACCACAAAAAAAAAAAAAAAAGATGTGGCAATATATACAAATGGAATATTACTCAGCTATAAAAAGGAACAAAAGTGAGTTATTTGTAATGAGGTCGATGGACCTAGAGTCTGTCATACAGAGTGAAGTAAATCAGAAAGAGAAAAACAAATACCATATGCTAACGCACATATGTGGAATCTAAAAAAACGGTAGTGATGAACCTAGTGGCAGGGCAGGAATAAAGATGTAGAGAACGGACTTGAGGACACGGGTAATGGCAGGGAGAGAAGCTGGGACGAAGTGCGAGGGTAGCACTGACATATATACACTACCGAATGTAAAAGGGATGGCTAGTGGGAAGCAGCCGCATAGCACAGGGATATCAGCTCCGTGCTTTGTGACGACCTAGAGGGGTGGGATAGGGAGGGTGGAAGGGAAGCTCAAAAGGGAGGGGAAAAGGGGGAAATATGTATACATATAGCTGATTCACTTTGTTGTACAGCAGAAACTAACACAACATTGTAAAGCAATTATACTCCAATAGAGGTATAAAAAAATAGAGAATATAACTGATAGATTTAAAATAAGAATGTGATAATGCAAGAAAAAAGATAGGCAACTGGAAACTCCAGGGGAACATTGGTTAAAAAAAAGTCAAGATCTGAATATGAAGCAAACTAAAAGTGACATGATATGAAGAAAATGACAAAGTGTAAGGAATGAGACTCCCTTTGATTTGGTGCTGGGCACATTCTCCTTGGAGAGGCTCAGGGGTCACGACAGTGAGTTGAAGAGCAGTAAGTGTAGTCCTAGTGTTATTACTATATTTACATAAAGCTACATAATAACAATAGAGAAAATACGATCCATTTCCCATTTTAAGAGTCAACCTTTAGATAAAGCTTAGAAGACTAGGTTGTGTAGTAGGACAGAATATAAATTTCAACAGCCTTATTAATGTGAAAGTACGAGTATCGTGGCAGATGGGACTTGGAAAAAGAAAGAAGAAATAGAGGAAAGGATAGGAAATCAGTAACAATCTCTTAATTTAAAAGTAGACAGTCAAGAGGTGCTCTTGAAAGATGATGGATCAATAAATACAGGTTTAAGCATTTTGTTGAAGTTACAAAGGCAAACAGTAGAAAAATGGAATAGAATATAAATATTGAACATTGAAATTCTTTCACACTCGGAATTCCACCAATTCTAACAAGTTGGTAAAGGAAGATATAGAGATATAAATACGTTAGAGTTACGTTGTATATAACTCTACACATTATATGGGGGAAGCCACCTAAGGTCAGAAAAAATACAATATTATGAAATGTTTGGAGCTATTAATTCATGTTTTATCTGAAATACAAATTTGAGGCAGCACCCTATACTTTTTTCCCTCTCAATCTGGCAATCCTAGATCCATTGGGAGAACTAAAAACCAGACAGCTCAAAGAGGTGTTGCCTCTGAGCGGTGGACTGACAGTGGGAGAAGCTGGAGCATTTCTATCATGAGCCCATGTGTAACATTTGATTTGTAACCATATGCGTGCATTATTTTGATAAGAATAAAAAAATATTTCAGACGTGTTCAGTACATGCAGTAAATCAATTCCTTATTTTGAATATATAGAAAGAGGCATGTAATTTTCTTAATAGCAAATCAGTGCTGTTCTATCCCACTGGATAAATTTTAATCAAGTATTTAAAGAATATTGGTTTGAGATATTCATATTGTAAATATTGTAGATATTGGTGTTTTAAACCTGTCAGACACCTACAGGTCTTGGGTACTTGGGCCAAGTGTGGCCAGATGCTATGGGTCCCTGAGCTTTAGGAACTTGGAATTTAGTTGAAGAGGCAAGATATATATTGTGTGCAAAACAGCTAACCCTCCAAGGGAGGTTGGCTTCCATTTCTAGAAGCCAAATGATGAAAAAACGTGGTAGGTCCTAAATGTTACAGGAGCTCAGCTGAGGGAAAAAACTAAGGCCTGGCAGGACAATGATGAAGGTGGGCCTTAGGGAGGAGGGGTGGGATTTGGAAAAGGAAGAAACAGGAATGCCAGGGCTTGCTTTTAAAGTCTCTGTTTTGAACTGTACCTTAACACAGGAGCAGACATCTGTCCCCCCAGCACCTCCAAATGTACCCGAAGAAGCATTCCTTTTTCTTGGGTCCCTAAACCTGAGATGGGCTACTTGGTCCATTGTTAAATGCCCAGGAACCCTTTCAAAGAGATGAATCAATGGTCAAAAGACAGTTGGGACTCTAATAAAGATGTTAAAAAAATTTTTTTAATTAAAAAAAAAAAGACAGTTGGGAACCACTGCTCTGGTTGTCTAGGCAAACCTTGGCCAGAAGTCTCCAGGCCTTGGCAGACTGAGAGGACAAGGTTAAACCCTCAGGAGAGGTTCCTCCCCTGTTGACTAAATGCAAGGTGTTGACCTTGTTTGGATCCTGATTTGCGAAACCATCTGTAAAATCCACTTACAAGACAAATGAGGAAATTAAACTTTGGCTCAGTATTTGATGATATTAAGAAACTACTATCAATTTTTTCATGGGATAATGGAATATGGTTATGTTTTTTAAAGAGGCTTTATCTTTTAGAAATATATTCTGAAATATTTAGAGCTGAAATGATATGATACGTGGGATTTGCCTCAGTATAATCCAGTGTGGGGTTGGGGGGAGGGGAGTGAGGAAGGGTGAAACAATACTGGCTATAAATTGATAATGGTTGAACCTGGGTGATAGGCCCTTGGGAGTTCATCACTCTTTAGCATATGCTTGAGATTTTAATGAAATTCCTCACTTAACATTCCTTGCTCTCTCAATAGACAAGGTAATACTACCTTAGATTTATTGAAGACGTCTGGTATACATTTACGTCAAATAACGCTTTTGATCCCGTTATTACCCCAGTCGGGCAGTTGGGAAATTTTGCTGATGAGGAAATAGAAAAGGACAAAGGTCCATAGAGACCTTTGACTTGGAGAGAGGATCTTTCCCCTCTCCTGAGTTTAGGTGGCACAGGTAAAGCCACCTTCCTCGTGGCTTGCAAAACATGTTACCTTTCGGAGTGCTCAATAAAAGTACCCCCTTGGCTCATTTTTTCAATGTACAGCTGTTGAACATCTGCCATTTGTCACACCTTCACGGGGCGGCAGGAATAAGAGAACAGACATTTTCCCCACTTCAAGTTCCTCACATGTTTTTCCAAAATCAGATGTAATATTTCTCCTAAATTTCAAGACCCTTTAGCTGGAAATTCCCTAAGCTAAGGAGGTAGAAACCACAGGTGGGGAATACACCACTGCTTCAACAGTACCCGAGAGCTTTCTAGCCAAGCCCTGAAGACTGAATCACAGGATAGGGCCCCTGGTGGTTCAGATCACTGCAGCTCCTGTCCTTCCGTCTGGGGAAAGAGCCAGCACAGCAGGGAACTCATGCCTGGGGCCACAGCATCTTCCCCATAACCTTTGCCGCAGGACCCCAAACCAGAGGCCTGAACACCCCCTAAGCCTGCCACTGTCTGCAGCCAAAGAGCCAGGACCTGGGGCCAGGCAACCTGACAGGCAGCTGCCTCCCACTGTAACGGTCCCAGCTCCCCCGTCAGCCACTCTCCCTTCCCCTGGATGCTGGACTCTCCCCTTCCTCAGCTAGGTTTTCTCCCCCGACCCCACAAGCACATGCCTCTCCCCGTGTCTCTCTTCTTCCGACAGCTTCCTGTCAGCCAGGCATTTTGTGGTCCCCCCCCAGCATTCCATCTCATGCCACCCCCGTCCTTTATTCTCCCCATGGGGCTGAAACAACCATTGCTGAGGTCTCTAGGGATGACACTGTGAAGAAGACCCATCCACGATGGGCTGAAAGCTGAGGCAGCCACTTTTCTCATTCTGGCCCTCCCAGCCTGCTTCCCCCCAGCCCTCCTAGTTGTGCCCTTTCCTCTTCCTCTGTCTTCTCAGTCAATACCTCCCATGTCCCTCAGGCTGCCCAATGATTTCAATGGCCCAGCTCCTCAGGACTCACTGCAGAAGATCCTCTCCAACTGGAGGGTTCTGCCCCTCTTCCCAGCCATGCTTGTCTCTTCCTTCGACTTAGCCTGGGCCAACTCACTGCATAGGGACGACCACACCCAAGTCGGCCCCTGCCCCACTGTTGTTGCTTCTCTTCCTGGATCCTGCATTTTAAATTTGAGGAGGGTTTATCGAGCATTTATTATATGCTAGGAACTGTACTAAATACTTTCGTGCCTTATTTCATTTAATCTGCCAAACAATCAGGTGAGGACTGTTATCTTAGAGAGGTTACAGAGCTTGCCTGGGCTGGAACAGTCAATATTTAAACCAGGCAGTCTGTCTCTCCAGAGAGAGCTGAAGCCAGGGTGAAGTGAGTAGCAATTGTCATAAATAGAACCACCACTCGACTTAAAGAGATCTGAGCTCTACTTCTAGCTCTGCCTTGAAACAAATGTGTGATGATGGGCAAATCATTTAACCTCTCTGAGCTTCACTTTCCTCATCTTAAAAATGTGGGTTGGGGAGGTAGGAATAATACAGACACTCTTTCATGAAAAATATATATGTTTGTAAACATATAACAGTGATTAAGTGTGTGAACTCCCGTGCCAGTTTGTCTGGGTTCAAATGATGGTTCTCTGCAGTTTGGGAATTATGTGACCAAACTGCCTTGTGTCTCAGTTTTCTCATCTGTAAAATGGGTATGGTAATAATAGTACCTATCTCACAGAGTCATAGTGAGGACAAACTGGTGCATGTCAAATGCTTAGAGCCCTGTCTGGCGTATAGTAACTGACATCAGCCACAATTAATATAATTTTATTATTATAAGAAATGGTCTTATCCATCAAAAGTCTATGATTTAGAATTTAGGATGCATTAGAACTTTTAGCACCATTGTTAATATAGCCAGGATTTTCGTGTTTAGAAATTAGGATGTAAGGGCTTTTTAATAAGATGAAAAATTCCCCCACTTGTATAGTAATTCACTCCTTTCAAAACACATGGACATGTAGACTTAATAGGACCTCATAACTCTGGGAAGTCAGTCATAAAACTGTGCATCGGAACAGCTCTTCACAGGAATCAATGCGTTTGAATTCATATCAGCTCATTTTGTCCCCACCCCACACTGTGAGGCAAGCAGGATAGGTAGGTAATGTGCCCAATCAGAGATGAGGAACCTTTACTCAGTGTTAAGTAGGTGACTTGCTCAAGGTCATACGTTAATGGGTAGTGGAACCGGCAATGAAACAGGAAGATCCCAACTCCCAGTCTAGAAATCTTTCCAGAAAGAAATCTCTCTGTATTCTGCAAAGTACTTTGTGCTTATACATGTGTTGGGTTCCAAACCTGGAATTTTCCAGATGGCAGAAGGATCTCCTCTCCTGTAAGCTAGGACATAACCTACCTTTATGGAGACCGGAACCCCTATCTCCACGTGACTGTGGGTGTTCAGGGTCATTGCTACCTCACAGAGGGTGAAAAAGGAGAGGGCTCTGGAATGAGACAGACCCTGGTTCTCATCCCCATTCTGCCACTTGACTAGCTCTGTGACCTTGGGAAAAAATCACTTAAAATTCTTTAAACCCCTCTTAAAAATGGGGATAAGGATTACCACCTCGTAGGGAAGCAGTCAGAATTGCCAATAACACGTGGACGTATCAGAAGGCACTCGATAAATGTAGTAGTGTAAAAAAAAATGAAAAAGAAAAAGCTTTTTTTCTCCAGAAGGCCAGCATGGCTGACAGACCCAGCTTCTGCTTTCACTTGTTTCTCCAGGATGCTGGCTTGGAGAAAGGTAGCAGGCAAAGCAGACAGGTGACTTTAAGTCAAGAAACATATATTCTCACCTTGGGCACCTGCTGTTTTAAATGACTAAATTTTTCCCCCCTGATACAGCCATCATTTAGCAAATACCAGGGCTAGTTATTAATTTAAAAACATGTTCAGCCTGTGCTTACAGAAACTGCCATTTCCCCCCCTTGGGAATGAGTTTTTAGTTATGTTTTTAAAATTAGCTGGCGCTTGAATTTCATTTTCCATCCAAGCTTCCCTGTTATCTGTAAGGTCACAGAAACACGTAGCAGGTGGACAGTCCAATCCTAGATATTAGGCTCTTGGAATTAAAAGCTGAAATAAGTAAATACAGAATGCCCAAGGATTTTTTTTCAGAGCAGAAAGCCGGTCCCCAGCGAGCTGCAGGAGCCAGGTTTCCTCCTTAAGTGGCTTTCCTTACATTTGGAGGTGAAGCCTGAGGAAGAGGAGTAAAAAGACCTGTGACCTATATCGTCAAGGTCTGTTTCTCCTCCACTCAGCAACAGGAAAGAATCAGAATACATTCTGGAGGAAGAAGAAAAACCCAAGTGCTGATTTTCCCTTTAAGCCATTCCAATCACAGGCTCGCAGTTAAAATAATGCTCACCTACTGCGCTTCCAACTGGGCCATCTACCTTTTTCGCTGGCGGGGTCATGCCCAGTCAAGCCTGACGAGGCTGCCACCGGCCTCGTGAGCTCGCTGCAGGCCGGCTACACCTGTTTATCACCAAGTCACTTCATTTCCCTTCCCCTCCTCCCTACTTGAAAAGGAGCATTAATTAAACCGGTAAACAAGCCGGCTCCCATTCTAAATCAGGGCTGCAGGCAACGGAGAGATAACTTGGGCTCCGGAGAAGAGGGATTTTCTGTTAATTTATGGAATCCACCGTCACTCTCTCTCCGAGCAGCCTGTTCCCGGCTTAACGGGGAAATTGAAGCAGACAGCCTTTGTCTAAACACTTCTTTTGCCCAGAATATCTTAATTTTTCTATTTGAATGTTTAATAAGGTTTGGGGTACTGCTGCTGCTTTTTTAATTTTAATGGTGCAGACGTTTGGGTGTTATCATTTGGCTGGTGGCTGCAGGGCACCGTCCTCCTGGGGCGTGGAGGGAAGGACCAGTTTTTTCAAGCTGGGCTCCGACAGCCGGCGAAAGAAGGAGGCTGGGGTTTGGGGGAAGTTTGGGGGGGTCCTGAAGTGAGGGCAGCCCAGCAACACTATGCCCACAGGTACCACGCTTTCCTCTTGTTTGTTCCCCAACGCTGTCGGTGCCTGCAGATGCCCCGGGAACGCGCCCCGGGCCCCGGCGCCCGCTTTCTTTCTCTCCCACCCCTTGGAGCAAACCACCCAGGGCAGGGCGTGCGGCTGCGCCCCGGCCGGGCCTGTGGGGAACCTTCTCTGCCAAAGGGCTGGACCACTGCTCAGAACCCCGCGCTGCCTCAATTATTTCTCGTAGAAGGAGGCTCTGTGTGTGTGTGTGTGTGTGTGTGTGTGTGTGTGTGTGTGTGTGTCTTATTCCCCACTGATATCTGGAATTCCTCAGTTTAAGTGGGAATCACAGTGAAATTGTAGTTTTCATTAGATTACAGACAGTCCAAGAAAAAAACCCTCCGTAAATTTTTGTCATTTCCGATGTAAACCTTCGTGAAAAAATACAGGAATGTCTTATCCATATTTCAAGTCATCCTGCTTCTCCGGGTGGCATATCCAGTAATCATGTTGACAAATTAATGGTAGAGAATTAGTTGTACATTAAAGATTTAAATTATATTATGCAGCACATTGTCATAAAATGATATAAAACAATAGGAAAATAAATGTAAATGAATTCAAGTTACTGACATGTAAAACACCAGACTGACATCTGTACACTTAGCGACGCGCTCAGCCGCGGGGTGCAGCGCCGAGCTCCGACGTGGCGGCCCCAGCGCGGGGCTGCGGGCGGTGTGTCCTGCGCGCGGGTCGGCGAGCCAGGGGTTAAGTGGCGCCGATCGCGGCCCTCCCTCGGCTCCCCTCCTCTGCGTGCAGATTTTCAGGCCCACCGAGCCGCCCGAGAAAGTTTTCAATTCGACGAGGCCGGAGCATTTCAGGGGCTGAGCTCCTTAGAAAGCTGCAGGGCCCCCAAGGGCCGACTGGCAGGGAGGGGGCGGCATGCCCCGTTCTGGGCACGCTAATTACGAGGATTCGGTTTCCCGGGTCTGAAGGAATGCATTACCTGCAGCAAAGGAGGCACGGCCTCTCAGGAAGGCCCCGAGAGGAAGTTGAATGCCCCAGTGAATTCCAGCCCCATCGCTAGGTTTATACCGAGAAGCCCAGCCCATGCTGAGAGACTAATCGCTTGGCCCTTGTCAGGGCTGTTGTCCAATCAGCCCCTGAATAGCAAAACTTCACAATGCCGAGTATGAATTAGAGGGGAACAAATGTGGATGCAGACTTTTTTTGCAACAATACCTAACTGAGCCTTTCAGACAGGACAACGGATGCACAAAAGCTCGACGGAAATTGGAGTAACTTTTGGAGGCCCTTGTAGCTCCCGTCAATAAGCGTTAGCTTCATAATGGCTGCATGGGCCTCCTCCATTAACACCCACCCCCCCTTTTCTGTGAGATGGATCAATTGTTCGTGGGGTTGGGGGGAATTGTCATAAAAATTGGGCATTTTTGTTGTCCTTGTCTTGGAAACGGTTGCTCTCTGTTGAACACGGCCCAATGGATTTGTCTCCTTTTTATGTGAATGGTGGATTTGGTCATTACCTGGCCCACCATAAAGTACTGACGACGCCCCCTCCCTGCTCTGCCCACCCCCAAAAGAACAGAATAGCTTCTTGAGCTATACAAATAAATGTCAGGTCTCTGTTTTAAAATTTAGCTTTGTTTACCCAACAGAATGGAATTCATTACTGTGTAAAAGTGGTTCCATTTTCTGATCTTTTTATTCAAAATGTTGAGAGTATCAAAAAGCTCATTTGAAGGTCACAGGTTTATGTATCTATTCTCTTAAGTGTTTTAGAAATTCATATGGAGGACACAAAAGGTGGAAAATGTGAAAACATACTGTTCATTGTTTATCCTAACCTTGCCATGGTTATTAGATAAATGAGTGTAGGGGGGAAAAAATGGCATTAAAAGCCATTGTGAACCGGGAAATTTTTTTTCCCCTGAAGACTGTTAATTTTAGCCCTTGATCTGTAAATGTCAATTTCTAATTCTTTTTACTGTGCAGTTTATATAACTTCTGCATTTCAAGTCTATAAAAAGCTTTTGCAGACTTTTCATAATGTAAGTAGCAATTTATTTCATTACAGTTTGAATTTTTTATGTAGTTCCTATGGACGTTTTGATGAAATTGTCAGGCTTAAAAGCTGGAGTGCTTTTCATTTGGGGGTGTGTGGACTTTTTTTTTTTTTTTTTTTTGCTCCGGTCTGTTCTTGCTGGATAATTTAAAATTAGTGAGATTAATCAGTTCAGTGATGTAAAAAGACCACGTTTTGGTTGGAACAAGGTCTGAGGCAAAATCATTTTATTTTTTTTATTAGTAAATGATTTAAAAGGTCTTTTCAACTAGTTATCCGAAGCCGATATTTAACTGTTACTTATTCCACTAATTTCTATCTTTTGTGAAAAGAACCTTCCAGCCTAAATCTCCTCGCTCTGTCCCATGCTAATTGCAGCTTACATTATATAAATGGCTTTGTAAAGAAAACTATAACTCGGAGCCTTGAAAGTTGCGTGTTTCTATTTGCTCAAACTTGATGCACTTGTTTGGAGAGGGTCATTGCAGGGAAAGCTGTGTAGCCTGTAAGAATGTCCTGGATAACAAGCTTAAACAGAACCTTTTGTTGTGCTTAGTATTCTCAGGACTCCAAAATGAGGCCTCCTTTTTCTAACTGCAGGCTGAAGTGGTTCATTACTGCTGTTTCCTCCGCCAGGCCAGGGCTCAGCCATTCCCACTACTGAAGGTCTGTAACTTCCTTAAAAAGAGAGAAGGAAAACATGGCCCAGAAAGGTCTTGTTAGCACTTCCTATGTGAAATTAGCAGCTTTCTAAAAGGTACAACTCCAATTACCTCACATTGTGGAGGCGAGCACAAACTCAACAATAAGCACAGCCCAGCAAGTGACATTCTGTCTTTCTAGAGTTACTTCCCTAATTAGGAATGAAGAAGCTCTATTCTGCTGAGTGCATCTATTTACAGTGGCCACAATGCTTTAACTTGAGCATCCTTCTCAAAGACCAGTGTTAAAAAACACAAGTGCTCTTTTCGCAGAGCCGGCTATGGTGAGGCGACACATTCCTAACGGTTACGCCCTTGGAAGGAAAAAAAAAAAAAAAAAGTGTAGCCGCTTTGGCCGGATTGTTAACACTTCAGGATTCATTTTCCACAATAACGCCCCTGCTCAGAGAGCTCTGGGAATTACAGTGGACAATGGGGAGGCATTCTTAGGAGGGTCTAATGATGGAATAAAAAGAAAAATATTTATTGCTTTTGACAGTTCCACAAGGGGCAAAAAATCCTTGTCGTGGCTAAAGTTTCCCTAGCTGTTGGAGGAAGGATGGCTCACAGGGACTCAAACAGTCCCCCTTCCTTTGTTAGGAGGCTGAGGACCAGGGCCATGCTGGGAAATTAAAGATTAGGTTCATTAAGGTAAGATAATTGTGCAGAGGCATTGTTGTTGATACAGGTGGAGAGATGGGGGCTGGGATAGGAAGCCCACTTACATGTAGGGACGAACGATTAAACAGGCTTAACAGACGTGCCACTCAGCTATGTTTATTATTTGCTTGGTGGCCGACCTGTGCTTTCACTGTTTCGTTAGTCAACAGCCTCCGCAAAGGAGGGCCAGGACTCCCTGCCGGGAACCAGGTGGAAGAGAAGGCAAAGCAGTTTCTGGAAAGGAAATCCAGTCCTGTGGGCCCTCCTCTCCCTCCGATGGCTGTCCCTACTTCTAAGTTCCCCTTTGTCCCCATCCCGGCCCGACAGGACCAGCCTTCCCTGAATAGGTAGAGGGGACAGTGCCCTCCCACCTGAGATGTGTCTTTGGGTCTTTCTGGACGCTGACAGGAGATGTTTGTGCAGGAGAGCACGTTGGATGCCCCTTTGAAAGCAGGCATTGCATGTACCCTTTCCTCTCAGTAGAATCTGGTGATTGAGTTTTCAATCTGGGAGTTTTTACCGAATGCTTTCCTTCCCCAGAGTTAATGTTATCTCCTCAGAAACTGGCTGTTTTGGAAATCTGGGCTACCTATCATTCAATTCATCCATGTGGAAAAACAAAAAATACCCAAACATGCCCCCCCATCCTACACACACACACACACACACACACACACACACACACACACACACACACACACACACACACACACACACACACACACACACACACACACACACACACCCTCTCTCTGCATTGTTATTGCAAATGGTGTTTGTCTTTGTTAAAAACAGCCCCTCCCTGCCCCCTCCCTAACTTGGAGACGTATAAACACTGAGAACTTTAAAAAGAAAAAAATGTGAGTCAGTCTGGTGGAATTCTTGTGAGCATGGGGTCCACCCCTGCAATTTGTTTGAAGGGAGAAGGCGCAAAGGGAGGCGCCCAGGTTGTGGTCAGGTGGCTGAGCGTGCGTCTGGTGCGGTGTTCAAGGAAATCATGCCCACACAAGCCTCCCCTTTCCCCCCAGTGTCTTGGGCATAAGGAAAAAGGTCTTCTTTACTTTGGGTGGGGTCAATAGTTCTATTTCTGGTGAGCAGCTGAGAAGTGCAGTTAGAGTTGGAGATGTCTTTGATAACACAGATCCTAAAAGAGAAGCACTTGTTTATTTGCATGCTAGGGTCACTTATTACACAAAAACTCACCAGCTTTCTTTCCTTTCCCCTCCTGCCCTCCCTCCAGCCCCCCTCTGAGGAAAATAAACAGTGTCATAATGATTTTGGTAAATAGAATGCTTTTTAAACCCACCTAATCATGGGGCATTCTGAGAAGGCATTCTGAGAAGACCCTAGGATTTAGTTAGTGTTAGTGTGTAAAAAAGACTTAATTTTAGAGAGGTTTACATATATATATAGATATAGATAGAGAATATCACATGGAGAGAAGATTTTTCAGGAGTTAAGAACAAACATGTTTTGATTCCTTCAGATTCTATCATGTTGCTGTACTTCTTGCTGTTATTTTCTGTTAAAGGGAAGGTGACATTAGATTGTTGACTTCCTTGAGCCTGCCAGGCGTCTATAGCGTAGAGTGAAACGGAGAGTCTTTATTTTCATAGATTATATCAGAGAAGTTTGTGAATAAAACATTTTCAGTGTAACGTGCTTATCAGTTAGGGCAGAACTAGAAATAATTCTGAAACAAGCAGGCAACATTTACCAAGCTTCTTGGTGTTTTTCTCCTCTTGCACTTATGTCAGGATTTCTTTTTATTTATTTCTATAAAGTGTCTTTTGTCCTTGAGAATGTTGAATAGACTTCTTTCAAAAGTTATCAGAGACCGGTCTGATAAATCAGGGGAGAAATTAGGAACATCTGAGTTATTTTCTACGCTGGGTTAATGAAGAGATGAGGATTTGCATTTTCTTTTAAAGACCTAATGAGCAAAAAGCAAAACAGCGGAGGGAGGAAGGCTCTGAGGCTGCCACACTGTGATTTATCAGAAAGCAGAAAGGAAAATTTGATACAGACAAGATTCTCAGCCGCGGCTTACTAGAAGTGGAGTTAACTTTTTGAGAACAAGTGGGTAATCATTGGCCTTTTACAAATAAAAATATAGCCTGAAAACCTCCTTACAGTGTCCTCAGCACTTAAACATTTATCTCCACAAACGGCCCTTTAACAGAAAAGAAAAACTGTTGTCAATAATCAGAAAAGAAAACATTGCTTCCTGAACTAGTGGAAACTGCATTGATATTTTCAACCCTGCTGACTTGAGATTGTTAAAACCTTTTCAATAAGAGGCTTTTTCTTTACTGCCTGAAAAAAGAAAAAAAGCCTGTCATCCCATTGTCATATAAGGAGGGAAGGCTGATTTTAGAAATTATTTATAAGTTTGAGGTTCTTAGAACAATCGCCTTGAATTTGGAACTGTGATTAAAGTTGGTCGAGGGATGGGAGTGCAGGCATGCTGCTACATTTCTCCGGTGTACTTGGAAGATTTCTCAGATGGGAAAGAAACCCAGAGCTTCTTCACTTCAGCACACTGGAGCTCCATCCTTCCCCTTCCAACGTGCTGGGGGCCAAGGAGGCAGCAAACCAGGCAGCCAGGGAGGATTCTGAAAACCCTGTAAATTCTGCTTACTAAGCCAGGAGGGTTTTAAATATCTCAGGCTATTTGCATCACAATTTCTGGAAATTCTGTTGGAACTTTAACATTTTATCTATTTCATAATGATTTTTAAAGAAATTTCCTGCTCATAAAACTGTTTATGGGCTCTTTTGTACTTTATATTTGATATGAAAATATGAGAATATACCGTGTTGAATTTTAATGAAAGCTATTAGGTTGCTATTCCCTAGTCTCTGCAGTTTTTTTAATTAAGGTGAATTTACATAATATAAAATGAAACACTCTAAAGCATACAATTCAGTGGCATTTAGTACGTTTGCAATGTTGTGTCCGTAGTTTCATTTTTAGACATCATTTCTCCCAGTCGCACAATCCCCAACAAGTCTTTGTAGAATAGTTATTATATACTGATACTCATTCAACAACAAACAAAATAGTCACTGAGAAAATTGTTACACGAGTGGTACCAGGCTAAGCTCTGCTGTGGGTTATAAAGATGAAAAGGGACCTCCATGTCCTCAAGAATTTTTTTTTTTTTTTTTTTTTTTTGTCCAAGAGAGGTAAAACTTGTGCTACAGGCATCAACAACTTTAGTCAGGGAATACTTATTAACTTTATTAATAAACTTGATTCAGCCCCACAGAGTTTTATCATCCTAAAACCTCACGGTGTTGCTGAGTATTCCTCGGCAACATTAGCCAGGATAATTAGACTACAAAGCCTTGAGAATATTTACTGTACTGTTTTTCTCAGAGTGATTTCATTTTCTCTGACACGTTTCAAAGTTTCCAAAACTTGTAATACTTTGTTCAGCATGTTCCCTTTGATGGGTGTTTACATTGAGTGGGTCTTTTATTTCAGTGTGAAATTCTCTCTGTAGCCTTTCAGCAAATTTGAGCTTGTGTGGTGGTAAAAGGTGGGAGGAGGCTCCACGGGGATAGAAGTTGCTTAACTTTGCCGGGAAAACTATGCATTTTTTTTTCAGGAAACTTGAAGGCAAATGCTGACTGTGAGGCCAATGGTCCAGCACACTTGAAGGGTAGTGATAAAAGTGATGAAACCAAGAATGCATGTACCCTAAACTAGATTTTAAAGATGAAAACTGTTTTGGGCTTCCCTGGTGGCGCAGTGGTTGAGAGTCCGCCTGCCGATGCAGGGGACACGGGTTCGTGCCCCAGTCCAGGAAGATCCCACATGCTGCGGAGCAGCTGGGCCCGTGAGCCGTGGCCACTGAGCCTGCGCGTCCGGAGCCTGTGCTCCGCAACAGGAGAGGCCACAACAGTGAGAGGCCCGCGTACCACAAAGGAAAAAAAAAAAAGAAAGATGAAAACTGTTTAATGTAAGAAAAAAAAAAAGCATGATCCATCTGTTAAAATATTTATCTTTTTCTGGAAAAATATATCTTTTTCAAATAAGATTTGTATTATATACTGAAGATGGTGTTGATGATGATAGTGGTGGTTTGGAGGTGAGAGTGTTGGTGCAGAGGAAATGTGACAAAGAACTTGCCTCAGTAAGGTTAGGTTATACAGCTTTGTGTAATTGGTGAGTGGAGGGTCTTCTTTGACCTAGAATATGGAAAGATAGGACTTCCCTGGTGGTCCAGTAGTTAGGACTCCCCACTTCCATTGCAGGGGGCATGGGTTCGATCCCTGGTCAGGGAACTAAGATCCTGCATGCCCTGTGGCACGGCCAAAAAACAAACAAAAAAAAGAATGGGGAGACTTAAGGAACGGTATTAAAATTTTTTTTAAAAAAGAGAAAGATAGAACAAATGGACAAATATTTGTTGGGTCCACTCTAAGCAAAGGCTGTGCATAGTGTCATTTGGGGGAAGAAAGACAGTAATCAAAAGAGCACAGTTTCTGGTTCTGGATTGTTGTGGGTTCCAGTCCTAATTCTGGCACTTTCTAGCTGTGTGCCTTTGGGCAAGTTACTTATCTGCTCTGAGCCTGGATTCCCTCCTCTGTAGGGACAATAATAGCTGCCTGGCAGGGTCCCCTGTGAGGATCCTCAGTAGCGTGGTGCTAAGTCATATCCCCTGTGCTCAATAAACCAGTAATTGCTAAGACAAATACACATGTCAGTGCTGCTTGCCGTGCCTTTCAACCAGAGAACACAGTCTGACATTCTACCAGGGAGAACAAAGTACCATTTGGTGTGAGTTTTGCAAATCATAAAGCACCAAATTAATTTGTCATAGTGTGTGTGTGACGTCAGGGGAGATCGTTTTTAAAGCCATCTAAGAAGGGAGGGAGGCTTCAGGATTAGTTATTTTGAATGGGAATGTCTAGAACCTGTAGCTTTGACTGTTGAATACCCCATCTCTTGCTGCCGCTGAAAGCTTACAAATAGCGCCTGAAAAATTATTTCAATTTGCCATCGTGCTGGAACCATCAATTTATACCTGAAATGTGTCAAAATGTTGGGTATTTCTATAATGATAAAAATGATTGGAATTGCCGTGTTTAATTAAAATGTTAATCCACTGTCATCTTACATGATCTCTATTTATAGAAAATTTTCTATTTGCTGTTAAGATGTTTTATTATTAAATGAAAATCCTGCTGTTTAGCCAATGACTGATGCTAACTTAAGCAAGAGGTGACAGTCTGCTAAGGGTGAGGAGAGGTGACTCTATCAGAAGACTGTCTCTCAGTTGAAGAAGGAGTGATGCAGGGGAGCCAGAAAGACCACCCTGTCTCAAAAATCCTCCCCAGCCTTCTCCCTGGTGTCCAAAATCGTTTAACAATAGACCTGGCTGAAATGCAAATGCTTTGGGTAGAAGGAACACAAAAGTTTGAGTTAACAAAAATGCCTGACACCCAGTCCTTTTTTGAGAATGAGGGTGGGAGGCTTGAGGGGTGCAACCTGGGAAGAAGGAAAGGTATCCTGACTGAATTTATAATTTTGCTGAAATTGACCCTGAATCAGAGGAAAACCAGATTTCCTGGGGGTGGAGGGAAGGGGGAAGGGGGAGGGGGATTGAGCCTGAAACCTTGACCTTAGGAGCTGATACTGTCTCTACTCTCTTGTCTAGAGGATGATTGGATACAAGGGCAGTCTCTGCTGAGGTACAAGAGCAGATCCCGGGGTCTGCATTCTGCATCCTTGGGAAGGACCTGGAATATTCCAACTACAAGGGTCCCTTCTTAGATTGGATTCAGCTCATCCTACCTGGGCTACTTGCCCAACCAACCTTCCCATCTGACTCTTTCGGGGCTTGAGGGATGTCACCTTCATACCATCCATCCCCTTCCTTCTATCTCCAGTCACCTTGGCCCTACCCGCCCCCTTACTACCTGTGTTGATATAGCTTCTGGCTCCTCTTCCCCATTCCTTGGTCTGCTATTGTTTCCTCTTCCCCATTCATTGGTCAGCTTCTAGCTCCTCCTCCCAGTCACTGGACTCCTTGGACTCCTTCAGCTCCTGACCCTTTGGATGTGCTTTCCCAAGTGGCTTTTGTTCTCCCTCCCAGCCCAGTCCTTCCTGGGGTGGTGTCTCCAGGATCGACCCGTTCCACTCACTTCCCACCCAAGCCTTCGCCCCAGCACCACTCTGTGAAACGTCAGTGCTTTCTTCCCTCGCCTGCAGGACAGCTTCATAGGAGGTGGTGTTGCAACATCTCAGCCTCATGCCTGTACTTCCCTACAAAAGTTGCTGGCCCTGGGAGGCTCACAGAGCCCTGCCTTCCTGCAGTTACTGTTTCCTCCTGCTTAATGGTTCTTCCCCCCATCTCCCAAAGCCAAACCGTACTCAAGGAATACCTCCTGTGTGATGCCTTCCTTGATTTTTATATTTTATAGCCTTCTCTGGGTAAAACTCATTTAAAAATTTGTAGTAAAAATACATAAAATAAAGTTCACCATTTTAGCCATTTTTTAAGTGTAAGTTCAGTGGCATTAAGTACATTCAGAATGTTGTGCAACCATTAGCGCTATCCATCTCCAGAATTTTTTCATCATCCAAACAGAAACCCCACACCCAGTAAACAGTAAGTCCTCATTCTCCTAGTGACTTGGAACTTTTATTTCACTTTCTGTCTCTGAATTTAAATGCTCTAGGTACCTTCTATAAGTGGGTTCATACAATATTTGCCCTTTTCTATCTGTCTTATTTCACTTAGCATAATGTTTTCAAGGTTCATCCATGTTGTGATATGTCTTGGAATTTCATTCCTTTTTAAGGCTTAATATTTCATTGTATGCAGACCACATTTTGTTTATTCATTTGTCTGTGGTGGACATTTGGGTTGTTTCTACCTTTTGGCTATCGTGAATAATGCTGCTGTGAGCACTGGTGTACAAGGGTCTGTTTGAGTCCCAGCTTTCAGTTCTTTTGGGTATATACCTAGGAGTGGAATTGCTGGATCATGCGGTAATTCTATGTTTAACTTTTTGAGGACCTGCCAAACAATGATAATTTCTATGACCCATGTATGAGACACTTTCTGGTTTACCAGATGCTGGCTGTTCCATTAGCTTCTCAGAGCAAACCTATGAGGCAAACACTGTTATTAACATCGCCTTTATTCAGGTGAAGAAAACAAAGCTCAGAGAGGTTCAGTGACTTGATCAGGGTCACTCACCATGTTGCTGGGGACTTTGGCCTTAAAACAAGATTATGTGACTATGGTGTCCATAGGCTTTCCGGTGCCATCCTTTCAGTGTCCCCTCATTGCTTTATCCCTACTGCTGGAATGACCTCTAGGTCACCATGATTATGAACATGTCTGAGCCCCTTTCCAGACTGTCAACCTCAAGGACAGGGGCTGTGTCATGATTATCTTTGTCTCTCCCATGCTGCACAGCATCTGGTACATGATAAACCCTCAATAAATGCCAATTGAATGGGTAAATGAATGAATGGTGTCTTGAGGGAAAGGAAGGTGAAAGGAGGGAGGTGCCACAACAGAGAAATGGCCCAGAGGGCCTCGTGTTACCTTCCTGTTCTGCCCCAGACGTGCAGATGGAACTGGTGTCTCCGCATTGATGGTGACCTCTACCCCCTCGCTCCTCAGAAGTGTCCTTTCTCAGTCTGATTCCCCTGGCTCTGGACATTTCTGGTTGTGATGTGTTCCATATACTGTCTTGATGCTCACTGCTCCTCTGCCTCCTCGGCTGCCACTGACGTCAGGCATTAGGTCTGTTACCCCAGCACCAAAAATAGTGCCAGGCACCAGGAGGTGCTCGGTACATGGCTATTGGCTGAATGAATTTTGCAATGACTGGGCCTCAGGGGGTCACTCCTCCTCACTTGTCCATGCACCAGTGGGAGAGGTGTCGGATGGAATGCAGGAGGCCCAGTTAAATGTGAATTTCAGATAAACAACAAATACTTTTCTTTAGTATTTAGTACATGCTTATGCTAAAAAAGTTGTCCATTGTCTATCTGAAATTCACATGTAACTGGGTATCCTGTACTTTTATTTGCTCAATTGGCAACCCTAGTCACTAGGTACTTATTAATGTCACATCACCAAAATTCTCAGAAATGCCAAGGAGAAGAGTAGGAAACTGGTTTTCCAGAGCTAAATTGCTAACTATTTTCTAATCTTAAAAATGCAGACACGGGACATTTTTTTTCCTAAATGGAAAATAATCCTACCCATGCAGCAATTTAATTCCCATTTGAAATTGCAGTTTCTGGCTCCTCTGCTCTGGTGTCAGAATATTTCAAGCGTCCATACACTCTGGCTTCAGCTAATCTTGGCAAACCCAAACCATCCGCTCTGGGGATGTACGTGCCTGTGATCGTTTGGGACATTCCCGAAGGCTGACACGTGTGAGTCTGGCTCACAGCAGGCCAAACATCCTGATGTGTGGCATTTATTCCACTCATCTTTCTGTACGTTCTGCTGAGCTTGACCATTCTGTAATCCAGAACTTCCTGCTCAAGACTTTATTAGGAACCTGACTTGGTTTCCCCAGAAGCTTCTTTTTCACTGTGGCACTGGCAGGAGACGCTCTCTAATCTCCCCGAGGGTCCTTCTGAGTTCACCTGAGTGAGAGGCCCGGGATCAGCTCCCTTCACCGGATGCACCTCAGACTTCCTGGAATGAAGGAGGGGCAGGGGCTCCTCCCGGGCGAGGAGCAGAGGCTCTGCCCGTTTGACAGGGGTAGAGTCTGCTGGGGCTTGGGGCACTGGGGGCGCTGGGGGCCCGAGACCAAACTGGGGTGGAGGTGGGGGCTGCCGAAAAGGGCCCAGAGAAGAAAGGAAACTCTTTCATGGGTGTTTACTCCTGTGGTTATCCTCCTAAACACTGAATTTTAAACCCCCTTCCCCTGGCTTCTTGTCTAACTCACCTAATTTAATCTTGCCGGGATGCAATTACTTACGCGTCTGCTGATTTGGGGATTTCTAAAAAAACATTAGCTTTTCAGCCTTAGGAGCAGCTGTGCTGATGAAAAGCAGTGGACAGGAGGTGTGGTGCCGTGTGAGCGGCAGTCATGACAAATGGAGGGATCGAGAGCAGAGACACGGGGGGGCACGGGGCTGCCCAGCCGCTCAAAGGCACTTTCAAAAGTTTGGGGTCTCTCCCAGGCCATGACAGGCTGGGAGGAGGGCAGAGAGGTCACACAACCCAGGGATGTCTGCGTTACTGAACGTCTGAACTTGGCATCTTGAATTTAGGAAGTTCTTGGGCTGAGGGACTGAAAAGCCTATGTCCTTCCAGGGCCTCAGTTTCCCTCAGGCTCAAAGTGTGGAGGGCAGTCTTGGTTACCAGCTGTCCAGGACAAGGGGACGCTGCAGCGACTTGGCCTACTTAGGAAGACAGATACCATGCAAAGTCAAGTTAGAATAGTTCCCAAGTGAACAGAGCCGAGGATGCCTTTCCAGAAACATCTGTGGGGTGGGGAGGCTGGAAGGTACAGTGGTTCCATGCGGGGTGAGTTATTCTTTGAAAGCTCTGCTCCCCTCTGGACTAGGAAATGGAATTTGCCTCATAACCTAAAATCCCAGCTTTGCTTTAGCTGTTACTCACTTGAGGGGACCTGGTGGGAACTGGATGACATGGGGCCAGGCAGTCCAGGGAAATCAGCCTGCCCTTTGGGACTGTCCCAAAGTCCCCAAATTTCCCAAATGCCGGGGCTCAGGCTGAAACAGAACACCCCCACAGAGACCTCATCAGCCAATGCCCCATTCCATTCTGTTTTCAGAGGGAGGAGTTATATGGGGAAAAGTAGCCCTAGGTTGTATTTTAGAATCTATAATTGAAAAAAAAATTTTTTTGTTTCTATCAGGAGATACCTGAGAGGTGGGTCCATGGAGATGTCATCATCTGATTACAGCCACTTAAGGGATTATATAGAAGACTTGACCTGTGAGTTGCCCTCTGGCCACCCAGTCAATAAGGAAGGGGCTGAGGGGGGAGGTGAGAAGGGGGTGTAGAGGGGAGATGGCAGGTCAGGGTTGGTGGGTACCGTTAAGTCCCACAACCCTTGCTCCATCAGGAAGGGCCTCCTGGTGGGCACAGAGAAACCATCTAGAGACTTCTGAACCCTCAGGAAGGCCCAAAGAATGAACCAGATCCCAGCCATCCAGAAGCCTGAATCCAAAACACATCAACTGTTTCCTTCCTGGATCTGGGGGTTCCCTCCCTCCCAGGCAGGACCCTCTCTGACATGACCAACAAAGTAGGATTATTTTGTGAAGTTCTGAGAGATCAGATGATGGGGTTTTATAATCTCCACTTCTCCATTCTCTTCCCTTTGTGGAAAGTTATGTTCATTCTATGTCTGTGTGATGTGTAGGTTCACTGGGAACGGGGTTTTGCTGGTGACACATGGTACAGGAAGAGCTGGACTGGCATGGGGTGGAGGGCTATAAACAAGCCAAGTCTGTGGTTGGGGAGCCACCTGGATGAGGTGGGGAGTGGACCCTCCAAACGCTCCTGAGAATAGAATCAGAGATGGGGCAAGGAGGCTGAGTGAGGGGAGAGGGCGGGCCTTCCTCGCTGAGCCTCTCTCCTGGGTCCCCCTCTTCCTTCCCATTTGCGCATTGATGATGTGGCGATGGCCAGAGGGGAGCCAGCGAGCTGGCCTCTTGTATAATCCGATAATTGGCTGTAATCCGTGTATGACACATTTGGAGATCTGCCTCCCCATTAACTCCTACTTGAAGGATAATCACATCTCCATATACGAGCCTTTGGGCCAAGTTCTCCCCTCACATTTCTGAAGCTCCTACCATGGACTCCACTCTACCAAAGACAGTTGTAATTGCCCACACGCTGTTTGTTACATTTTTAACTTACCATAAAAATTTTTTAAAATCTATATTCAAAGGGAGAGCCCTCCATTGACATCTTTGAGTAAAGGTGGGAGAAAAATTCTTAGAAGCTGACAGAGTAGGGGTCTGTTAGGCAGAGTATGCATGTACTCGATGTGACAGAGAGGGTCTTGACAAGAATCCTGGGCATAGGGGTGCAACGCTGAGGGGCAGGGATTCACATTATAGGTGTGAAACTACAGCAGTGCATCTGGTTGCCATGGAAACAGTGCTCGGAGGTTGTAGACGTGGGAGGGCCCGGGTGGGAGGCCTGATACTCTTTCTAGGAGGGGGCAGCAACGAGCCAAGGTCAGGTAACTGTGCGAAGAGTCTGGTTTGGAGCTTCTGGGAGTTCAGCCCTTTCTCTGTGCGCTGGCCTCTGAGCATTGCTCAACACTGCCTGCTCTCTGGGTGGGAAACCATTCAAGGAGAGGACAGAGACTCAGAGGGACTAGAGGTTGGGTGGGCAGTGCCTGCATTGCCCGCACAAAGAAAGCCTTCCAGCCCCTGAAGTGTTGCTCCCCGGGGCAGGAGGAAGCAGGCTAATGCAGGACAAGCGTCCAGATTCAGGCTGGAAGTTTGTGTTGAATATGGTACTACGTGCTGGTGATGAGTTACCCATTCATTCAGGCAGGCCTGCGGACGGGGTGGTGACATAGATGATAAACTGCGTGGAGGACCAAAGGGCCCCTGTGTTCCCAAATATCCCTCCAGAACTTGTCACAAGGCCTGACATCCCACCATTTGTGTTCCGTGCCTTTGTCCTAAGCATCTTCTCCTCAGGCTTTTCCTTCCCACTGCAAGTTCTCCTAAGGAGGGGGTCCCACATTGAGTCCTTGTGACCTGGGCGTGGACTAGTTTATCAACTGCTTTGGCAAGATCAGAGCAGCACAGAGCCTCAGGGAACCTGGCTAGAGGAGGGATGCTGGGAGAAGGGAGAACGATGGAGAAATGAGGGGTGGGAGGTTCCAAAGGCAAACGCTCTGACCTTTGCAGTTTGTCCGTGTACCTGTCCAGGCTTGATGGGCAGCTTGGGTGGTGCGTTGAAGGCATTTCCCATGATTCCTACCACTCTTCGTTCTGCCGTGCTTGATGGCCTGATAGTTCAGAAGGTTGAAAGGCGGGTGCTCTGAAAGGCGGTAGTTGCTACTTGGGACACATTAGTTTTAAGATCCCAAGCATCAGGAGGTGGAGAACAATGCTTTCCCAGATGCTGCTGTTTGTCTCTCTTTGTGCTGGACCCAGGATGCCCAGCAAGTAGGATACCAGATTAAACATGGGACACCAGGTCAAATTGTGCTTTCAGATGAACAGCAAGTGGTTTTTGTTTTGTTCTGTTGTTTCTTCTTGTTTGTTTGTTTTTGTTTTTAACATCTTTATTGGAGTATAATTGCTTTACAGTGGTGTGTTACTTTCTGCTGTATAGCAAAGTGAATCAGCTATACATATACATATATCCCCATATATCCTCCCTCTTGCATCTCCCTCCCACCCTCCCTATCCCACTGCTCTAGATGGTCACAAAGCACGGAGCTGATCTCCCTGTGCTGTGCGGCTGCTTCCCACTAGCTATCTATTTTACATTTGGTAGTGTATATATGTCCATGCCACTCTCTCACTTCGTCCCAGCTTACCCTTCCCCCTCCCCATGTCCTCAAGTCCATTCTCTACGTCTGTGTCTTTATTCCTGTCTGGCCCTTTGGTTCTTCAGAACCTTTTTTTTTTTTTAGATTCCATATATGTGTTAGCATATGGTATTTGTTTATCTCTTTCTAACTTACCTCACTCTGTATGACAGACTCTAGGTCCATCCACCTCACTACAAATAACTCAATTTCATTTCTTTTTATGGCTGAGTAATATTCCATTGTCTATATGTGCCACATCTTCTTTATCCATTCATCTGTCAGTGGACACTTAGGTTGCTTCCATGTCCTGGCTATTGTAAATAGAGCTGCAATGAACATTGTGGTACATGACTCTTTTTGAATTCTGGTTTTCTCAGGGTATATGCCCAGTAGTGGGATTGCTGGGTCATATGGTAGTTCTACTTTTAGTTTTTTAAGGAACCTCCGTACTGTTCTCCATAGTGGCTGTACCAATTTACATTCCCACCAACAGTGCAAGAGGGTTCCCTTTTCTCCACACCCTCTCCAGCATTTATTGTTTCTAGATTTTTTGATGATGGCCATTCTGACTGGTGTGAGGTGATACCTCATTGTAGTTCTGATTTGCATTTCTCTAATGATTAATGATGTTGAACATCCTTCCAGGTGTTTGTTGGCAGTCTGTATATCTTCTTTGGAGAAATGTCTATTTAGGTCTTCTGCCCATTTTTGGGTTGGGTTGTTTGTTTTTTTGATATTGAGCCGCATGAGCTGATTTGTATATTTTGGAGATTAATCCTTTCTCAGTTGCTTCATTTGCAAATATTTTCTCCCATTCTGAGGGTTGTCTTTTTGTCTTGTTTATGGTTTCCTTTTCTGTGCAAAAGGTTTTAAGTTTAATTAGGTGCCATTTGTTTACTTTTGTTTTTATTTCCATTTCTCTAGGAGGTGGATCAAAAAAGATCTTGCTGTGATTTATGTCAAAGAGTGTTCTTCCTATGTTTTCCTCTAAGAGTTTTACAGTGTCCGGTCTTACATTTAGGTCTCTAATCCATTTTGAGTTTATTTTTGTGTATGGTGTTAGGGAGTGTTCTAATTTCATTCTTCTACATGTAGCTGTCTAGTTTTCTGAGCACCACTTATTGAAGAAGCTGTCTTTTCTCCATTGTGTATTCTTGCCTCCTTTATCAAAGATAAGGTGACCATATGTGCGTGGGTTTATCTCTGGGCTTTCTATCCTGTTTCATTGATCTATATTTCTGTTTTTGTGCCAGTACCATACTGTCTTGATTACTGTAGCTTTGTAGTATAGTCTGAGGTCAGGGAACCTGATTCCTCCAGCTCCTTTTTTCTTTCTTAAGATTGCTTTGGCTATTCGTGGTCTTTTGTGTTTCCATACAAATTGTGAAATTTTTTGTTCTACTTCTGTGAAAAATGCTATTGCAAGTGTTTTTTTAGTCTAAGTATGTCCCATATATTGCATGGGACATAATTATGATTACTCATTGTTTATCTGAAATTCAAATTTAACTGGGCATCCTATATTGTTATTTGCTAAATCTAGCAACTCTACCTGTTAGCGGCTGGGATTCCAGGGCCCTTCCTTCAACATGAGGCTTCTGAAAGGATTGGCAGTGGTTTCTATCCCTCTCCCTCTCCCCCCTCTCTCCCTCTCTCCCCCTCTCTGCACCTCCCTCCTCCCTCTACCCTCCCTTCTCTACCTCTCTCTCTATCTCTCTTTCTCTCTATCTCTCTCTCTCTTTAAAAGCAGAAGTTTTAGAGTCAGACACACCTGGAAGCAATCCTGTTCTAAAATTTATGGACTGCATGATCCTGGTCAAGTGACTTTACCTCTGAGCTTCAAATCCCTCAAGTAAGATGGGGATGATAGTAGGGCCTCATGAAGCCAAGATTAAATGAACTAATTTATGGAAAGGAACAAGTGCAACATCTAACATCATAAAACTGGCAGACAGCTTTTGAGCTGTCAGTGCTCCTTTCAAGCTCAGGTATTGATGTGGAGAGGTGCTGTCTATTTCCATCCCCACTCTGACCCAGGGGCACACCCTGCCACCTCTTCCAGTGAAGAAGAATCCTCTCACACAACAACATTTGTGAGCAAAGGAGACTTTCCTTAGGAGAACCAGAGGTGGGAAATTAAACCAGGCCAAATCTGGCCCAACACCTGCTTTTGCACAGTGGTTGAGCTAAGGATGGTTGAAAAAAAATCAAAAGAATAATATTTTGTGACACATGAAAATTGCATGAGTGAAAACTCACATCCACACAAACACCTACACACGGATACTTGTAGCAGCTTTATTCATAATTGCCAAAACTTGGAAGCAACCAAGATGTTTTTTAGTAGGTAAATGGAGAAATAAACTGTGGTACATCCAGACAATGGAATATTATTCAGCACTAAAAAGAAATGAGCTTTCAAGCCATGGAAAGAAGTGGGGGAAACGTAAATGCATGTTACCAAGTGAAAGAAGCCCATCTGAAAAGGCTACATACTGTATGATTCCAACTATATGACATTCTGGAAAAGATAAACCTATGGAAACAATACAGAGATTAGGGATGGCCACGGGTGGGGGCAGGGAGTAGGATGAGCACAGAGGCAGAGCTCAGAGGACATTAAGGGCAGTGAAATTGTTGTGTATAATACTATAATGGTGAATGCATGTCATTATACATTTGTCCAAACCCGTAGAATGTCCAGCACCAATAGTGAACCCTAATGTAAACTATGGACTTTGGGTGATTATGATGTGTCATTGTAGGTTCATCAGTTGTAACAAAGGTACCACTCTGGTGGGGAATGTTGGTGGTTGGGGAGGTTTGGTGTATGTGCAGGGGATAACTCTCTGTACCTTCCCCGCAATTTTGCCATGAACCTTAAACTGCTCTAAGAAAATAACATCTTAATTTTAAAAAATTATATGAATGAACAAATTTTAAATTGGTGCACAGCCACACTCACACTGTCTACGGCTGCTTTCCCTCTGCAACGGTAGAGTTAAATTGTTGCAAGAGACTGTATGACCTAAAATAATCTGTAGTCCTTATAGAAAAAGATTGCTGACCCGTGCTCAAGGAGATGAACAATGGCTCACCCTCAGAGCAGGGTGCATACAACAGTCACACGGGCACCCACAAGGGTAAATCTCAGAATATAATGTTGAGTGGGGAAAAAAGGAATTTTCAAAGGATCCATAAAATATGGTACCCATCATGTAAAATTTTAAGCAGCATGTATTACTATCGCATATATTTTTTATAAGTACGTACATAAGTAGGAAAGTTTAAAAAATGCACTGGAATAATAAATACCAACTTCAAGACACTGGTTACCTTTGGAGAGAGAAGAAGAGGAAGTAATGAGAGAAGAGTTTTAACTAATTGTTAACATTTCCATTCTTTTTAAGAAGGATGATATGAAGTAAATATGATACAATATTTGCATCTTTAATGTTAGTGATGAATACTTTGGTAAGTGTTATATATATATATGTGAAGATGAATATGTAAGTGCCTTTATGTATCTCTCTGAAATGTTTCCTAAGTAAACCAAGCCATTTTGGGAAAAGAAAAGAGAGATTAAATAACTCACTCAAGGTCACCCAGCTGGGAAGAGGCAGATTTGAAGAACCTGGATTTTTTTTTTTTTTTAAATTTTAGTATTTTAATGACCTCACTTCCACTTCCATCATGGTTGGGAACATTATGCCAAAGTCCATTCTCTCTCTCTCTTAATTGAAATACAATTCTCACACCATAAAAGTCACTCTTTAGAGCATAAAATTCAATGGTTTTTAGTATATTTACAAAATTATGCAACCCTCACCACTATTTAATTCCATAACATTCCATCACCTCAAAAGGAAACCCCATACTCAGCAGTCACTTCCATTCCACCCTAACCCCCAGCCCTTGAAAACTAATAGTTTACTTCCTTTCCTATAGATTTGACTAACCTGGAAATTTCATTTAAATGCAATACTGTTCATGGCCTTTTAAAAGAATGCTTTCTTTCATTTAGCTCAATTCTTCATCTATGTTGTAGCATGTATAAACACTTCATTACTTTTTAATGGATGAATACTATTCCATTGTATGGATATACCATACCATAATTAGCTCTCTGTCAGTTGATGGACTTTTGGGTTGTTTTCGCCTTTTGGCTACTATAAATAACACTGCTATGAACATTTGTGTGCAAGTGTTTGTGTGAACATATTTTCAATTATCTTGGGTATATACCTAGGAATGGAATTGCTGGGTTTGACTTTTTGAGGAATTGCCAAACTATTTTCTAAAGAGTATACCATTTTACATTCCCATCAGCAATATGAGGGTTCTGATTCTCCACATCTTTGTTAACACTTGATATTGTTTTTTTAAAAATTATTGTTATAACCATTCTAGTTGGTGTTAAGTAGTATCTCATTGTGGTTTTGTTTTTAATTTCCCTCATGGCAAGTAATGATGCTAGGTATCTTTTCATGTGCTTATTGGTCATTTGTATATCTTCTTTGGAGGAATTTTGTTCAAAACCTTTGCCCATTTTGTTTTATTTTTTTTTATTTATTTATTTATTTTTTTTTAATTTATTTATTTATTTATGGCTGCGTTGGGTCTTCGTTGCTGCGCGTGGGCTTTCTTTAGTTGTGGCCTTACGGGCTTACTTGCTCCGCGGCATGTGGGATCTTCCCCGACCAAGGCTCGAACCCGTGTCCCCTGCATTGGCAGGCAGACTCCCAACCGCTGTGCCACCAGGGAAGCCCCTGCCCATTTTAAAATTGAATTGTTTGTCTTTTAATTGTTGAGTTCTAGGAGCATTTTATATATTCTGGACACTAGATCCTTACCAGATATATGATGTGTGATTATTTTCTCCCATTCTCTGGGTTGTCTTCTCACTTTCTTGACAGTGCCCTTTCAATGCACAAATCTTTTTAATTTTGATGAAGTCAATTTATGTATTTTTTTCTTTGTGTCTTGTGCTTTGATGTCATATCTTAGAAACCATTGCCTCGTTCAAGGTCACAAAGATCAACACCTATGTTTTCTTCTAAGAATTTTATAGTTCTAGCTCTTACATTTAGGTTTTACATTACGATCCATTTTAAGTTAATTTTTGTATATGTTGTGAAATAGGGGTCCAAATTCATTCTTTTGTATGTGGATAACAGTTGTCCCAACACCATTTGTTGAAAACATTTGTCTTCCCTCATTGAATTGTCTTGGCACCCTTGTCAAAATCAATTGATCATAAATGTATGAGTTTATTTCTGGATTCTCTATTCCATCAATCTGTGTTTATCCTTATGTCAATAACACACAGTCTTGATTACGGTAGTTTTGTAGTAAGTTTTAAAATCAAGAAGTGAGACCTTCAACTTTTGAAGAACATGGATTTGAACTCAGTCCGTCTGACCCCAGAGATAAACTCTTAACCACATACTCTACATCTCCCCTAACTTACTGGTGTAGATGTTTAGTGAAAGGTCTTTCTCGTTCTGCCTCCCCTAAGAGTTTATAAATAAGAGTAGAGGTAAGCCCCTTGGCACCACCAGTGGCATCAAACAGTGTGGCTTAGTCACTCTAGTGGGCTCCTGGGTCCTGTCCATTCCTGTGCAGGAGAGGACCCCAGCCTGCCCCCGAGAATTTGATGACACCCATGGGGTCCAGCAGGAAGCAGTTCAGGATGCCTGGCAAAAGGAATATGACGAGATGCCTCGATGTAGGCTTGGTATCCTAACAGGCCTGCTACAGAGACAGTGGCCTAGGGTCATGTGGAAGGCATGGGCTCCATGTGAATCCTTTCAGACTTTGTGGGGCTAACAAAGAAGATTCCAGAAATTTTGTCCTCTGAGTCCTTGTTGAAAAAGAATATTTTCCCCCTCCTTTCCTCCCCCCTTAGAATGGCACCTACTGAACATCCCTAGCATCCTTTCCGTCTCAGAATGGGGAAGTGGGGAACCAGATGGGAAGGGTTTTATGCAGGTGCAAGTGGACCTTGAGTGTGACGTATACTTCCCATCGCACCCAGCTGTCCAGGCCATGGCAGCGAGGCCCAGGGCACAAGGGAGTCAGGGTTCCTGCTCCTGTGCCCTCACTCTCCCCAAATCCTATGTTCCTCTCACCTCCAGAAATGCCTTGTCTTTTGTCTGTTTTGTCTGGCCTATCCATCCATAAGGCTCATTTTAAATCCCACCTCTTCCAGGAAGTCTGCCCAAATCCCCAGCCCACTGAGGCCTCACACCTCAGAACTGCTCCAGTATTTGTTTTCCAGAGCTCTCATGGGTTCCTGAGATGTTGCTTTGTTTGTTACTCTTTCTCATCCGCTGGTTTGATTTGTGAGTGATTTGAGCTCAGGGTCTGTGCCTCTTTTGTAGTCTCCCATGATCTCTAGCACAATGGCAGGCACACAGGAAGCATCTACTGTGTTGGTGAATAAATCAGTGAATGAATAAACAAACGAAGCATATTTGAAGAAGCTCCTGGACTTCTGTTCTTAAGGAAGGAGAGAGCCCCAAACTAGGTCAGGGGAAAGCCAGCCCTGTCTCTCCACCCTAGTCTGGCTTTGGGGAGACCTCAGATACCCTCAGTATGGCGGGGGAGGGGCATGCCTGCTCCCCAGCCTTGGAGAGCAGGGAAGAGAGAGGGAGACGCAGGGCCCAGACCAGATGCCGATGGGATGGATGCTGGGGTCCCTGAGGGGGGACCTTGGCATTGGCCTCCCTCTTTATATTTTTGTTTATTTTTCTGTTTGTGCCCAATTACCTCAGACAGTGCCCCACGCTGGCTAAGAAATGTGAAAACAGCTAAAAACGAAATAAAGCAAAAGCGAAAAACAAGGAAAAGAGGGTAAACAAAGAGAGAATTCACCTTTCATTCGCCTGCAAAGTCCTCGGTTGGGGAATGAAGTTAAGACACAAAAGCTTTGCAACAACAACATTGTGGGGGAAGGCACAAGAGGGAAGCCGAACAGCCATTAAAGCAATTAAGAAAAGATTAAGGTCGCTTGTGGTGGAGAGAGAGAGAGAGACCCGTTAATCAATAGGCCAGAAATCACAGCAGGCTACAAAATTATAAGACCAGGCAAACTGGAGAACACACAGGCTTACCTCAACCAAGATGCCTGAGTAACTCAAAAGCAGAAACATTATATTCATTTCTTAGGCTTGGGGAAAAAATGCTTTTTAGGGGCACCCTTTCCTTTTAATCCGCTAATGGGGCATCCTGAGGTGGGGGTGAGATCCATACTGATTTCAAGGCAAATTCTAAAGCATCATGGTCTAAAGAAGAGTTCGTAATAATGCATGATACCAATGTGACTGGGTTGGAGGGAACATCATAGCAGAAACCTATGCAATAATATTAGAAAGGATCTTAAAACTCCCTGGGGGAGGTTATATTATTTTTCTCAAATATGTGCTGCCCCTTCCTAGGGGGACCTACATCCCTGCCCCATTGGCGGTGGGCTTAGCTGTATGACTTGCTTTGGCCAGTGATACATATGTCACTTCCCCACAGACGTTTTAATAGCCAGCACACTGTTTGCCCTGGGCTTTTTCCCCTTTGCAACAACAAACCCAAAATGTTCTAGACGGAGTCTGTTTCCTCATTTCTGCATCCCAAAGTGAAGCCAGGGTTGGGCAAAGACTCAGCTGACTGGCAGACGACGTATATTGTGAGCAAGAAATAAACTTTATCGTTTGACACTACTGAGAAATGGGGGCGGGGTGTTTGTTACAAAGCCTATCCTGACTGATACATTTCCTTGCAACATGTCACTGATGCATGGAACCTTCAGTGGCTCCCTATTTCTTACAGGATAAATCTCAAACTTTTGGTCCTGACATCGAGACTTTCCCTTGCCCCCACTCATCAGAGTGTTCACCATTCCCTACGTGTACCCCACAGTCTTGCTTGACTTCTTTTCTCACTCTGCCCCAAATACCTTCTTGGGCAAGTTTTGCTGAAGGTCTCCTGGGTTAAGGGATCTGAGTTACTCAGGCCTTTGATCCTGCCCTCTCTGCTATGTCCTCTGTGAAACCATTTCTAATCACCCCAGCTCAAAAGCCATCTCTGGACTGACCACTCTATTTCATGATCGTATCATTCAAACAACATTTATTTTGATTTAACAAATATTGAAACATATGTAGTGCTTGCTGAGTGACAGGTACTGTATTTGTAGCTTTATGTAAATTAGCATATTTAATTCTCACATGACCCTATTATTCCCATTTCACAGATGAGGAAATCAGGGCAAAAAGAAGTTAAACAAATTCATAGAGCTAGCAAGTGCCGGGTGAGGATTTAAACCCAGGGCACTTGGGCTCCCTGCTCTTAGGCTCTGCAGCACACTGCCCCACATGCTCCTGCACTATCTTGCATGTGGCCTGGGTTACCTCCCCAACAAGATGGTAGGGCTCTGGAAGTCAGGGAACATTTCTAGATCTCTTATCTTCCCTGACATTGAGCCCCAGAGCTAGCCTGCTAGCTCCCTGCCAGGATCTGTTAGTTGATTAAAAATTTAATGGGTCACTTCATTTCATCCATTTCTTTGCCTCCAGATAGAATAGAAGTGAAGCCATCTCAGAGAAGGTATCTTCTCTAGAAGGGCCGTTACACTGTAGGGGAGGTGTCCTGATGTCTGGCTCAAGTCTCTCCTGCTGCAACATTATCTTCTTTTCCTTTGTTTCAAGCTTTATAGCAGGGTGAGCAGCTCTTAGAGTAATAACTATTATTTTATTAATCATTATTTAGATCATTATTTTATTAATTCCTTCCATATTTGAGCTCTGTCTTGTTCCGCCCAAAATATATGGTGGCTAATAAGGAACCGTAAAATACAACAGAATACACATAAAGAGCGATAAAGGATGAGCAAAATACACCGTTGAATAAAGAAAAAGCACATTGCAGGACAGTGCGTACTTTGTGAACCATTTATAGAATTCATACAAAAAATTAATCTACTCACATAGTTCTATAATTTCTTTAATTTATTAAGATTAAAAAAGAAAGGTCTGAACTAAAGGTAGTGGATACTGCTAGGGTTGGGGGGTAGGAAATAGTCCTAGAGAAGGATGGTGGGCATTTCCACTTTCTGTGTAATGTTTTATTGACTTGAAGCAAATATAACAGAATATTAACAGTTGTTAGTTTTGTATGGCAGGTACCATATATAATATTATTTTATGTGCTTTAATTTTGGAAGAATATCTCAAAGTTGTATTTACATGCTCTATGAGCCACTAATTGATCTCTAAGCAATATAAAGAAAGGAGCCAGGTCACTTCTATCATTCGTGAGTGTCCCCAAGTGAAAACGTATCCAGGTTTTGGAGGAGTCCAGAACCTGGTACTGAGAACCCCAGAAGCTATGCTGGTTCCAGAGTGTCTGGGGGAGGGTGGTCACAGCAGGGTGTTGGGAGTCTGAGAGCGTGTGTGTGTGTGTGTGTGTGTGTGTGTGTGTGTGTGTGTGTGTGAGAGAGAGAGAGAGAGAGAGAGAGAAATTGGAGGAGGGAGCTATTTGTTACAAATCTGCATAGATGTAGCTCTTCACCTAAATTGTCTGTTCGAATAACTCAGGTGGGGACCACCCTCGGCCCTGCTGCTGGGGGAGGTCAGGGACAGCCTCCTCATGCTGGTCTTGCCACCGGCCAATGACTCAGTTTTTTAAATGGCATCACAGCAAGGCCCAGTTCATAAAGCGATTCTTCAAGGAGCCCCACTTCCATCGGGCAGGCCCCAGCTCTCTGCTCACCTGGCCTGGGGTTTTCAAGCCCCTGGAACAGTAAAGGAGCTGTATGTCCTTAAAGCAAAGAAATGCAAACTACTCCTGCCCTTGGCCAAGCCTGCAACCATCACTGGGAGGAGGTGAGGCGGGGATGGTGCTGCCCGAAGGTACCTGGGAGGATCACCAATGTCTTCTTCCCCTTGTGAGGGAAAAGCAGCCAGCCGGAGCGGAGGAGACTGGGGACTCACCTCTCTAGACGGCCAGCCCTCCTCCTCTGGAGGTGAGCCCACGGAGACTCACTTTCCTGCCAGGTTTTTCCTCAGAAAGCATTTGAAATTGGCTCCAGCACCCAAACGCACAGTGATGCAGGCACCCAGGATCAGCTCCAGGTGAGGCCCAGGAGTCTAGCCTGAAAAACATGGAAGGCAGGTGTAACCAAATCTCCAGCTCCCACCCACCCTATCAAAAAAGAATTCAAGAATGTTAGCCCAGACGGGCCGCACTTCCTGGTGTGTCCCCTGGATGCCCTGCTTGGGAAGCGAACCCCCTGTAAACTCATGAAGTGTGAAAGCGGGCCTTTTCCAATCAGTTAATGTGGCTTTCAGAAGAGTCGCTCTTTCCCTTCCTTAGGGCAGTAATCAGCAAAGAGAACCAACTGTTCAGAACGCTTAGTCCCTAAACAGCCATACTTCAAAGCCGAGGGTGTGGAGCCAGAATCCAGGCCCACCACTTGGTAGGAGGCACATGCCTTCAGCTTGCTAAGCTTCGGCTTCCTCATCTGTAAAGTGGAAATAATCTTAATAGTGTACTTGCCTGGGTTGCTGTGGGGGAAACGCCCATTTGCTAATCATAAACGTTAGTATTATTATTATTTATGTGGGTGATGGTAGCGTTTCTACCCATAAGTTCTTCCCCCTGCCTTCTATCCTCCAGACAGATCTCAATTCCTTTGTGACTTGACCCTCCAGTGCTCCAACTGCTTTAATTGATTTGCTACCGGGCAGTGAGCTGTTTCACCTCTTTGGAGCAGTGCAAGCTTCCGTCTGGTCCTTGAGACAGTTTCCTGGGTCCGTCGATTTGGGGGGTTCTGAGGTGTGTATCACTGAGTGACAGGACACTCAAATCTGTAGCTGCCTTCTGGAAAGGGCGTCCCCTTCTCCCTCTCTCTCCCTACTCCCCCTGCCATCTCCAGGGGAGAGTGAAAATTGGGAGTCAGCTCATCCTGAAGGATGGGGCTTGAGAAAAGTTCTCTTAGCTCTTGCTTTGGGACAAGGGTCTGTGAGCCGAGAAGGGCTGGTGGTTGGATTGGTCAAGTTCTGTGGAACGAGACAAGTCATTTCCGAGGTGATAAGAGAGACTCATGGGCCTTTACAAAGAGGGAAAAGAAAAGGCCTACTGGCCATTGCGGGGGAGAGTGCCCAGGGACCCTCACCAAGCCCCTGACTCACGGTAGGGCTGTCCTCATTAGCATGCCGGCACTCAGGGCCCCTGGGAGCCACACTTGATAGATTATCCGGAGCTAAGAGTAATCCCAAAATCCACGGTCACAGGCTCCAGGAGTAAAAGAGAGCTGGGAATTGGGTGGGTAGGGGGAAGGGGCGCTGGCTACCAGACAAGCAAATAATATTCCTGTTCTAGCGCAAAGATTCTCAAGCTGTTTTTGTTTAAGGACCCCCTTTCACTCTTAAAAATTATTGAGGACGCCAAAGAACTTTTTATTTATGTGGGTTATAGCTGATATTTTGATTATATTGATATTTACTGTATTAGAAATTAAAACTGAGAAATGTTTAAAATGTTTATTCATGTATTTTTAAAATCACCGTACTAAGCCCATTACATGTTAGCACACGTAACATGTTTTTATGAGGAATAGCTATATTTTCCAAAGCGAAAAAAATCAATGAGAAGAGTGGCATTGTTTTGCATTTTTGCAAATCCCTGTAAGTGTCTGGCTTAATAGAAGACAGCTGGATTCTTGTCTCTACTTCTGTATTCAGTCTTTTGTGATATAAGACATTATGGAGCTTCTGGAAAACACTAATATGCAGTCCTGAGAGAATGAGAGTGAAAAAGGCAAATCATATCTTAGTATTATTTTGAAAATAATTTTGACCCAGGGGTCTCCAAACCATACTTTGAGAACTATTGTTCTAGTGAACAAGGGGAATAACCCTTCTAAGGTTCCAGAGGGTCTTTTAACTTTGTAGCTTCTCCCCTCTTTACTCTCTACCTAACCCTGGTCTGTATCTTAGCCTTTTCACAGAATAAAAACCCTACCAATGTGCCAGGCACTGTGCTAAATGTTATAGAGACACAAAGAAGAAAGAGCCAAAAGCTGGGGCTGGAGTTCAGCTCTGTGTCGCCCTAGGCTCAGAAGATGCGGTGCTCAGCCTACAAGTGAAGGAGAAACCTTGGCTCCTTCCAGGGTGGACCGGAGGGAGACACACACAACACGGTTAAAGAGCCCATCAGTGCTGCCAGTGATGTGCTTTGTGTGCTGAAGCAATCAGAGAAGTCTTCATGGAGGAGGCGGGATTAAGAGGGATTAATATGAGGGACTTCCCTGAAGGCACAGTGGTTAAGAATCTGCCTGCCAATGCAGGGGACACGGGTTCGATCCCTGGTCCAGGAAGATCCCACATGCTGTGGAGCAACTAAGCCCGTGGGCCAGAACTACTGAGCCTGAGCTCTAGAGCCCACAAGCCACAACTACTGAGCCCACGTGCCCCAACTACTGAAGCCAGTGCGCCTAGTGCTCCGCAACAGGAGAAGCCACCGCAATGAGAAGCCCGTGCACTGCAACCAAGAGTAGCCCCCGCTCGCTGCAACTAGAGAAAGCCGCCCGTGTGCAACAACGAAGACCCAAAACAGCCAAAAAAAAAAAAAAAAAAGTCTAATACGATCTTCCTGGCACCTTAGAGCCTGAGAGAAGGGCAGGGCTGAGTGGTAGTGAACTTGAGAGAGATAAAGGAGACTAGCCTTATGGATAAGGTGCTAGGAGAGAAAGCATAGCTTATGGCAAAGGGAACAAGAAGCTGCAGGTCAAAAGCGGGGCTCCTGCATGCGGGGCCCTGCATGGTCCTGGCCACTTTCTCCAGGGTGCAGACTGTGAGCTGTTGTGGATCGGCGGAGCCCCACTGGGACCTCCTGTAACAGCTCCCCAGATGCTGCCCTGCCATTAAAATCTGGGCTGTGAGGACTCTCAGGACCCCACCCGTGAGGTTGGGTCCCTCAGCCCTGGGTTCTGGAGGCCACATGCCCTCAGGGGCCCACTTGGGGCTTTCTCACCTTCCTCTCTGACCCAGTTAGCTAAGTCCCTGGCTAGTACCAGGCTCCTGGTTTCTGCATTTAAGGCCAGCATTCTTTCCATTGCACTACTCACTTCCCTGGATAGCTATGGAAATAGAGAGAAAAGAAAGAAAGAGAGAAAGAGAAAGAAAGAAAAAGAGAGAGAGGGAGGGAGGAAGGAAGGAAGGAAGAAAAAAGAAAGAAAGAAAGGAAGGAAGAAAGAAGAAAGAAAAGGGGGAGGGAGGGAGGGAAGGAAGGGAGGGAGGAAGAAAATGGGAGAGAAAGAGAGAAAGAGGGAAGGAGGAAGGAAAGAAGGAAGGAAGGCAAGGAAAAGAAATGATGCAGTTAGGGCTTCCCTGGTGGCGCAGTGGTTGGGAGTCCGCCTGCTGATGCAGGGGACATGGGTTTGTGCCCCGGTCCGGGAAGATCCCACATGCCGTGGAGCGGCTGGGCCCGTGAGCCATGGCCGCTGAGCCTGCGCGTCCGGAGCCTGTGCTCCGCAATGGGAGAGGCCACAAGAGTGAGAGGCCCACGTATCGCAAAAAAAAAAAAAAAAAAAAGAAATGATGCAGTTAGACAAGAATAATCGTTAAGTCCTTTCTGGCTCCGGAGTTTGGCAAATCCTGTTTAAAATGTGCTAAATGCCTGCCCAGTACTCTGGCAAAACTCTTGTTCATCACGTCCTAGTGAAGTGTGTGTAGACAAGGCAGCTCCCTTGGTGGACCTTCCCTTGCATCATCCCAGAGGAGTGAGACCCCAGAGATGCAGCTAATGCTATAGCATTTTTCGAAGATGCAGCTGGGAAAAGCTTGAACACTTCTCTATAATGACACAAGAACCAGAAAACGAGAAGCTTCCTTACCCTGGTGAGACTGTAAACCTCTCCCTCATTGTCCTTTCTCTTTCTGCTGCTTCATCCTCGCGTCCCCAAGAGTCAGTCAGGCATGACCCCCGGCTGGAGAGAAGGACCCATATTGCCCTCTGCATATCTCCTGGTACAAGGCCCAGGGCCACCTATTATCAAATGAGTAGTCAATGGTACATAAAGGAGTACAATAATGTAGGATAGGTAAGAGTGATGGGATCAGGCAAGTGCTGGGATGTGGAGGATTAATGAATTAGGGACCAAACTGGAGTGGATGGAGAGCCTCAAGAAGGCCGGAATGAAGCTAATTGAAGATCTGCTTCCCATAAGTCAACTGCCTGCCCCTGGAGACTCAAGTCTGTGTGGACCGTAATATGCAGATTGGCGGGAGAGCCATCCTCCTGGCAGGCTGGAGAGAGCCACTGTTTCGTGGAGCAAGGTAAGACAGAGCAGCTTAAAGGAGAAATAGATCAACGGAACAGTGGGGGCCATTTGCTTTCTACCTTGTTCCTCTTTCTCCAGGTTCTGTGGTCTCTGATTAGCTCTGTGACTTGCTGGGTGATTTAACAGATCTCCTTTTTTTTTTTTTTTTTTTTTTTTGCAGTATGCGGGCCTCTCACTGTTGTGGCCTCTCCCGTTACTGTTGTGGCCTCTCCCGTTGTGGAGCACAGGCTCCGGATGCGCAGGCTCAGCAGCCATGGCTCACGGGCCCAGCCACTCCACGGCACGTGGGATCTTCCTGGACTGGGGCACGAACCCGCGTCACCTGCATCGGCAGGCGGACTCTCAACCACTGCGCCACCAGGGAAGCCCACAGATCTCCTTTTTTAAACTTACTGACAAGGAAGCTCCAAACTTCCAATAAACCAGCTGTAGAAAGCCAGCCAGGACCAAAGGAGGGAGCCACAAGGGGGTTTGTGAAAGCGCAGCTCTCTGGGGAAGCTGCAAAGATTTGTGCGTTAGGAATTCTCTTTCCAAGTGCTTCCTGCTGCCCTCTGGCCAGCCCTGACTTACCCAGAGGGCAGTGGGACTTTGGCCAGAGGAGGGAGATGGGGTACAACCTGGATGGGAGGCAGGAACAATGGCCTGAGCCTTGGTCGTTGTTAGGAGCCCAAACCCTGGGAGAGGGGCCAGGCCATGTCGGCGAGAGGCCCACAGTCCCGAGCCCAGGTTGCTGGAGGACTCGCTTGTTCTTATGCCCATCAGATGCTTTTACAAAGGAGACTTGGGTCCAGGGGAGAGCCTTGACTTGCTGGGGTGGAGCCGATTCTCCTGTCCACACCCACCTCCTTCCGTACATGCGTGATCCTTCAACTGCTGTTCTGCGGGAGAGATGATGCCAAATGTTGCTCTTGGTGTGGGGAAACAGGCCTCCTCATACACTGCTGTAGCAGTGGAGATCGGTGACCTTTGGGGGTATATATGATAAAGCCTTCGACAAGTATATGCTCTATCTGGGCAGCTGCATTTCTTGGAATGTATTGACAGGAAATAACCAAATCATGTCCAAAGGTGAAAGTACAACGATCTGCTTATTGCACTGTTGTTTATAACAGCACCAGAACCCTGGAGAAGCCCTAATCACCCACTGATGGGGTGGGTTAATAAATGAGGGTACAGTCATGCCTTGGAGCAGTCTGCAACCATTCCAGATGATGCTGTGGGCACATATCTATCACCAGGGACATATATTCACAATATATTTTTAGATGTTAAGTGGCAGGTTACAAAAGAGCATTGCATACTATGATTCCATTTTTTTTTTCTTTTTTTGGTAAATAAATATCACATATATGAATGACAAAGGTCTAAAAGGATATATATCAAAATGTTGACAGTGGTCATCCAGCAAGAGGGGTCTCAGGTGGTTCTTTTCTTTTTCCTTAATTGAACTTTCTAAATTTTGTATAATGAGTATATACTTGAGCAAATTTTTTAAAGGCTAAGGTGGAGGAAACTGGGTTTGTGGCTGAGGGTGAGCCACATATGGTTCTGTTACCAGTCAGGTTCTAGCTTGCCTGTTTCTGATTGTCAAATGCAGCAAAGCAGGACAGACTCCACTTTCCAGAAAGATCTTCAGGAGACAAAATCTCCTAACACAGCACAGGCAGCTCCGGGAGAGGGTTGAGCCCAACTCGAGAGAGCCTTCAGGGTATATTCAGGGTCTCAGAGCCCCCCTACTCTTCCTCCTAGAAAGAGAAAAAGCCCACCAGGGCAGGGGTCCTGAAATTACCTGCCCCACTGCCTTCAGGGGAAGCCCTCCCAGATTCTCATCATGCTACCCAGGTAATGGGTAGGGCGCATGTGAGAACAGCAGGTGGTAAAAGAGAATAAATGGCATAACCTGAATTTATCTGATGTTCCAGTCGAGAAAATCTTCTGATGAAGATTTTCATCAGAAGCGTTAAAATAAAGTTTCTGAATAATAAAAAAAAAAACCCAAACCACAAACCCACATTTCCCCGCCACACCCCCCTGTGTCTGTCTCTTAACTTTTTCATTCCTCCATCAAGGAGTAAGGAAGACAGGCATCTCTAAGGCATCCCACCTTTTTACTTGTGTTAATTTAGGCAGCATGTGGGATAAAATCATTGGTGAAACAAATTAAGAGTTACCTCCCACATACATTGCACATTCAGATCTGTGTCTCCTAAGCATATTGCAGTAGATACCTCCTCCCTCTCTGAGATTCTTTCCCCACCACCCCAATTTTACTGAGATATAACCCTGTATTAGTTTTAGGTGTATGACATAATGATTTTATATATATATATATATATATATATATATATGTAGTGAAATGATCACCACAGTAGTTTAGTTAACATCCATCACCTCACATAGTTACACATTTTGTGTGTGTGTGTGATGAGACCTTTTAAGATCTACTCTCCACAAATAAGTGAGGTCATACGGTGTTTGTCTTTTTCTGTCTGACCCTCTCTGAGATTCTGATGGATTAAGTAGCAGCTCAAGGATCAGTAGCCAAGTGTAAAACAAAATACAGCTTTAAGAGTGTCTGAGGCAATACTCGATAGCCCCCCAGTAGGGCTCTGATAACAGCAGGGCTGGAGAACTGGTTTAGGCTTCAGATCAAAGTGGCAACTGCTCTTCCTTTTCTCCCAGAACCTAAGAGTGCAGTGCTAGGAAAGGTCAGTTTGAAGCATATTTGCAGAGAAAAAAGAGCAAGACAAAATAGTTCATGTGCCAGGGCTGCTAATGCCCAAGTGATAAGCTGACTGGGTATCCCAGACCCCACGGCCACACTGATGTGAGGCAGGAAGTAAAAGAGGAAGTGGGCAGGTGTCCGTGAGCCTTTCACGTACGGTGACTGCCAGGCTCTAAGAGCTTCCCCTCCTCCTGTGGGGAGAGAACCTGTACAGTGAGCACGAAGTTCCCCCCACACCCTCTGGGTGGGAAGAGAGCTCAGAGATGTTCCGTCCTCGCTGGAGACAGAGGCAGAGGCGCGGCGGGCAGACGGGAGAAGTTTCCTCTCTTGCCAGCAGGGCCTCACCTGAAAGGGCTGAAGCTTGCCTTGAGATGTGACCTCATTCAGCCCCACCTTGGGTCCAGACCGTCGCTAATCTCTGCTCTTCTGAGGTTTATCTGCCTGGCCTCGGAGAGACCTTGCAGAGGTCACCTTCCTGTCTGGAGATGGCTCAGCCTTGTTCCTCCAGCTCCCTGATTGACCCGTCTGTGCCATAGGAATGCTGAAATCGCTCCCTGGAACACCCTCAAGCCACCCGAGACCTCCCTGAAGGAGACAGTAGTCCTTGGTCGCCAATTCTGTTCCTCCTCCTGAAGGGCTAATGAAAGACAGTAGCGATTTCAGACAGGAGAGGACGGCTTGGGCCAGAGGTTGGGCTGAACTTTTCTTCCCAGAAGACAGACATAAACCCCAAAATGAAGTTTCATAAATGACTTGTCCACTCTCTCCTTCACACAATGAGGCAACATGGAAGATTAAATAAGGGTCTCTAATACCATCCAGTTTCCTCATATTTCAGAATATGGCCTGAGGTATGAAATGACTAAAGATAACTGTTCCCTTTTCTGGGCACTGAGTTCTGCCCACAGGCCCTCGGAAGGAGCAGGTTTAGATGGCCGTGACTTGCCTTATCTTATCCTCTCCTCCCTCCAGCTGCAGCTGATTGGACCAGGGACGGCACTTGACGTAAGAGAAGCTCGTTCAAGCTGGTGAGCTCAGCCTATCAGGGGCTCCCTTGTATATGCAAACTAGGAGTATTTGGGAGTGGGCATTTGCGATAAACCCCATGTAGAATGGGAGTTGGAATTAATGCCAGGGCAGATTCAAGCCACATGCAAGCCAGAAATAGAGGGGAGTTAGGGGGGCGGGGGAAGCAGAGCAAGATGGTCTGCAAAGAGAATGAAGCAGACTGGGAGAGAGAAACTGAGGATAAGAAAAAGTGGGAAGGGAGGGAAGGAGGATGGAAAGAGGGAAAGACAGGTGCAGACAGATGGAGAGACACAGAGGGCTGGGAGGGTGCGGGAGGGAAACTTTGTGGCCCCCCACGGCTTCCTCATCACCAGCTTCAGTTTCAAGAGGCCTGAATTTCCTTTATTTCTATAAGATGCTTCCATATCCTTTAGTGATCAGCCCTCTCTTTAAGTTTCTCTTTCTCGCAGCCACTGAGCACTGATCCCAACCCTGACCTCGCCATTGTAGCAGGAGGGGGCTCTTGGAGAGGGTTGGAACCTGCCACTGGACGTGTCTTGTGAGTGGAACGCACTTGAGGACAGAGCCAGTTGCAGGGACTAAATGAAATCATGGACAGGTTACACATGGAAGTCTGGGCAGATGAGCAATTGGCATCTGAAAAGAGAATTGGCAGACCACTGCGTGTTTGGGCTGAGAGACAAGAAACGGCAGGAAGGGAGAAGGGAACTGGCCAAGTCAAAGCAGGTTCTAGTTCTGAAACACTGGAAGGAGACTCACTGGAGTGGATCCCATAACCTGAACTGGGAGCCAAGATGGGCTAAGACCTTGGGCCTTATCCTCTAAAGACAGGAAAAGATCTCTCAAAAAATGATAAGGAACATCTTTGTAAGTGTTTCCAAAAGCCCCACACAGTTTGTCTTTATGTAAAGGAGTTGCTATCACCAAACCACTTCCTGCAAGCTTTGGAAAACTCCAACTCCAAAGTGCCTGGGGCCTCTGTCTCCCTCCACGAATCACTTCTCCTATTCATGGTCAGTTCTCATTATTCATAGGTGTTATGTTCTATAAAGTCACCGTACGCACTGAAATCACAAATACTGAGCCATTGCTACTAGGGGATATACGGGGTTAGGGTCCTGCGAGCCTCTGCTCACGTTTTCATCAGTTGGTGAGTACCAGATAACCTTGGTTTATGTGGTTCTATTCAAAGATACCCTATTTATTTATTTATTCGTTACTGAAGTATAGTTATACTTGATTTACAATGTTATGTTATGATGATTCATTAACATTGAACTCATGGCCAATAGCACAATAACTCACGCCCGAACAAAGCTTAACTAACACATATATTTTCTCCGTAAGGCTCATCACGGCCTTCTTGCCCTTAGGAACGCTAGAGAGCCCAACTCAACATCCATGACACCTGCGAACTTCCCACTCTTCTGAGCCTTGCTACACACTGTTTCTGCTCCTCTGAGTGTCATTTCCAACCCTCTCTTCCCAACACCCTTTCTACAACTTGTGGAACCCCCAAATTCCCTGATACCAGGTGAACACACCCATTTTTCAAGCTCAGATCCAGCACCACCTACTTGGGGAAGCTTTTGCTGAAAACCCAGATAGACTTAGGTTCTCCCTCACAAGTCCTTGCTCTATTATCACTGAACCCTTATCACACTAGTGGTGTCATTGTTTATGGGTACACCGCCTCAAAATGACAAGAGCTCTTTGGGGGAAGAGAGTAGTATTCATTATTAATTGTTTTAAAAATTTTTTTTAATTTTATTTATTTTTGGCTGCTTTGGGTCTTTGTTGCTGCACGGGCTTTCTGTAGTTGCGGCGAGCGGGCGCTACTCTTCACTGCGGTGTGCAGGCTTCCCATTGTGGTGGCTTCTCTTGTTGCGGAGCACAGGCTCTAGGTACATGGGCTTCAGTAGTTGTGGCTCACAGGCTCTATAGCTCAGGCTCAGTAGTTGTGGCGCACGGGCTTAGTTGCTCCATGGCATGTGGGATCTTCCCAGACCAGGGCTCAAACCCATGTCCCCTGCATTGGCAGGTGGGTCCTTAACCACTGTGCCACCAGGGAAGTCCCCTCCTTATTACTTTTTATTTTTTATTTTTTTTAATTTTTTTTTTTGCGGTACGTGGGCCTCTCACTGTTGTGGTCTCTCCTGTTGCGGAGCACAGGCTCCAGACGCGCAGACTCAGCAGCCGGCCATGGCTCACAGGCCCAGCCGCTCCGCGGCATGTGGGATCTTCCCGGACCGGGGCACGAACCCACGTCGCCTGCATCGGCTGGCGGACTCTCAACCACTGCGCCACCAGGGAGGTCCCTTATTATTTTTTATAGCCATAGAGCCTAGCACAGTACCTGGCTCCTAATAGCTACTCGGTAAATATCTGATGAGAGAACCAGAGAATCAGGTAGGAAGCCCAGTTACAAAAGTCTACCCTGGGCTAGTAGCAACTGGAGACTTTCTCTGACTCTCTGCAAATTTACCTACTAATGATCAGACTTGGCCCTATCCGAGGCTGAGCTTACAGGAAGGGATCTAGCCCAGAAGAGGCAAGTGAAGCCCGGGCAGGGCCTGGAAGTGTTCATCATTGTAGCCAGGTGAGCACAGGTAACCACTAACTTTCAGCGGAGGAGCGTCCATGGCCACTCACAGCGTGGACAGCCAAGTTCCAGGCCTCAGATGGTCAGCTGAGCTGGTGAGGTGTCAGGGAGCTGTTCCAGCTGGAAACAGAAGGAGATGCATGTGTACAACTGCACTTACTTACAAAAAAAGGCTGAGGAATAATCTGCTTCATTAACATGACACCGAAACTTCTAATTGTAACACTGGGTCAATTAAATAGCTTAGACAACAAGCCACGCATAAAGACCATTGCTTTCCTAACTTTCTGTCTCCATCTTTTTATTAGTTTACCCCCTGGCCACTATATTTTAAAAGATACAGTCCATCAAAGAAATGGCATTTTATGTATGTATTTATTTATTTAAAAAATTTCATTGGAGTATAGTTGATTTACAATGTTGTGTTAATTTCTGCTGTACAGCAAAGCGATTCAGTTATACATATCTATTCTTTTTCATATTCTTTTCCATTGTGGTTTATCACAGGATGTTGAGTATGGTTCCCTGTGCTATACATTGTTGTTTATCAATTCTATATATAATAGTTTGCATCGCTAATCCCAAGCTCCCAATCCTTCCCTCTCCCACCCCTCCTCCTTGGCAACCACAAGTGTGTTCTCTCTGTCTGTGAGTCTGTTTCTCTTCCATAGATATGTTCATTTGTGTCATATTTTAGATTCCAAGTATAAGTTATATCATGTGGTATATGTCTTTCTCTTTCTGACTTACTCTGCTTAGTATGATAACCTCTAGGCCCATCCATGTTGCTGCAAATGGCATTATTTCATTCTTTTTTATGGCTGAATAATATTCCATTGTGTGTGTGTGTACACACACACACACACACACATATATATATATCTCATATCTTCTTTATCCATTCATCTGTTCACGGACATTTAGGTTGTTTCCATGTCTTGGCTATTGTAAATAGTGCTGCTATGAATATTGGGGTGCATGTATCTTTTTGAATTATGGTTTTATCTGGGTATATGCCCAGGAGTGGGATTGCAGGATCATATTGCAACTCTATTTTTAGTTTCTTGAGGGACCTCCATACTGTTCTCCATAGTGGCTGCACCAATTTACATTCCCACCAACAGTGTAGGAGGGTTCCTTTTCCTCCATACCCCCTCCAACATTTGTTAACAAATGACATTTTAAGTAACTCCTTTCCCGTTGTTATTAAACAGTTAAAACTGCCAATCAAGCTCTGACCACCAAGAAATGCCACGTGGACTCAGTCTGTTCCAGCCAAAAGTAGACGCTTGATATTTACTCTGCTTCTGATAGTTAAATCTATGACTTCTACATGGATTTTACAATATTGAGATAACTTCAGCGTACCCTTTATTAAGAGTTTCAATAGCCTCTCTTTGGAAACCTCAGATTGAGAGTAGCTGACATCAACGTCTGAATTCACCAGTGGCTTAACGCTGACTCCTAACATGAGCCAAAGCGTCAGAAGTTAAATCCGGGAGTGCCAAGGCCCCTGTGTATTGGGATCATTGGCTTATGTGTCAGCCTCTCCTACTCTTCTCCCATGGTGAGCATGTTGATGACAAGGGCCTTACTCTGCTCATCTTGGCATGCCTGGTGTCTAGAACATTGCTGGGGACACAGTAGGAGTAGAGCAAGTGTTTGTTGAGTGAAAAAATGACTAAGCGAATGAATGACTTACGGGCCCCATTCAAGGCCCTTGATCACTTAGACCACATAGGCCTCACCCTCCTCAACTCCCAGAACACTTCTTACCTTGGCTGGGTAGTTCACACTTAGCCGCACTTTCACATCACATTTTCCCTTTTATCCTGTGGCCATTTGTCTCCTGGAGTGTACTAACTCTGAGGGGCTAGTCTTGGCTTTCCCCTGTGAGCTCACTAGTTCCTTGTAGGCAGCCTGTACCCTCTACAGCATTCAATAAATATATATTGAGCTCATTAGTCAGTTGGTGTCAATTATGAGGTACCTAAAGGGAACACTTATCCAGGTGCTGTGGGCCATTCAGGCAGAAGCCATGGCTCCTTCTTATAGGAGCTTGCACAATAAAAAGAGTGAGAAATTGACTAAGAGAATGACGGATGCCTATTGCAGACAGGAACCCACTTTTTTTTTTTTTTTTTGGCTGCGTTGGTTGTTTGTTGCTGAGCACGGGCTTTCTCTAGTTACAGTGAGCGGGGGCTACTCTTCGTTGTGGTGAGCCGGCTTCTCATTGCGGTGGCTTCTCTTGGTGCGGAGCACAAGCTCTAGGCGCTCAGGCTTCAGCAGTTGTGGCACGTGGGCTCAGTAGTTGTGGCGCACGGGCTTAGTTGCTCCGCGGCATGTGGGATCCCTCTGGACCAGAGCTCGAACCCGTGTCCCCTGCGTTGGCAGGCGGATTCTTAACCATGGCGCCACCAGGGAAGTCCCAGGAACCCACCTTTTTAGCTACCCCAAGGCTCAGGAAAGATAGGTGTGTTGGGGTCCAGGGAAAAGCCAGCAGCCAGAGGTGAAAAATCACTGAACAATGCCTGGGAGATGGGTTCACCCAGGCTGCTTGGTATACCCGGGAAAAAGGAAACCTTACTCCAGAATGCATCGCCTGGATGGATCTGCTTTTAGTGCATGCCCCCCAGAGAGTCTCTTCCTCACGTGCCTGGAATGTTTGGCCTTGTTATAATAAGAGATTTCCCATCAAGGAAACATTTCAGTCCCTGCTTGATGAGGTTGGTGGTCTCTAATTTTGCTCTCTTAAAACACCACCCTCTCACACCTGCATCTACCCCTCCTTCCCCCAGTCACCAAAGGAAAACCCACCAAGTCACTTGAGCACCAGCTTGTGGCAGCCTTTTAACCCTCCCCTTCCACGTCCTTGCCTTCCTCCTGCCCTGGAAGGGTAGCTGCCACCCTAGTAGAAATACGGAAGTCAATTTGTGCGGCGGGTACAGCGTTTTAGCATACTGAGTGGTCCAAATATTTAAATATCTATGATATAGGAAGCGTGGAGAACATTAAAAACCACTTTCTCCCTGCTGATTGCAAGAGAGGAAATACACACAGTCCCTGTTCTCCTGCACGGTTGCAAAACTGCTGGTCTAATCATATTGCCTATGTAAAGCCCCTCTCCCGCCTCCTCTAGTCCGGTTTTAGGTTGCATTTACTGTAAACAAAGATGTATTTTGGGGGGGCGGTTGGATTGAGTTTATTGTTTATGTAAATCTCTTAGAATGTGACATAGCAAGATAGCTTCCTATGTTGCGTTGATCCACATTTTAGGCCAACAGCCAAAGTATTTTATCTTTTCCTTCATTATAGTGATCTTCCAATTAGCCGTGGTCTGTAATACCCTGATTTTGGTGGCAGTGGTTTGGACAGGATTGTTTGATAGTTCTGCTCGAGAGGCAAAATAAGGGGCCTTATTATAGAAGTGCAGAGGTTGTGTGGGAGCTGAGTTCTGTTGCAAAGTTTGCCGATAAGGGGAAAACCGGCCCTTAAGCGTCCATTCTGTTCTGTATATTAACACTTCTAATCTGCACTGCTGATAAAACTGCAAGCCATTTGCCTTTGGAGGAATTAGTTCTGCCTCACTTGTGTAACCAGGCGATGGTGATTAACCTTTAAACTGTCCAATATTCCCAGCAGCCTCCTGCTCCAGATTAGAAACTATTTAGTTATGACCAAGTAAATTAACAACACTCCCTCCTCTGAAGAATGAGATTTGGAAGGTGGGTGCATTTTAAGGTGGAATTGTGTTTTGAATTGGTGAGCCATCCTTCTAAGGTGCTTATTTCCTCCTTGTTGAAGTCGAGGCTGCCACATTGGGGGCAAAGGCTCAGCTCGGGGGGTGGGGAGGCGGGAGAAAGCGGAGGGGGACCAGTTGTCCCGGTTGGGTTTGCAGATCTGAGATTTCATGGGCACAAAGGAAACCTGTCTGAGGTTTAGATTTCCTTCCCTGTTATCATCCAGGTTAAGAAAAGGACTTTAGCTCTCCTGCTAGACCCACGCCACGCTCACGGTGGGATTGAGTGGTTGTTCCTAATGGAAAGACTAAGGAATAAAGAAAGTAGCTCCCTTACCACCCTGCTCCCAGTTTCTGCCCGGAGTTGGATGTCAGAAGAAGATGGCAACTAACTTTCATGTTTCAGACCCGGGGATCTGCCCACCGCGATTTCGTCTGCCCAGCTGAACTGCAGTCATGCTAACAATCCCGCTTCAGCTCTCGCCTGTCTGCCCATTTCAAACGTGTCATTCATTTATCACTGGAAACATACCCTCAGTGGTGAGGGCCAGGCAATCATGTAATCGTGTCATGCCTGAAATCCCCAAATTGTTGGTCCTCCCTGGATAACAAATAAAACGGAACAACAACCCTCACTGCCACCACCGTGCCACCACCCAATCCTGGTAGCAGCCTTTTCTGTTTTACTAGTTTCATATTAGCTTCCTCCTTAAAAACTGCTAATCTAGATACTGCATTAGCAGGTTGTCAGTCAAGCTGCCATCCACGGTGAAGCCTTCTTCATATACCAATTTAAATCATTCATGGTCTTTTCTTTGGCATTATTCAAAAGATCATAATAATTTTCTTGTGCCCACAGCACAAAAAAATCAATTATTTCCCCACAAAGACTTGAAAGTACTTAGCGAGTGCGGCAAGAAAAGCTGAGGGTGATATCAAATTGAAATTGCACTCATTACATACAACACAATTAGTTGCCACTAGCCTGGCCGGGCTTTAATTCTGAATGGCATATCTTTATTATTACAGAAACAAGCATGCAAATGGCATTGTTCAGGATTTGCCGAAATCAATAGGATATAGTGCTGTGTGTTTGGTGGCCACTGTCACTCACGCTGCTGTGGATGTGAGATAATGTGTGTGTTTGAATTAATGAAGGGAGCAGGCAACATCATAAGTGACACCCAAATAAAAGAAATGGGTACATGATATTTGTAATTATTCTACTTGTGTTTTTGTTGTAAATACTTGTGCTTTTTGTTTTTTAATCAAAGGATTAATTGCATTTTAATAAGGCATTATGATTTGCAGAGCTTTAGTTAATTAAAACTTGTAGTATATAATTATGAAGTGATGCTGAGATTTTCTAAAGATCACCCATATGTTCAGAATATGTATAATTTTTCTGTTAAGCAGTTGCAATCTCTCCCCCCGCCTTTCTCCCTGGTCCCTCCCCTGCCAACAGAAGACGTGGATGACTTACATGAAACGTTGGTGAATCGACAATTCCAGGTGGATTTCTCTAAGTGGCAACTAGAACCCAGTTTAGGTTATTGCACACATTAAAATGACTGTGAAGCAACACTCATGTGATAAACTGTGGCAGAAAACTTTCTTGTCGACACTTGCTTTCCAGTTAATCTTCCCAAGGTGCAGCACTGTAGAGGTCTGGAGAGCTGATGTGAGTTTTAAGTGCAAACATTGTGATTCTAGATCTGGGTGAGGTGGTACCACTTGAGAGTTAGACCCCGGCTGGTTCCCCAGGGCCTAGGACCCAGTCCCAGGGGAGCCACTGAGCCCCGCCCTTGTCCTCCGAGACACACAAGAACTTACTGGGGAGGGGTGGGGTGGGCAGAGGGGATGCTGCATGACGTAGGAGCTTGGAATTCCCAAGTGTTATCATATTAGTAATTCACAGTGGAATCCAGCCCAGAGATGTGTAATCGCGTTTCCTGTAGGTGTGTATTGTGTGAAGGCTGATGGATTAATTGCTAGATAGATGGAACAGAGCTAAGGTAAAACATTATTAAAAAGTTTTAAAATCTTAATGTAACATTTTGAAGTTTGCTTTGGGGAATTTTTTCATTTCAGTCTCCTAGTTTTCCATTCTCTCTTGGATCAGGAATCTGTTGTCTTCACAGAAGGAGGGATCTATTTGCTGAGAGCTTAGGATGTGCTTTGTTGAGACCATGTGGACCTGTGATGGTGGACAGATGCAGGAGCTGGCGGCTGGGCCCCGTGCAGCCAGTGGTACGATGGGATGAGCTGACTTCAGAAGGCTGGACTCCATTTACCCTTTGGGACCAGTGTTGGCTGGGCACCCAAGGGCTAATTTTTCTCTCCCTCTAAAGACCCAGAGGCTGCAACATGGAGTATCAAGACTCCTCAGTCCCCCCAAAGTAACGTGAAGAAGGATGATGTTGAAGGTAAGAGGATTGTACAGTGTTTGTGCTCCAAACCTGGTTTTCCAGGAGACCCTCAATAGTGCCCTGAGTAGGGTGGCCCAAAGCTGATTTAAAATCTAATATTATTGGCTTGGTCATGGCTTCCTATTTTAACTCTGAAAACCTAGAGTTTGAAAAGGTGGCTCATTCAAAGCTTGCTAACATATTTGCTCAGCAGCACAATGACGTGTGATGGAAAATAAACTCTTGTGGCTTGTTCATCCTATCAGCCGTGGCCTGTAGCAGGGAAAGAATGAGGGAAGGTCAGTCAATTATGTGTGGTAATCACCGTAAGCATATTATCTGAGACACAGATGTCTTCTATGACCCCACACGACATGGCTATTAACCTCGGAGCAATATAAAAATGTAGTGGGCTTGGGGGGAGGAGTGGAGGTAAGCCAGACTTTCTGTCTAGCCTTGTCCACAGGCTCAGGAGAAAAAAAAGAAAGTTGTGGACATGAAGACTGTTTGCAGGAACCCAGCCAACAATCTGACCCCTGCTTACCGAGGCCAGATCCTCATGCCCCTCCTTCCCGAGACCTTGCTGGAGGCCTAGTCAGGTGAGGAAGGACTCGCCTCATCTGAAAACAAGGCCAACGAATTGACTCGGGAGATACCGAGGACACACAATGGCCCTGGGATGCTACTTTCTGTTCACCAGAGGAAAGGAGAGAGGGGAAAGCAATTTGGGTGTTGGTATGGGTGTTTAAATAAGTTGACCTCCAGTCTTGGACGGTGGTGGGCAGGGAAGACAGTGGGGTCACCCAGGCATGTTGGGGGACCCAACTGGGTTACCCAGGGGACCCGGACTGATGGAAGTCAAGGTTGTTATACCTACCAGGCTTTTACCCCCAAGTACAGACGGGATTCTGGCATCTCCCTGGAGAAGTTCGGCCAGAGCCTCCTTGTATGGGGCTGGGCACAAGGGTGATGTTCCAAGAAAGCAGTCGATGGGCTGTTAACTGGTCCGGGGTGGACACACACACTTAGGGAAGCACCTGCCCTGTGAAACACCCTGGACTGGACGTTGAGGATTCAAAGGTAAATAAACTAGTTCCCGCCCTCCAGGAGCTTATGGCCCAGGGTGGGGGGTGAGGATGGGGGGAACCTTGAACTGGAATAAGTGCTGCCCTCATTTCCAAACATGTTAGGGCTGCTGGAGTAGGTCTACAGAAAGGGTTCCATGTGGAAGTGAAGAAGGGACTGTTCGAGGGGCTTGGAAATTTTTCCCAGAGGAAGTGCCAATAACAACTGTCTTTGGAGGAACTTACCAGGAGCCGGGAGCTGTCCTGGGCACTGTCCCTGCCTGTGGTCTAATTCTCACAACCCTGTAAGCAGCACCGGACCTATCGTGAACTTGAGAATCAGAAGGGTAAGGCTACTACTTCTGAAGGTCTCACAACTGGTTACAGCTGAGACGGGATTCGGAGCCAGTTGACTCCAAACTCCACTAAAAGAGAGGATGTATTTGCCTGGCAGCATTTCCGATGAATGGAGAAGTGTAGACAAGGGTGCAAGGTACATCCAGGCAGTGCAGCGACAGCGGGGCTGGGAGCAGGTGGAAGGTGTGTGACCAGGGAGCCAGGCAGACCCCGTCCCAGGGCCTGGTGGCCCACGCCACAGGGTTTGGCTTCATCCCGTCAACAACAGAAGGACAGTATGATCAGATGTGTGTTTCTGAAAGGTTTCTCTTAGACTTGCAGGGCGAATGGACTGGAGAGGCTGAAGATTAGAGACCTGAAGCCAGTTAGGGAAGTATTACAGCAAGTCCAGGTACAGGCTGGTGACACAAGATGATGATGGAGAGGAAGGGGTGACTATCCTGGGTGTTAGAGGGAGACCAGGAGGACCTGGCAGCTGAAGGCAAGTGGTGGTGGGGGAAAGGGAAGAGCCCAGGATTACCTCAGTCCCTCACAACTTCTTACATGTCTACAGTCCGACACTGCTTTCACCTGCTTTTAGGATAAAGACATTAGGGTTTGAAAAGATTAAGTCACTTGCCCAAAGCCAACAGTCCCTATTTTATCCTAGCCACGTTTGGGACCCAGTTTCTGGCTCTGTAGCCAAGGCTGTCACTGTTGTCCACTGCGTGTGTGTGCGCAGTGGTGGGTGGGGACTGGGTAGTGATTTGCTCCTTCGGGATGCTTCAATCCATGCTCACCTCTTCCATGTATCTCCTCCCTTCTTTCCTTGCCCTAAACTTTCTCCAGTGAAAAAGAAGTTTAGGGAGTATTATGAAAATTGCACTGATAACTGCAGCAACTTTTATATTTTGAAACCATTACGAGAAGGTGATTGCACCAAATGAGCTACAGAAGAGATAGTGTTGCAAGGATTAGAAAAACAAAACGCCAAAACCTTAGAACAGCTTAATCTAACAGGTGCTCGGGCTGCATGTTTTAGTGGGTGCCACACGATTGTGGTGAACATGACTAATAAATGACCTTATTAAGTATTATTTTACAAAGTCGCAGCAGACATGGTTGGGTGTCTTTTCAGCATCCTCTCTGACCCCCACCTTCCTAACAGAGCCTATCTTGTTCCGGTTCGACCTACTTCATGTGGTCTTCAACTTCAGGGGATGCTGGCTCTGGTCCCAGCTCCAAAGGGCAAGTCGTTATTGGTCCAAGATGGGCCTGCTGGTCCCCCTAGACATGGGCGGGTGATGTAATTCTGGAGAGTGAAATGTGGATGGATGTGCTGAGAGTCTTCTGGGAAATGTGTCCTCTCTCCTAAGGAAACCCATTCCTCCCCAGGAAGAAATGGTCTCTCTTCCCTCTATATTTTTTCATGTCTGGATGTGATGTGTCCAGTTGCAGCAACCATCATGTGACCATGAGGAGAGCCAGATACTCACCCAGAAATGGCCAGGGAGAAAGATGGAAATGGCTCTGGGTCCTCCATGATGTCACTGAGCCACTGATCACACGCTACGGAGTTGCCTTATCTCTGGCCTTTGTGTGCTGTGTGATCATTTTAAACTTCCTTATAGTAGAAGTCAATATTTTCTTTTTAAAAAAATTTGTGGTAAAATATACGTAACGTGAAATTTACCATTTTAGCCATTTCTAAGTGTACAGTTCAGCGGCATTAAGTACATTCACATTGTTGTACAGCCATTACCACCATCATCTCCAGAACTTTCATCTTCCCAAATGGAAACTCTGGCCCCATTAAACACGAGCTCCCCATCCCCCCTCCCTCCAGCCCCAGGCGACCACCACGCTACATTCTGGTTCAATGAACTTGACTACTCTAGGAACCTCATGTAAGTGGAATCTACAGTGCGCATCTGTCTTTTGTGCCTGGCTTATTTCACTTAGCATAATGTCCTCAAGGTTCATCCTTGGTGTACGTGTAAGTCATTTGGAAATAAAGTTTCTGATACTTGCAGCCGAAGGCATCTCAAGTTATAAACCCATTAAAATAAGGTTCAAATTTTGTCTTGGCCTCATTGATTCTCAAGTGTAATGGTTAGGAGTATGGACTCTAGAGGCCAAATCTCTGATTTTTTTTCTTTTTTTTTTTGTGGTACGCGGGCCTCTCACTGTTGTGGCCTCTCCCGTTGCGGAGCACAGGCTCCGGACGCGCAGGCTCAGCGGCCACGGCTCACGGGCCCAGCCGCTCCGCGGCATGTGGGATCTTCCCGGACCGGGGCACGAACCCGTGTCCCCTGCATCGGCAGGCGGACTCTCAACCACTGCGCCACCAGGGAAGGCCCCAAATCTCTGATTTTAAATCCTCACTCTACCACTAATTGTGTGACCTTAGAAAACATGCTTACCTCTCTGTACTTCAATCCTCCCAGCTATAATATTACCTCCTGCATAGGACTGCTGGAGGATTAAATGAGTTATTCCATATAAAGCTCCTAAAAGGGTGTCTGGCACACATAATTCTTATCATCATCACTATTATTGCTATTATTAGCTATGAGCGGGCAGCAGTTTTGCCAGCTTTCCCTGAATGCCGTGCATGGGTTTATCCTGCTCTTAGCCAGCCATTAGTAGACAGATTATGGGGAATGTTTCTCCTCCTCTGCCTGGAATGAAGGGTCAGGGTCCTCTCCAGTCCTTCTTGGTCTTTCTCTTGCTTAGGTCTTCCTGCTCCCATCTGAGCAGCAAGACCCACTTCCTCCTGACCCAAGGTCAATTCTAGAAAGACCAACTCCAAGGTCCCAGAACCTAAAGGCCCAGAGGCAGCTGGTGCTATGGGCAGAAGACCCAGAGTGGACAGTCGGGCAGCCAGATCACTCCTTCGAGAGTCCTGGGCTCAAGGAGGGAGGTACCTGAGGGATGGTGTATGACTCTGGGTAGCATGGATCAGAAAGGGTAAAGTAAGCCTGGTCCCTTGATTCACTGTGCGGGAATCTGAGGACGTGATGGGCCGCAAGGATCTGGTGGGCAAACTGAGGGAGAGACCAGCAGGCACAGAAAGCTCCAGAGACCAGGATGCTTCTCCCCCAGCAGTTCTGGGGAAGGAGTGTAGCAGCCCCTGCTCTAAACCCCAGTGTTGTCACTACAGAGGAGCTTTGGATGTGACAAAGGAAGGAGCAGAGAGGAAGAAGATGGCTTGAAAGCATAGAGTGTGGGAGTCAAAGAATCAACTCTGGAGATAGGAGAGTGTGTGTGTGTGTGTGTGTGTGTGTGTGTGTGTGTGTGTGTGTAATGTGCCTTAATTTCCCCATCTGCATCAAGGGGAGGTAGGAAAATGCCTGTCTTTCTGACATTATGAAGATCTTGACCAGAACAAATGAAATATATAGTTGATAACACGGTATTATATATCGACTATAGTTGATTAAACTATTATATAATTAAAAATTTTAAAAAATGAAATAATGCCTATGCTTTGAAAAGAATAAAACCTTCAGGGTAAATTGTTATTAGTGTGCCTTTGCAAGATATCATTTGACCTGACCTCATGGTGACAGAAGGAAATTTGCACTCATGGCATGATGAGAACACAACCTTGGCTGTGCCCCATTTTGCTGCCAATGAAAGGAGGCCAAAAAGACATTTGAGGAGACCCAAATGTCGGTTCCCAACTACCTGCTTTACAGAAAGGCTCATGTCTGCAGGGTAGGCCCTGGAGTGCTAGGTGGGACTGAAACTCTCAGGAAACCCTTCTGGACAGAAGGGAACAGACTCAGATTTTTATTAGCGGGCGGAGAGCTGAGGAGGACTAGAGCCCCTAGAAGCAAGGAGGCTGCCTGATAAACTATGTATCTGGTGGAGGGACAGGAAGGAGATAAAAGATTTAAAAAATGTAATAGAAGATTTGCTTACACTTCTTGGACTGGTAATTAAATTTATTTATAGTTATGGAAAATTTGGGGAAAGGAGGAAAAGCAATTTAAATGCAGAGTTTTCACAGGGCGGCTGCAAATGGCTTGCTTTAACGCGCCTCTGAAGGTTAACAGAATGGCAGGGAGGTCAGACTGAAGTGCATATGATAAGTGACAAGTGTTAACATGGCAAATCATGTATTTAAAATTACTCTGAGCTTTATCAAATGTTTCCTCTCAAAAATAAACTATCCTGGAAGGAAAGGTTAACTGAGAAAAGAGTATTACTCTAATGTTTCCGTGATGACCGGGGTGGGGGAAGGGAAAAGGGTTCTGTAATGTACGAGAAGCGGTGATAAATATAAATAGGTTGTTATGGTATTAAGAGTAAAGAAACAAGAATGTTCCAAACTTACACTGCACTGGGGGAAAAAGCAAGAAACTGTTCCCTTTGCTCTTCGTCTTCCTTGTCTCTATAAGCCGAGCAGCTTCCCAGCCCAGTGGAAAGGAGACACCGACAGATGGGCTGTAGATGACAGAGTAACAGCCTGTGCTGCCAGAGCTGTAACTAGCCACAGTCAGCCTTGACCATTAAGAGGTATCCGTAGAATTCTCTGAAATCCTCCATCCACCACTTCCTCACCTGCTCTCCATTTCTCACAAGTCTTCTCTCTGACCCTGCCTGGTTGAATAAATCATTGTTCTTACATGCAGCACTTTGGAACAATCTCCAAGGTGTATCTGCAAGTGGAAAAAGTGAAGTGCATTATATTCAACAACATGGAGAGGTCTTAAAAATGTAATATTGGGGAAAAAAAAGAGCAAGACACAAAAGAATGTATACAGTATGATTCCATTAACATAAAGTTTAAAAACAGGCAAAGCTGAACTTTACTGTTTAGAGATGCATTCAGAGGAGGCAAAACTATAGAGGAAAACAAGGAAATGAATACCACAAAGTCAAGATAATGTTTCCCTCTGCACGGAGGTGGGGAGTGGATGGGTAAGGAGAGGCAGACGCGAGGCTCTGGAGTGCTGGCAGCGTTCTGTTTCTTGATCTGAGTGGTGGCTACACACTTTATAGTTATTAACTCTATTTATGTTTTTTTCATTTTCTATGTGCATATTATTTTCCCCCAACAATTTTTTTCCCACAAAACCTAGGTACAGAACTGTGTGTATAGTATACACACAGTATCTTATTTTCAGAAATAAGATACATATATGTACAAGGCAAATACTAATCAAAATATTCATATCAGACAAAATAGAATTTAAGGCAAAAGGCAAAAATGCAGATAAAGTGAGACACTACATGATCAATAGAACAATTAACAAATAAGGCATGATTATCATGAAATTGTATGTGCCTAATAAGGTAGTCTCAAAATATTTAAAGTAAAAACTAACATAATTATAAGGAAAAAAATTAAATAAAAAATTACAGTGGGAGATTTTAGTACACTTCAATCAGATTAATAGATTAAGCAGAAAATATAATATATAAATAATAATATTGGGTAGCAAAAAGGGGACATAACTACAGAAGCAGTAGAAATTTTAAAATCATAAAATAATCTATAGACAACTTTATGCCATTACATTTGGAAACTTAGATAAATGGAAAATTATCAAAATGAAAAGCAGAGGCATACATCATCAAAAAGTCTACAAATAATAAATGCTGGAGAGGGTGTGGAGAAAAAGGAGCCCTCCTACACTGTTGCTGGGAATGCAAATTGATGCAGCCACTATGGAGAACAGTATGGAGGTTCCTTAAAAAATTAAAAATAGAGCTACCATATGATCCTGTAATCCCATTCCTGGGCATATCTCCAGAGAAAAACATGGTCTGAAAGGATACACGCACCCCAATGTTTATTGCAGCACTATTTACAATAGCCAAGACATGGAAGCAACCTAAATGTCCATCGACAGAGGAATGGATAAAGATGTGGTACATATATACAATGGAATATTACCCATCCATTAAAAAGAATGAAATAGTGCCATTTGTAGCAACATGGATGGACCTAGAGATTGTCATACTGAGTGAAGTAAGTCAGATAAAGAGAAATATCGTATGATATCCCTTATATGCAGAATCTAAAAAGAAACCATACAAATGAAGTTATTTACAGAACGGAAGCAGACTCACAGAGAACGAAATTATGGTTACCAGAGCGGAAGGGTAGGGGGAAGGGATAGTTAGGGAGTTTGGGATCGACATGTACACGCTGCTATATTTAAAATGGATAACCAACAAGGACCTACCGTATAGCACAGGGAACTCTGCTCAATGTTATGTGGCAGCCTGGAAGGGAGGGGAGTTTGGGGGAGAATGGATACATGTATATGTATGGCTGAGTTGCTTTGCTGTGCACCTGAAAATATCACAACATTGTTAATCGGCTATACTCCAATATAAAATAAAAAGTTAAAAAAAACTGACTCAAGGAAATTTGCTAACTTTAAGGACCTGCAATCATTATTAAATAAATTAAATCAGAACCTAAATCCATCATCAAAACAAAGTGTTCCAGAGAATAGAAAGTAAGAAAAAACTAACTTGTTTTATACAGCTAGTTAACCTTGGTATTAAACCTGTACAAGGATAGTAGGATAATAGGAAATTGTAAGATGGATAGAAAGAAAGAAAGAAAGTCATATGGCAATGTTACCTATGAATGTAGATGTAAAATACTAAATCAAGTCAACTTCAGGAGTGTTTATAAGCATAATATGTCTTGACCAAGTAGGATTTATCCTAGGAATGTATCACTCAGTAGCAGAGGGTATATCAATGTTAAGTAACCACTTATCAGATTAAAAGAGAAAAAACTAATAATCTCAGCAGATGCAGAAGATATTCAATAAAATTTAATACTCTTTCATAACTAAAAAAAAAAGAAAGAAAAAGAAAATGTTATCTAAATAGAAGGGACCTGTTTTAATCTGATAAAAAGTGTCAGCCAAAAATCTACAGTCTTACTTAAATTTTGAAGTTCAGCAGGATTTCCTTTGATGTCAAGAAAAAGACATGGATGTATTCTATTGTTCCTCGTAACAAGATTTCACTTGAGGTCCGAAAGATGTAATAACACAAGGAAAAAAATTAGTTATAAGGAAGGAAAGAGAAAAAAATTATTATTTACAGACATAATTATCTACATGGAAAACCCCAAACCCAAACTTTTAGACCTAAGAGTCTAAGTCTGGGTACAGCACAAACACACAAAAGCACTGGAACTTCTAGACACCAATAACAACCTATTAGGCAAGACTTACTATTCAGTGTAATTCCAAACAAAGTTCCAATAGGATTTTTCACAGACCTTAATCTGACTCTAAGATTTGTACGTTAAAGTAGAAACGCATAATTAACCAACATAAATCTGAAAAAGAAGAAAGATAAAGGATTTGTTTCATAAGCTATCAAGACGTATTTTCAAGTTGGCCACTTCACCAAATGCCAATTTGTCAAATGGCCAATTCAATGAATGGCCAGTTTTCCAAAAGCCAATTTGCTGAAGAATTAATTACACAAATGACTGACTCACAGAATTTGCAAGATGTACTGAGTAGCCACAATGTGTTATAAGAAATTCTCTTGACTTTAGTTATAAGAATTCTAAGCAAGGGTATATTCAACATAGTAAATATAGTCAAGGATATATTCAAGACTATATACCTCAGGTATAATCATCATATACTCGTGATATAATTAATGACTTTACAATAACATAATCTTCATTAGTATATTCTTATAAGTAATATATATGAGAAAAGATAAAAATCTATACATGAGTGTATTGAAGACTATATTAAAATATTCAGGAATACATTCTTCATAAACTAACTTTTCACAAACCAAATATTCCTTCACATGCTGCTAACAAAAATGTAATTTAGAATATACATATTCTATATAGAGAATATGAGACTATAAGAGAAAATAGTCTCAAGAAGAATATTGTCATATTTTAATATATTTATTAATTTATTATTTAATATATTCAAGAAGCTTATTTCTTAAAATTTTTGAAAAATTAGTTAATATGATAAAGGTTAGCAAATTGGACATTAGATGGATTGACTTAAAAATTGGCTTTCGCAGAGACTACATATTGTGTGATTCCGTTTATATGACATGTCTGGAAAAGGCCAATTTTTAGAGACAAAGAACAGATCAGTTGTTGCCTAGAGCTGGAGGGGTGGTGGGTAGGTGTGGGGGTTAATTACAAAATGAAGGAACTTTATGGGACAGTGGAAACGTTCTTAACCTGAATTGTGATGATGGCACGACTACAAATTTACTAAAATCACTGAATTGTACATTTGCAGTGGGTGAATTTTAGAGTATGTAAATTATAACTCAGTGAAACTGTTAAAAATGGGAAGAAATGGCTTTCAGTAAATTGATTGCCAGCATAATAATCTAGAACTATTATTATAAAAATATAGTAATTAAGACGGTATGGCATTGGTATAGGAGTAGATGGAAAGAACAATGGAGTAAAATAGAAAGCTCAGAAACAGCTTCAAATATATGTAGGATCTTTATGTACTGCAGAGGCAGTACTGAAAAATAAGTGAGGAAAGAATGGATTATTCAATAATTGGTGTAGTACCACTTGGCTAACCATATAGAAACAAAATAAAATTTGATATCCATATTACATCATGCACAAAATTTAACTCCAGATTTATTACAGAGCTAAATATAAAACATAAAACTTTAGACTTCTGGTTTCTGGTCTGCCTTAAAAGAAGCTTAGAAACCTTCACATCATCCTAACAATAAGTACAAAGCTGAACAAAGTGAAAAATCAACAAGTCTTCTTATATCTGTCAGAGAAGTGAAATAACTGGGCAAACAGCTGCCCACAAAGTTGGACAGACAGACAGATGGATACAGAGAATTACAACATCCTGGAGCAGAAACCACCATGGGAACAAATAAGGGGGTAGGAAATCCTAAACTGTAATTGACAGATTGCTGGAGGCTCAGTGTAGACAAGCCCAAGAAATAGAAGCTCCAGGGAGACCCAGTCACAGAGCGGCCTTCACACTTTTGTGAGTTTTACAACCAAGAGCTCTATGAGGTTCTCATAGTGAATACTGGAGAAAAATCCCCTTGGGCTTCCTGCATAGGGAGGAGAAAAGGAAGCATTTTGAAATACACCAGAGCATTCTGTTCTTTTTAACAAGGCCTGCCCTCAGGAGAACTCTTTTATCAGAGCCTAAGCTACCTGGGGGAAGGGAAATACCCAACTCCACCCCACTCTAGACTTCCATGGAGGGAAGGGAAATACACAATCTAGTCCCTTCTGGTCATCCTTTCCCACTGAAGGGAGGAAAAAATTCTGAGAAGCACTGGTGAGGTTCACAGTCCAGGGCCACAGGCTTACCAAAAGATGGAGACCTAATCATAGGACTACAGGATGCATCCCCTCCTCCCACATCTTACACCTACATTACTAAAGGCTCATTACCCCAGTTCCACTTAACCAGAGCATCATGTCCACCTTTCAATGAAAAATTACAAGGCATACTAAAAGTCAAAAAACAGAGTTTGAAGACACAGAACAAGCATCAGAACCAGAGTCAGATATGGCAGAAACGTTGGAATTATCAGGCCAAATTTTTAAAAAAATTATGATAATATGATAAAGATTATTTTTTAAAAAGTAGATAGCATGCAAGAACAGATGGATAATGTAAGCAAAGAGATGGAAATTCTAAGAAAGAATCAAGATAAAATGTTAGAGACCAAAAACACTAACAGAAATGAAGAATGCCTTTAATGGGCTCATTACTGGTCTGGGACATGGCTGAGGAAAGAATCTCTGAGCTTGAATTTATACCAATAGAAACTTCCAAAACTGAAAAAAAAGAAAGAAGAAAAAAGACGGGGGTGGGGGTGGGGGTCGTTGGGCAAAAACCCCAGAACATCTGAGAACTGTGGGACAACTACAAAATGTGTAACATGTGTAATGGGAACACTGGAAGGAGAAGAAAGAGAAAAAGGAACAGAAGCAGTAATTGAAGCAATAATGACTGAAATTTTCCCCAAATTAATGTCAGGCACCAAACCACAGATTCAGGAAACTCAGAGAACAACAAGCAAGATAAATACAAAACAAACAAATAAACTACACCTTAGCATATCATATTCAAATTCAGAAAACCAAAGATAAAGAAAAAACCCTAAAAGAGGCCAGAGAGATAAAACACCTTACCTGTAGAGGAGCAAAGGTAAGAGTTATATCATACTCCTCAGAAGTAATTTAAGCAAGAAGAAAGTAAAGTGAAAATTTAAAGTGAGTAGTATTCTATTGTATATAATATACACCACATCTTTTTTTTTAACATCTTTATTGGAGTATAATTGCTTTACAATGGTGTGTTAGTTTCTGCTTTATAACAAAGTGAATCAGCTATACATATCTCCATATCTCTTCCCTCTTGCATCTCCCTCCCTCCCACCCTCCCTATCCCAACCCTCTAGCACACCACATCATCTTTATCCATTCATCTGTTCATGGATATTTAGGTTGTTTCCATGTCTTGGCTATTGTGAATAGTGCTGCTATGAACATAGGGGTGCATGTATCTTTCCAAATTATAGTTTTGTCCATATGTAATGCCCAGGAGTGGGATTGCTGGATCATATTGCAACTCTATTTTAAGTTTTTTAAGGAACCTCCATACTGTTTTCCATAGTAGCTGCACCAACTTACATTTCCACCAATAGTATAGGAGAGTTCCCTTAAGAAATCCACTTCAAATATAAAGACACATACAGATTAAAAGTAAAAAGATGCACAAAGACATCCCAAACTAAACCTAATCAAAAGAAAGTGGGGGGCTTCCCTGGTGGTGCAGCGGTTGAGAATCCGCCTGCCAATGCAGGGGACATGGGTTCAAGCCTTGGTCTGGGAAGATCCCACATGCCGCGGAGCAGCTAGACCCGTGAGCCACAGCTACTGAGCCTGTGCGTCTGGAGCCTGTGCTCCGCAACAAGAGAGGCCGCGACAGTGAGAGGCCCATGCACCGCGATGAAGAGTGGCCCCCGCTCGCCACAACTAGAGAAAGCCCTCACACAGAAACAAAGACCCAACACAGCCAAAAATAAATAAATAAATAAATAAAATTTAAAAAAAAAAAAGAAAGTGGGAGTAGCTATATTAATTTCAGACAGAGCTGACTTTAGAGCAAGGAAAATTATCAGGAATGAAGAAGGACATTACATAATGAAGAGTCAATACTCCAAGAAGAGATAATAATCCTTACTGTGTATGCACCTAACAACAGAGCATTAAAACACGTGAAGAAAAAACGGATGGAACTGCAAGGAGAAATAGATGAATCCACTGTTATAGCTGGAGCCTTTAACACCCCTGTATCAGAAATGGATAGATCCAGGAGGCAGAAAATCAGTAGGTACATAATTGAACTCAACAGCACCATTAATCAATTGGATATAATTGACATCTCTAGACTACTGCATCCAAGAGCAGCAGATACACATTTTTATCAAGCTCACATGGAGCATTCACCAAGATAGACCACATTCTGCGTTATAAAACACATCTTTTTTTTAACTGAAATATAGTTGACATAAAATATTGTTAGCTTCAGGTGTACTACATAGAGATTTGGCATTTGTATACATTATGGAATGATCACCATGGTGGGTCTAGTAACCATCTGTCCCTATACAGAGTTGTTACAGTAGTATTTACCATATTCCCTATGCTGTGTATTATATCCCTGTGGCTTATATATTTGATAACTGGAGGTTTGTAGCTCTTCATCTCCTCCACCTATTTTGCACCACCCCCCACCTTCTTCTTTGGCAACCACCAACTTGTCCTCTGTATCTATGAGTCTGTTTTCATTTTGTTGTGTTTGTTTTTAGGATTCCACATATAAGTGAGATAATATGGTATTTGTCTTTCTCTGTCTGACTTACTTCACATAGCATAATACCCTTCAGAGCCATCCATGTTGTCACAAATAGCAAGAGTTCATTTTTCTTAAGGCTGAATAATAGTCCATTATGTGTGTGTGTGTATAATATATATATATTTCACATCTTCTTTATCTTTTTATGTATTGATGGACACTTAGATTGCGTCCATATCCTGGTGATTTTAATAGTGCTGCAATGAACATAGGGGTGCCTATATCTTTTTGGATTAGTGTTTTTGTTTTCTTTGGTTAAAAACCCAGAAGTGAAATTGCTGGATCATATGGCAGTTTAATTTTCTGAGGAATCTCCATATTATTTTCCAAGCGGCTGCACCAATTTACAATTCCACCGTGATTAAGGGTTCCCTTTTCATCACATTCTCTCCAGTGCTTGTTATTTGCTGTCTTTTGTTAATAGCCATTCTGACAGGTATGAGGTGGTATCTCACTGTGGTTTAACTTAGATTTCCCTGGTGATTAATGATGTTGAGCATCCTTTCATGTGTCTGTTGGCCATCTATATGACTTCTTTGGAAAAATGTCTGTTCAGGTCCTCTACCCATTTTAAAAATCAGGTTTTTTTTTTTTTTTATGTTGACGTGTATGAGTTCTTTGTGTATTTTGGATATTAACCCCTTATTAGATATATTGTTTGTAAATATCTTCTTCCATTCAGTAGGTTGTCTTTTCATTTTGTTGATAGTTTCCTTCACTGTGCAAAAGCTTTTTAGTTTGGTGTAGTCCCATTTGTTTATTTTTGCTTTTGTTTCCCTTGCCTGAGGAGACAGATAAAGAAATATTGCTAAGACTGATGTCCAAGAGTGTAGTGCCTATGTTTTCTGCTAGGAGTTTTATAGTTTCAAGTATTACATTTAAGTCTTTATCTATTTTGAGTTTATTTTTGTATGTGGTGTGAGAAAGTAGCCCAGTTTTATTCTTTTGCATGTAGCTGTCCAGTTTTCTCAACTTCATTTATTAAAGAGGTCATCTTTTCCCCATTGTGTATTCTTGTCTCCTTTGTTATAGATTAATTGACCATATAAGTGTGGGTTTATTTCTGGGCTCTCTATTCTGTTGCATTGATGTATCTGTCTGTTTCTGTGCAGTACCATATTGTTTTGATTACTGTAGCTTTGTAATATAGTTTGAAATCAGGGGGCGTGATGCCTCTAGCTTTGTTCTTTTTTCTTAAGATTGCTTTGATTTTTGTGTTTCCATACAATTTTAGAATTCTTTGTTTTAGTCCTATGAAAAATGCCTTTGGTATTTTGATAGGGATTGCATTGAATCTGTAGATTGCTTTGAGGAATATGGTCATTTCAACAATATTAATTCTTCCAATACATGAACCTAACAGTCTTTCCATTTGTTTGTGTCATCTTCAATTTCTTTTATCAATGTCTCATAGTTTTCAGAGAACATGTCTTTTACCTCTTTGGTTAGATTTATTTTGAGGTATTTTATTCTTTTTGATGCAATTATAAATGGGATTGTTTTCTTAATTTCTCTTTCTGATGGTTCATTATTAGTGTATAGAAATGCAACAGATTTCTGTATATTAATTTCATATCCTGCAGCTTTACTGAATTCATTTATTAGTTCTAGTAGGGTTTTTTTGGTAGCATATTTAGAATTTTCTTATATAGTATCATTTAATCTGCAAACAGTGATAGCTTTTCTTCTTCCTTTCCAGTTTGGATTTCTTTTCTTTTCTTTATTTTTTCTCATCTTATTGCTGCGGCTAGGACTTCCAATAGTATGTTAAACAAAAGTAGTGGGGGTGGGCATCCCTGTCTTGTTCCTGATTTTAGAGGAAATGCCTTCAGCTTTTCACTGTTGAGTACAATGCTGGCTGTGAGTTTGTAATATATGGCCTTTATTATGTTAAAGTATGTTCCCTCTATACCCATTGCATTGAGAGTTTTTATCACAAATGGATGTTGAGTTCTGTCAAAAGGTTTTTCTGCATTTCTTGAGATGATCGTATGGTTTATATTCTTCAATTTTTTTTAATGTTGTACATCATGTTAATTGATTTGTGGATATTGAATCATCCTGGCATCCCTGGGATAAATCCCACTTGATCATGGATAAAACCCACATGATCCTTTTAATGTATTGTTGAATTTGGTTTGCTATATTTTGTTAGAAGTTTTTGCATCTATGTTCATCATGGATATTGGCCTGTAATTTTCTTTTTCTGTGGTGTCTTTTGTTTTGGTATCAGAATGATGCTGGTCTTGTAGAATGAGTTCAGAAGTATTCCTTCCTCTTCAATTTTTTAGAATAGTTTGAGAAGAATAGGTGTTAATTCTTCTTTAAATGTTTGGTAGAAATCGCCACTGTCTTCCAGATTACTAATCTTTTCCTCTGTATGATCTAATCTACTGTTGATTCCTTCTAGTGTATTCTTTATTTCAGTTATTGTATTCTCCAGCTGTTTGGTTCTTCTTTATATTTTCTAACTCTTGTTGAAATTCTCGCTGTGTTCTTCTATTCTTTTTTTTTTTTTTTTTGTGGTACGCAGGCCTCTCACTGTTGTGGCCTCTCCCATTTTGGAGCACAGGCTCCGGATGCGCAGGCTCAGCGGCCATGGCTCACGGGCCCAGCCGCTCCGCGGTATGTGGGATCTTCCCAGACCAGGGCACGAACCCATGTGCCCTGCATCGGCAGGCGGACTCTCAACCACCGCGCCACCAGGGAAACCCCTCTTCTATTCTTCTCCCAAGTTCAGTGAGCATCTTTGTGATCATCTTGAACTCTTTACTGGGTAGATTTCTTATCTCCCCTTTACTTAGTTCTTCTTCTGAGGTTATGTCTTGTTCTTTTGCTTGGAACATATTCTTCTGTCTCCTTATTTTGCCCAATTCTCTGTGTCTATTTCTATGTGTTAGATAAGTCAGTTACATTTCCTGATCTTGAAGAAGTGGCCTTATGTATGAGATGTCCTGTGGATCCCTGTAGCGTGCTCCTCTCTGATCGCCCAGCTATATACTCTGGAGATGCCCCCTATGTGGACTGTGTACACCCTTCTGTTGTGGTGGGGCTCACTACTATGGGCAAGCTTGTCGGTGGGGCTGGCCCCCATCCTGGTTGGCTGTGAGGCCATGCCTTGTGCTGTGGCTGTGTGTATGCTAGAGGGTGGGATAGGCTTCCCATAGAGCTGTCCACACTGCTGGGAGGAGGGGGCATAGGGCTGGTGTTGGCCTGCTGGTGCATGGGGCTGCATCCCTGGGGCTAATAGGCTAGAGGGAGGATTCCAAATGGTGCTTGACAGTGCTGGTGTTATTGTGGTAGAATGAGCTTCCCAAAATGGTTGCATCAGCATTTTTCCTTATCTATCCATGTTGATACCTTTAAATATAATCTGTCCATTTTAACCCCTTTATTGTAGTTTGTTGAATAAACACAGCACAATTTATTCCTTTTTTTATACTAATGAACATTTGGATTGTTTCCAATTTTTGGTTATTACAATGCTGGAATGAACATTACTGTAACATCTCCCTGAACACACATGCAAGTGCTTATCTAGGGTATTTAACTAAAGATGGATCTACCGGGCCATAAGATATGCACATTTCACATTTTGCTAGATGTTGTCAAGTTGAGCTTCAAAATTTTTATGCCAATTTGCATTCCCAACAGCATTGTGTGAGAGTTCCTATTTGCCATATCCTTTTCAACAATCAGAATTTATTTTCTGCTGATCTTACGTGTGTGAAATGATCTCTCACTGTGATTTTTTTTTTTTTTTTTTTGCAGTACATGGGCCTCTCACTGTTGTGGCCTATCCCATTGCGGGATAAATATAGTTATTTACTGATACCATGTCAGTTAGGACTTTTTGAATGAAAGTAACAGAAACTCCAGTTCAAAATGGCTTCAATGGTGAAGAGATTTATTATCTCAAGAAAACAAGAAATCTAGAAGTAGGGCATTTCCAACCTATTTAATTCAGCAGTTTACTATGTCATTAAGGACTTGGGTTTATCCACCTTTTCATTCATCAATCTTAAACATGTTCTCCAAAGCCTAAGTCCCCTCTGGAGCACCATATGGCTTCCACAATCCGAGGGGCCACATGTAGACACAACAATATGCAGTGAAAGAGAAGGACCACTTCTGTCTTACACATCTCGATTATAAAGCAAAGATCCCTTAACCAGACCACTCAGTAGACTTCCCAACTGAATATCTCCCTTGTCCAGAATTGCATCAGTGTTCTTTCCCAAAGCAATTACAACAAGGAAAATGGGATTGCCAAGACTGGCTGAGATCATTAAGTAATGTTGGGGGGAAAGGTGAACACCAGGACAAAATTGGGGCTCTGGGTAGAAGAAGGGGGAAAGTTTAATCTGCAGGCAATTGAATCAGTCAGGATTTAGGAAATAAAATCGCTTCTAGATTTTTTTTTTTTTTTTTTTTTGCGGTACGCGGGCCTCTCACTGTTGTGGCCTCTCCCGTTGCGGAGCACAGGCTCCGGACGCGCAGGCTCAGCGGCCATGGCTCACGGGCCCAGCCGCTCCACGGCATGTGGGATCCTCCTGGACTGGGGCACGAACCCGTGTCCCCTGCATCGGCACTCAACCACTGCGCCACCTGGGAAGCCCCCTTCTAGATATTTTACACAGAGAATTGGATGTTTATGAAATCTCTAGAGGGTTGGAGGAGCGAGGCATGGACTGAGCCTCTAAGAAGATTCCTAGAACATCGCAATCCAGTTGCTACTACCTCTAGCTCAGAAAGGAAAGCAGAACATCAGGAGGCCACCAGGGAAATACTGAGTTCAAGGGCACATTGCCATAGCTATGATTCAGGAATCAGGAAGCTTATATGGGAAACCACTGCCATAGTGACGACTGCCTAGACATTAGACATAATTCAGCTGTCACCACCTTTGCAAGTACCTTTCAACACCTCCCCCTGCTCTCCCTACCCACACACACACAATGGATACTGGACCATGGCATCTCCACAGCTTTGCTCACCAACAGCAAAAAGCCCCAAACAACTGGAAGACGGGCTGTGCCACACTAGCTTCTAAATGTTGCCTTAAGGGCATATAATTAGTAGAACCTAATATTCATCCGGAATCCTAACTGCAAGAGAGTTCTAGAAATTTAATTTTTAATTTTCCAGCCTCAGCAATACAGGAAGTTATTCTGGAAGAAGATGAGAATGAATGCTGTCAACCAATTGACTAGTCCTTCACAGCAAGAAACGGTATCTACTGCTGTCCATCCCTTTGCCTACCCACACATTCAGTATAAAAAAATGCTCCTACCCACAAAATACATTCATCCCCCCAACACAGGAAAGAGACAACTCAAAATCTCATTCAGTTACAGCATCCAGACCCAGGGCCAGGATCTCTGAGTGATGTAAGTTCGTGTCAACCAAGTCCTGATATAGTGGAACCAGGTGCCATCTCCCAGTATCCACTGGGGAAAGGAGGTGGTGGCATCTGAACTCCATCCCGTGTCCAGGTAGTTGTGACTACAGTGCAGTGACAAAGGGCTAAAGTATATCATCCATCTCCAAAACACCCATAAGACAATAAAAAAAACCTCATTCAGGAAAGGGAAAAAAGGTTCCCACACATGCACACACACGGTAATCACTGATCCACAGCCCACAGCACCTATCATAGTCTTCTGGATTCCATGTGCCGAAAATGCTCTGTCAGCTCATCTGGCAAATCTGCTCTCTTGGAGAATCTCCTTGTTCTTTGTCCTTATGGCCATATCTGAGGTGGGCATTAGGGGGAATAACTTTATCGTGGCTTTGCAGCTTTAAGAACACGTACTTTGGGTGTCCAGTCAGGAGCTGGGGGATTACTGTGGAGGCGCAACAGTCAGTCCCAGGTTGTCAGCAGTCTTGAGTGTCTTTGGTAATGCAGTTCCCTTAGTAGTTTTCCTGTCTATTTGCTTCCAGTGAGTTCCATGGGCTAACAAAGCCAAAATCTTGTCTGAACACGATCTTTGAGTTTTTGCCTTCTAGCCATGTCCAGTTCCTGATCTTCAATCTATTGGCTTCTGTCTTAAGCAATTCTATCTGTCTTGAGTGCAAAAAGCCCAGTTTGTCAGGAGAAGACTTGAGAGAAGCAAGACACTTAGACATTCCTCTTGCTCCATCTCCATCTTTTCTCTGCTGCAGGACTGCCTTCAACCATCTAGTTCTGGTAGGACTTTGCCAAAAGCAGTAAGGAGTAGCTAACTCCCCAAGATTCTGAATTTCTTCAGAATGTGGTCTATGTCCCAAGGAACAATGGGGGACTCTTGTTATGAATCAAGGGTCCCCAACTTCCCAGCCTCCTCTATCCTACCACCTCCACTCAGCCAATTTCCTGTTTAGAGTTTGATACTTGAGCACCCACTTCTTGATAAAAAATAAAGGGAGGACTTCCCTGGTGGCACAGTGGTTAAGAATCTGCCTGCCAGTGCAGGGGACACAGGTTCGAGCCCTGGTCCGGAAAGATCCCACATGCCACAGAGCAACTAAGCCCATGCACCACAACTACTGAGCCTGCACTCTAGAGCCCGCGAGCCACAACTACTGAACCCGCAAACACAACTACTGAAGCCCACGTGCCTAGAGCCCGTGCTCCGCAACAAGAGAAGCCACTGCAGTGAGAAGCCCGCACACCGCAACGAAGAGTAGCCCCTGCTCGCCACAACTAGAGAAAACCCGTGTGCAGCAACGAAGACCCAACACAGCCAAAAATAAATAAATAAAATAAATAAACTTTTTTAAAAAAGGGAAATAATCTGAATAGGTCAACAAAACCACACACACTTAAAGAGTATAAAAACATTAACTGGATACATATTGAATTCATTACACTGGTTGCCTACGGGGAGGATGAGACTGGGGAGGGACACAGGAGAATATATTATCATAAAAGTCATCTCATAAAAAGATCTGAATAGATATGATAGAGTATTTTCCTGTTTCAAATGACATGGGCATTCATTACATTATCCTCTATGCTTTTATGGTTGTTTTTTTTTAATTTAAGATTTCAAAAAGCGGGGTGGGGCGTGGATGAACACTAAGCAAAGTGATCAGTGGAGCACAACAGACAAGGAACTGGCAGCTAAGAAGTTCCCAAAGGGATGGTCTCTCATGGCCAAGCACAGGCCACGCTTGGGATCAGAGCACATCCGGTGCATGGTCGAGTTCTGTCTCTATCCTCTGCTCTGCCCATCTACCTCCTGGTCACCTTTCCAGGCTCTGCAGAAGTCCCACTCCTCCAGGAAGCCTTCCCTGACTATTCCAGCTCACATTCATCTCTCCCTCTACTTAACTATCAGAACACCTAAAGCTAGTGTATCACTAGTTCTTTATTTCAGGAGTTTTAGATAATCCAAAGCAGTGAGGTCCAAAGCCCATGAGGGCTGCTGCAGAATTGACGGGGACTGCATGATAAATGTATAGTCTTGATTAGCTGGGGAACACCGAGGAGGGTCACTGCTTCTGTGTGGGCCTGACATTTTACGTACCCCCGCCAGTCACTCCCCAAACCACAAGCTCATTAATGGAAGACGGCCTCGAATGTCACTGGCTGACAGTGTGCAGCTGGCAGAAACGGGCCCATTTGCCATAATTCAGCAGGTCCGGCTCTCAGCTCGGATGAGCCCCGATCCCCTCCAAACGCATTTTCCTTTTGTGTGATGTATGTAAAACACTCCTAATGTGAGGATCCTCGGAGAGAGAGAGCTCACACTGCCTGTCTAAGTGTTTTTTAAAGAATCGAGCTCTTACCTTTTAAAATTACACCGGGGTGGTATTGTTCAAATATGTAAGACTGAGTACTCCAGAAAGCGGCAAGAACAGGATACAATGCACTAATTTTACCCCACTTTGACTTAGAAAATATAATCGGTACTTACAAAAATTGTAAATACTAAAGAATCAAGGGAATAGGATTATTCTAAAATAGGGCACTAATACATCAAACAAAATAGCTTTTGCTAGGCTTAACTGAGGGCCATTATCTACCAGAGAAGATATACCTGTAGCCTCGATAAAGTAAAGAAACACAAATGACTAAAGATGCTTGCCAATATTTCTGGGAGGGGTGAGGGGTGAAAGGAAAGAGTCCACAACGAGGTAGAAACTTGGAAAAGCTGAGTGATTCGACAGGGTAGATAATTAGCCTCAAGTGTGCCCACGAGGGGGCAAACCTTGGCTGGTTCAATGACCGTAATTTCCATGGGGGTTCTGTCCTCCTCCTTCCTGAATTGCTGTGGCTGTCACACAACCCAGGACTGCCTTATTTACCTCTTGGTGGTTGTGTGCAATCATTGCAGGTGTCTCCCCACCTAAATGCAGCCCCCTTGGGGTAGAACCATGCCCCATATTTCTCTTCTCTATCAGTTCACATCCTCCTACTTCCAGCCCGCTAACCCACATAGCAGCCTTGAGTTTCGAGGCCTCGCCCACTTTCTCCCCGTCTCCGTGTCCCTGCCTGTGGTAAATGGAAAGGATTGTACACAATCTACCATGCAGCTCTGGTGTCTTCCTGAAGGTGTGCAGAGATTAGTAGGAGGCGTTTGTTTTGGACATAATTCCAAGATGGAAACGTGCTATTAAGGTACATCTAAAATTTAGAGTTTAGAAGATATCAGTTTGAATTACAGGGACCAACACTGGTGGAGAGTTGAGGGACAAGTGTGGGGAAAGGGGTCCCCAATCACTTTGCCAGAAACTATAGGCTGTTTGTGATGACCAAGCAATGTGTATTATGTCCTTCATCGTTGGTCCCCTCCCTTTTTACGGGTGCCCAGTCTTTACAGGCTCCCCTATGGCCACCAAGTTCATGCCCCTGCCTCTGAGCATCATTGGACCTCAATAATTCCAAGAACATGAGAGGAAAGACCAATCTGAGTAGAAATCATACTTTTTGTGCTTTTTACATTTTGCGTTATTCTCAGTAGAGGGGAAAAAAATGAGTAGAGGTAGCTTTCATTTCATATTATATATATATTTATTTATTTATTAGAACATTTCTCTTATTTTTATTCTCTATAAAAAAATCTGGATCATTTTTATTCATGGGCATTGAATGCAGTCCTAGGGTCTACGTGTTTTCTTTTCAACGATCATATGTGAAATGTATTTATTGGCTCTTGACTCTAAAAGAAAAGCTGAAAATCAAAGTCAATATTTGCTCGAGTAAATATCTTCAATACGTCATATTTTTGTCATCTGTCATTGTTAAATTTACTATTCATAAAAATATCCTATTTGAAAATAATTTGAAAATAGTTGAAAATAATTTATAAATTAGATTTTGCCCCTTCCCCAAATTTCTGAGTAGGCATCATCTTGCCAGAAAACAATTGTCAATTATGACTTAAATGAGTCACTCTTAGCTAAATAATTTGAAAAGCAAAATTTTAAAAGTATAAAAAGCATTTTGCAAAAAACATTTCCTGTGGAAAAAACACACAAGTGTATTTAGTATGGGTGTGAGCAAATTTTAATATGTTAGATATGATATGGGGTGGGAGCTCCAAATTAAGACAGCCTTTGTCCATGATGGTTTTTGGATGAGCAATGACTCCAGTTTGGTCTCTACGAAGAATTTCTGTCTTGGTTCCCATGGAAGACTTAAGTTTCCATTTGTTGTATATGTATGTGTGTGTGTTAAAAAAATATATATACATATATATATATATATATATAACATAAAACTTGCCATTTTAACCATTCTCTTTACTTTAAAAATAAATACAACATCGGGACTTCCCTGGCAGTCCAGTGGTTAAGATGCCGTTCTTCCACTGCAAAGGGTGCGGGTTTGATCCCTGGTCAGGGAACTAAAACCCCACATGCCACACGGTGTGGCCAAAAAAAGAAACACACACACACAAAAAAACACACACAAAAAAATATAAATAAATAAATACAATATGGTATTTATATAGCCCATATCATTATTTGGGGCACTTGATTATTCCTACTCTGGATTGTTCCTTAATTGACTTGTGTGTATCTAGTCTTTTCTCTAAGATGGTAAGCTTCTTGAGGTAGACAGCAAGTAGCTTCTTTTCTTTTATGAGGTGTGGGGCTAAGAACAGAGCTGAGTATTTAATTGGGACTCAGTAAATACTCACCAACTGAGTGAATGAATATGTGAGTACATGACAGAAATCTTAATGAGACACTTGATTCAAAGCTATGCAGTGCCATACTGGTTTTCGAACTATTTGGTACTATTTTGTGTGGGGAAAACCAATGTACCTACTTCAGTAGAGTGGAGGTGCTCGGGATGAGCTGGGGTAAAGGAACTCAGGCCCCTTTCTGCCTCCAAGTTTCTGGAAGCCTCCCCTAATCCGCACCAGACTGAAGAGAATCTCTTTCCAGGGTCAAAGAGCTCCTGAGGAATTCATTAACTTTTCCTGGAGCTTCTGCTTCTCTAAATTTCATCTGTGTCCCTGTAGGAAAGAGTTGAACACAAGTCATAAGATTCTCCCTTTCCCAGGATAAATAATTCTCATCCATTTACCTTTCCCCTCGGCACTCATCCTAAAACCATTAATGGACATTTTGCCTCTAACTCCTTCCCTGGTTTTCACCATTTGTTTGTATTCTGGGACTCATATACCTGCACAAAAACTGAAATCGAGCCCATGACTTGGAATCAAGTGGCTTGGGTCCAAATCCTAGCTCAGACACCAGCTGTGTGGCCTTAGGCAAGTTACTTAACTCCTTTGACTCTTAAGTGTCCTCCTCTGCAAAATGGGATTGATAATACATAACTGACAAGGTATGAATTAAATGAGATAATGGACTTGAAAACAGTGCACAGTAGATGCTCAATCATGTTTATACATTTTAATATAACTTAGTTATTGCTTCTGGTTCTGGTTCTCCTGCTTTCCTCTGTCCCTTTGGATTCCCCGTGATTCTTTTTTTTTTTTTTTAATTTATTATTTATTTTTGGCTGTGTTGGGTCTTCGTTGCTGTGCACGGGCTTTCTCTAGTTGTGGCGAGCGGGGGTTACTCTTCGTTGCGTTGCACGGACTTCTCATTGTGGTGGCTTTTCTTGTTGTGGAGCACAGGCTCTAGGTGCATGGGCTTCAGTAGTTGTGGTGCACAGGCTTCAGTCGTTGTGGTGCACGGGCTTCAGTAGTTGTGGTGCACGGGCTTCAGTAGTTGTGGTGCACGGGCTTAGTTGCTCTGCGGCATGTGGGATCGTCCCAGACCAGGGATTGAACCCGTGTCCCCTGCATTGGCAGGCGGATTCTTAACCACTGTGCCACCAGGGAAGTCCCTCCCTGAGATTCTTGATGAGCATACTGTTAATCAGTGGTCATTTCATTAATGGCTGCATGTAGTTTTGAAGCATTTATTTATATATATGATTGTATATTTGTTGCCTCCTTACAGAGAGATGGTATTTAGATTTATGCCATTTTTTAGAGAACTCCTTGTGAATAGCTGTAAGATTGACTTGTCTGACTTGGGAACATGTTGTCCTTGCCTTGTCAATTGCTCTCAGCAGAGTTCTCCTTTTCTTCTCTGTGTCGGAAGTGACAGAATGGCAGATATGCATGAGTTCCCTGGAGAACAATGAGAGGCTTTACAAAACTCAATTTGGGAGACTACACATGTGGTGTAGTTACAGAGTGACATTCCCGTGACACTTGCAAGTGGGAAGTGAACTGGACACCGGATGAAGTGAGGGAAGTTTGGGGGCAGAGAAACTTGCTTCCTTAAGTTACAAAACAGAAATGCCCCCAACCAGGCAGAACTGCCCAGGGGACTCTGTATATGGGGTGTGCAAGGTTCATTAACCATCCACCCCCTACGTCTGCCATCAACCCCTTGACCACCCCTGCAGGTGATGACTCTGAACTCCGCAGGACAAGATCTGTTTACTGAAATACTCTCTTCTTTTCTTTTTCTTTTTATTTGGGGGTGGGGTTAATGAGTACCTCTGTCCTTGAAATCTCTAGTGGCTTTCTAGTGATTATTAATTCTTTCTTCATTCAGCAAATATGCATTCAGTGACTGATGAACAAAGTAGGAAGATCCTCGTTCACCCAAATAGTCAATCTGAGGGTGACACACTGATCCCTAGAGCATCAGCTTGGAGGGAAACTCTTTTCTTCTACTTTTGACCTCATTCAACTTCTTCTTCTTCAGATGCTATGGTGAATAATCTAATACCAAATTCCAATTCAATTCGATCCAATTCCAAATCTTGTGTGAGTGTATCCAGTTAGACAGAACCTAATTCAAATCCAGAACCCTAGCTGCAAGAATATTTCAGAAATGTAGTTTTCATCTTTCTAATCTGTCCCACTACAAAGAGAATGAATGGAGGAAAGGCTGAGTGAGCCAATCCAGGGTACATGGCACACCAGTGTAACTAGATCGTGGAGAAGATGGGCTTTGAAATAGGCCTTGAAAATGTGTAAGATTTGTGTTAAAAGGGAAACATTCATGGAAGAGAATTCCTGGGTGGTGAAGAGGAAAAGTGAACAGGGGATAATAAGAATAGCTTACCTGGACTGGGCCAGAGTAGGCAAGCTAGGAAGGCATGAGGAGGGTAGGAGTTTGGAAGGTGTTTAGAGAAGACTTAACTTGATCCAATAAACAGGGGAGTGGGAGAGACACTGAAGGTCAAGGAAGGGAGTTTGAAGAAGGTGGTAATGCTACCACTCCTATTAACATAATCCATATACACCTGCTAAAAGGTGATCGCCTACCCTTCAACTCTTCTACAGTTCTTAAACTCTATGAGTAGGTTGCCACTATGATTAGCATATTATTTTGCTGGTTTAATGCTTTCAGAATCAGTATGCAATCCCAGGAAGTAGAGAAATGCTTTTAAAAGCAGAAGCGGGGAGTCCCCTGACGGTCCAGTGGTTAGGACTCGGTGCTTTCATTGCTGAGAGCCCAGGTTCAATCCCTGGTGGGGGGAACAAAGATTCCACAAGCCACATGGCATGGCCCCCCAAAAATTTTTGTAATAAATAAATTAATTATTTTTTTAAAAAGTAGAAGGGAAAGTATTTCCATCCTAGAATTCTATACCCAGGCAAACTATCAATCAAGCATAAGTGCAGGGTAATGACATTTTCATTCATATATAAGCTCAAAAAGTCACCTCCCCCTTGTCTTATATATCTTTTTATCATGAAGCATCTGAAGGAGTAAACCAAGAAAGAGGAAGACATTGGATGCCAAAAGGAAGGAGTCTAATACAAGAGCAAAGTTGAGGGAATCAATGAGATAATCATAAGAAAGATCCTAAGGCAATGACTGCACAATAGCCTAGGGAATACCCAGTCCAGTTTGAACCAGGAGGACAGAGAGCTATGGGATGGAAATCTCTAGGGAGAAAATAAAAATTGATAAAATTCCTAATACTTTAAACATATCGAGAGAAGACTTACAACATTTAGGGAAGAATTAATTATAAGTATATAGTAAACTAAGGAAAAGAGAGAGAACTATTGACTCTACCAAAAAAAAAAAGGAAAGTACAAGAAAGGAAATATAAGGCTTCCCTGGTGGCACAGCGGTTAAGAATCCGCCTGCCAATGCAGGAGACACGGGTTCGATCCCTGGTCCGGGAAGATCCCACATGCCGTGGAGCAACTAAGCCCGTGCGCCACAACTACTGAGCCTGTGCCCTAGAGCCTTCGAACCACAGCTACTGAAGCCTGCGCGCCTAGAGCCCATGATCCGCAACAACAGAAGCCACCGCAATGAGAACCCGCGCACAGCAACGAAGACCCAACGCAGCCATAAATAAATAAATACATTTATTTATTTAAAGAAAAAGAAAGGAACTATAACCTAGAATACATATAGCTCCACAGTAAATAATTATTTTCATAATCATAGTAATGTAAACACTAAACATTGACCATTTCAAAAATTATGCTATGACAACGTTGTGAGCCTGGGGGCAGAGAAGGTGTTGGTGGGGAGGGTGTGAGTGTGAATGGGGTGGTGGGGGAGGTGTAAGAGAGCCCCAGACTCATCTTCCTTAGTAGGAAGTTAGTGGACAGGGTCTAATGGAACCCATTTAGATAAATGGAACTAAGTAATAGCTTAAAGATTTGAAATTGTGGCCTCTGGGGACTGTGAAAAGGGAGTTGGGAACGAGCCTTATAGAGTTACATTTTTTACTTTGAAACTATGTAACCATACAACTTTGATAAAAATAACGTTCTACAAGGATTTACAGTAAATGCTCAAGCTTAGTTCTCTGATCACAGTTCCCCTGTCACCAAATGCCCTGTCTCAGACCCTTCTAGCTACTAGCTACGAGCTACTGGCGGGCAATTTACATCAGACCACAGACTGGCCCTGGCAAATAGGTGTCTCAGACTTTGTTGAATTCTACGTTTGTTGCAAAATCAGAGTCTCTTAAAATCTTTGGGAATCTCTTAAAATATTAGTATTACCGATAGCTTCAGCTTGTTTGCAACCTAGGGAAGACACAATGGCAGGGAGGAAGGCTCTGGAAGTAGCAGGCCTTTTAAAGAGCTGCTTTGGTCATGGTATGCTCTAGCCAGGGACAAAGCAATTTAAGAACTTTGTAAATATGGGAGGAACAAAGATACAACACAATCTAAAAATTAGTTTTTGTCTATGGCTTAAAATTATGTGTTCTATCCCTCCGGGGCAGGCTGGGAAAATAAAGGTCAATTGCTCAAGGAAACCAATATATAGAGCTGCTTCTGGGTGAAACATCAGAAAAACGCTGTAGGGCTTCCGTGGTAGCGCAGTGGTTGAGAGTCCGCCTGCCGATGCTGGGGACACGGGTTCGTACCCTGGTCCGGGAGGATCCCACACGCCGCGGAGGGGCTGGGCCCGTGAGCCATGGCCACTGAGCCTGCGCGTCCGGAGCCTATGCTCTGCAAACGGGAGAGGCCACAACAGTGAGAGGCCCACATACAGCAAAAAAAAACGAAAAAGAAAAACACTGTAATATTTTCAGCCCTTCCCCTGGCTGTGTTCTCTCTCTCTGTACTTCCCTTGGGCTGCCTGGCTTTTGGAAGAGTGGGAGATAATCATTATTGTTCAGGAGGGAGGGAAGGCCAATCGTTCAATGTTGGAAATTTAGAGAGTGTTTCATTTTCTAAGCTCCCAGTTACTAATGTATTAAGTTCTCTGAAAAATTCTCTTCATTTTCTGTGATTATTATTTTTTTCTTTCTAAGCAACATAAAGCTCCAGTAGAAGGCAAAGACATCTCCTCGTCTGAATTACTGCCACCGTGAAACAGATTGAAAAACTATATCGTTTTATATCAACCAGTAGCATCCCAGTCCACGGAGGGGTGTCTCCTAAAGCTATCAAGATAGGATCAGAGTATTAATCGTTTCTGGAACAGTGAGAGCCCCAACACAAGCCAGCACCCACAAAGGCTACAGCCCCAGGGCCAGCTGCCGCTGCCCAGGACAGACACCCACTCAGGATTAAATCTCTGAGCTCTGTGACCGAGAGCACGTGCCTCCTGGCTTCTGCTATTTGCCCAGACACTGTGTCTGAGTGGGCCCTGACCTCCCAGAGCTGGGAAATCACAAAGCCCTGGTCACTGCTGTCAAGTGGGCCGGGAACAGCATGGGACTGCTGCAAACACACCCACACACATACAAGTGTGCACTAAACACACGCAATCAAATACTCCTCGTGGTGGACATACACTTACATAATGCAGGCTGGCCCCATGTGAGGCTGTGCAACACCATGGTTAAGAGCCCAGCTTTAGAAGGAGACTGGATTCCGCGTTCCGCTGTCAGTTACTTAATTACTCTAAACCTCTGTTTTCTCATCAATTAAATGGGGATAATAATAGCACCGACCTCAGGGGGTTTCGTAAGAATTAAATGAAGCCATATGTAAAGAGCTCTAGCCCAGTGCCTTGCATATGAAAAAGATTCCATTGGTGTTAGCTGTTATCAATAGTAAAAATTGAAGTTTACAACTCAATTAGGTATATTTATATTTATTTCTTTATGGCTGTCTTGGGTCTTCGCGTCTGTGCGAGGGCTTTCTCTAGTTGTGGCAAGCGGGTACCACTCTTCATCGCCGTGCACTCAATTAGGTGTATTTAGTCAGGACTGGATAAATGTTTGTATTGATGGTAGGAACCCTTGTGGATCAAAGAATTCTTCCCTTTTGTGGAATGTCTTCCCAAAACCTTCTTGGGGGAGGGGACTCCTGGTGTATTTAAGTATCTGTTTTCAGACCACTAAGTATCTGATGGAAAGGCTGGAGCTGTGAGGTACAGAGAGCTTCTGTAAGAAATTAAATAGATGAACTCTGAGAAGGTAAAGTGTAACTTAATGCAGAAGTAGGAGTTTTATAAAAATTCCTTTTACGTCCAGCTCTAGGAGCACGTTGGGGAGTTCAGAGAGAGACCATAGGACCACGGTACATCTGATTGTCTGTGCTTTCTATCTGAAGGTAACTCTCTCCTGTGACTAACAGTTTGGCAGCAAAGAAGCATACTAGTGGGTCCTGTAGGTGGCTTTGATAAAGCCTCCCGTTGTCGTGAGTTGGTGCCCTTCCTGGGTGGAGGGGCCCGCCTCCATTGCCAGCCCTGAATGAGAAATGGTCCAAACAGCTGAGTACCCTGTTGGGCTGTGTCTTTCCTCTGGAGAAAGGCCCTCTGCACCCCACTGTTCCTGCCTCACACCAACCCCAGGGAAGATTCTGGGAGGACTCTCACAGTTCCTCCGGAGCTCACGCCATGGTTCCCTGGGCTTGGACCCTCTCGCCTAACCACGGCACTGTGCAGGGCCAAGGCCCAATGCTGGAGGGTGAGAGATTTTCTTTTCGTTTCGGTACCAGCCAACAAAATGACTTTTAAGAGTCTGGCAGCCCCTGGGAGAAGGAGGTAGTTAACTCACCAACATGCCACGTCTGTGTACTTCCGGACCAAGCCTTTCTCATCTCCTGTAGTCATTGGATGGCGACACCCCACACTCTGTAGGGTGGGTGCTACTGGCCCCATTTCACATGGGAGGAGATTAGGGTTATGTGACAGAAGGTGACGCAAACTAGTTGAGTTGTGCCATCTCTTGGCCTCTTGCCCACAGGGTTTTCCACCTCATGGGACCCACAGATACACAAGTAGCCCCTTTCTCATCAAAGGCACCTGTAGCAAGTCAGGGCTGGGATTGTAAAGGGAATTCACATATAGTTCCCGCATCAGGAAGTTTACGGTCCACTGGCTGAAACAGAACACACATATAGGAAAGGATAACTGACAATGATTACTCAGCAAATCACGTTAGATGTATGGTGTGTGTGTGTGACTGTCTGCCCTTGAGAGCTTACGTCCTAAATGATGCAAAGAAGGCCAGGGCGGAAAGAGGGTCTGACCTGGGCGTGACCAGAGTGCCGAGAGGGCTGCGTGGGGCTGGGAGGGGTCCAGCTTCAGGAAGCAGAGCAGTTTGAACTAGGCTTTGAATAACAGCCAAGTGGAAAGAAACGAGAGGGTTCCAGGCGGGGAAAAGACGAGCTTGTGTGGCTCCTTTCAGCGGCCAGTGAACCTTCCAGAAGTGGAAGGTTCTTGTGTGGGCGAAGGGGATGGCAGTGAGGAAAGGTAATGGAGACCAGGCTGTAGAGGGCCCGGGGGGCAGCTGTGATGGTTGACTGGCATCCTGTGGGCAGTGAGGGTTCTTGAAATTTCCCAGCAATGGTGTGGAGTAGGTGCAGCACTCAGAAGGTGATGGAGGCAGCGAGTCCAGGTAACTGCCCACAGTCACGGGGGGGAGTTGGTGAGCTGAGGGAAAGGAGAGGACAGATGGAGAAGTGAGTTTACCGCGAGAGAAGAGGAGTGGGGCTCTGGGGTCAGATGGACCTGGTTGGCGACCCAGGGTGTGATCCTGGGCATATTACTTTACCGCCCTGGACCTCAGAAACAGTACTCATAGATGTAAATAATAGCGGTACCTGCCTCCTGCTGGGAAGTTTATAAGGGATAAAAAGTGCTCAGGGGGACTTTGCTGGTGGCGCAGTGGTTAAGAATCCGCCTGCCAATGCAGGGGACACAGGTTCGAGCCCTGGTCGGGGAGGATCCCACATGCCACAGAGCAACTAAGCCTGTGCGCCACAACTACTGAGCCTGCGCTCTAGAGCTCGCGAGCCACAACTACTGAAGGTGCGTGCCTAGAGCCCGCGCTCCGCAACAAGAGAAGCCACCGCTCGCCGCAACTAGAGAAAGCCCGCACACAGCAACGAAGGCCCAACGCAGCCAAAAATAAATTAATTAATTAAAAAAAAAAAAAGCGCTCAGGGCAGTGCCTGGCATACAGGAGCTATTACATCAACAACAACTACTACTGCTTTGCTATTATTACTTTTATTAGTGTAGGGCAAAGGGGAAGGAGGCGTTAATGACAGGAGACTATGGTCTAAGAGCCTGAAAGTAGGACGGCTGTGGACCAAGACGGAGGGCAGCCTCCACATGCCCTGTGTGGAGGCCGCTGGGGTCAGATGCTGCTCGGGCTGGAGCCTGCAGCGGGGGTGGCGCCTGCCGGCCACGTAGAAGCCCCTCCCTGCTGCTTGAACTCTCCTTTCTTCTCTCCTGTGTCCCAGCTGCCTCCAGCTTCTAGAAATCAGACTTCATTCCCAGAAGGAAGGAGCATGAGGCTTCTTGGCGGGGAGTGGGGGGAATCCAATTCTACTCGGAAAGACTTTTCCCTTTCTTACTCTGTCTCCCACACAGAAGGGCAGGGGGGCGGGCAGTGAGGGAGGGGGTCGATGGAACCCGGAAACTCAGCCAAGGCAGCCCCTCGCCCCGCAGCACCGCGTTCAGAGGCAGCGGGAGCGCCAGGCGAGGGCTTTCCCTGTGAGAATCAGTTTCAAATATGAGGTTGATTTTATTTCCCCCCGTTGCAATTAACGGAGAAAAATATTTCAAAGCTGTATAATTAAAGGCCGGCGTTTTATTAAGGTTTAAAATAGTCGCTATGAAATTTGCTCCTGCCCCTGGTAATTACAACGTACATCTTAGTATCCCCCTGCTTGCCAGCCCCGAGATAACAGCGCAGTGTGTGCTGCATTTGGCTCTGCAGAGAAGGTAAAATCCTTATCTTATCTCCATCTGCACACAACAACCAGCCTCTCTTCCAATTCAACCCTAATCTTCTTAGTAAATAATACTGATATTTTTCACCATAACAAAATGGAGCTGGTGCCAGATTCTCACTGATAACACCTCTCGTTTACACACCGTTCTCTGTCAAAATCGGCCCGATTTTTCTTAATCTCTTTAACTTATCAAAAAAAATACTTTTTACATTGGGCCATAGTAAGTTCCTTTCTACCAAATAATAATATTATAAATAAATCCCTTTGCCTACAGCTGACTCATTGAAAAGATCCTCGGCCTCCTCATTTTCTTCATGAATGGGAAATTGTTCTGCTCTTCAGCTTTCCTCTAACTTTGGGGTCCACACCGAGCCAATCGTTCCCAGGCAGGCCCTGAGCCACCTTCGTGTATCTCACAGGGGGTCAGCTTGGTCCAGGATGTGCAAGCTCGTTCTTCATTTTCATTGTCCTGGGTGGTAGGCTTCCCCCACCCCGCCTCCAACTCGGTCTGTCCAGGGAAAATGCAGCGATTTCAGACAAATCCTGGCAGGCTCTTCCCCAGCCTGCAGAAACCCCACCACCAACACACACACGCGCACACACACACACACACACACACACACACACACACACTGGGATAGGCCTTTGCTCAGAGCCCCATCTTGGCAGCAACAGAGACCCAACTGCCTTCTCCTATCACCTTTCAACATGAGTCTCAGAATGTCATGCAACCAGGGAAGGCAAAACCGAGAAGTGTTTATCACACAGCAGGTATTTATTGAGCACGTACTGTTTGCGCATTCCAGGCTTAGGCTAGTAAGGATTCCAGAGATAGAAAAGCAGTTTTGGCCTGCCAGGAACCCACCGCATATGCAGTAGGCTCTCTCTGGGCATGAGGAAAAACTTCCAACTGGGAGGAGGATTAGGGTTTAAGAAATGTAAGATGGTATAGGAAAAATAGGATTGGGGGAAGGAGGTTGAGAATGAGCCCTTGGAAGCCTTGCCGATCTTTGTGTTATCACTAAGATAAAGCAGAAGGAAGAAGATAGTGACAAAGACACTATCAATAACATTTTACATAGTGCAAATTAGTAATAATTGGCACTGTACTGGGAGATCCCGATTTCCATTTCCAATTTCCTTGTTCACTAGAAACATTCTATGATTTCCCTCTCCTGCAGTGTCCATAATATGCTTGTAAATTTGCTTTGCTTTGTTGTAGCTAATGCACACCTAAGAGGGGTTTTATTTTCTTTGTCTGTCCTCCTTCCAAATGCCCAATGCTTTCTCATTCTATAATGTCCCCATCGTGGGCAGCTGCCTCCTATCTCTGGGGCCTTGATTCTCTGGGGTGGGGGTCTCCTCCCTCCCCTAAGACCCTGATGAATCCAGATGCTTAGACAGCAAAGACTGGGGATGCCCTGTGTTTAGGCATTTCTCAACCCCACGTGGGTCTTAAATACCCAGGACTGTGGGATGTGGGCTCTGTCCATGGTACATGTCTTGCCGAAGCATGTGACACCAGCCTCTTGCCTGCAAGCCGAGGGAGTACGGTTCTGATCTCTGTTTGCTCTCCTTATCTTCCTTTCTCTTTTCCTAGGCAGCATTGGAAAACCCTTCCATTTTTTATTCTCATCATTCTGCCTCACATGCCCTTTTTATTCCTGATACCCAGTTGCCTCATCATCTGGGAGGCAGGAGGATATAGTTATTAAGAATCAGAATCAGACAGAGCTGAGTTTGAGTCCTAGGTCTGCTACTTGCCTGCTGTGTGACTTTGGGCAAATTACTTAACCCTTCTGGGCCTCAGTTTCCTTATCTGTAAAATGGACTTAATAACAAACCTATCTCATAGGACCAATGTAAGGTGTTGAATGTTTTATAATCTGATTTTAAAATCTATATATGTACCTGGATCAATAAATGCTCAACAAAGACTCAAGAAATGATAATTATTGTTAATAATAATATTAATTGGACCTCAAAGAAGAGAGGTGTCAGTGTTGGGTGGGTATCATTGGTATCACTGGCTGGGAATCTATCCAGAGTCATAGAAGTTCAGGAGAGCTGCTCACAGAAGGCCAGGCAAGTTCTTTAAAGAGGACCTCTGAGCATTTTGGTTTGGAGATATCTTCAGAAACTCAGTGTTTGCTTGCCCCACCGACCTCTTGGGAACAGCATGAAGGGCACAGACAGTACAATGAACAACTTTGTGCCCTGATTAATAATAAATAATAAAGACTCAAAAAATGTGCAAAATTCCTTTTTCAAAGTGAAATTCTTCCTGATCATCTTGAAGGCCAATTAAATCCAAACTATGTCTACGAAACTCTCCAAGATCTCAGGGTTGCTGTTTACACGGGCCTAGTGAGGAATTTTTATACGAAAACAACTAGAGATGGATCTCGGCGCCAGACCTGCCCCCTTCTCTCTCTTTGTGGGGCAGCCATCCTTTAGCGCCGCCACCCTGTTGCTTCCACTTCTGTAGCCCCTCCAGCTGCTTCCCTGAGATTCCCTCCTCTTCCTAGTTACGCCTATGTAGTTGAAGCAGAAGATAACCCAGTGTGTCACTCACTCCCTAGCAGTTGTGTTTGGACTTGTATCAAGTGTTTACTGTGCACCAGGCACTGTGCATAGTACGGACTCTTTATGTTTGAACTCATTTAATCTTCCAACAACGCTTTTAGGCAGGTACCCTCTGGGCCCCCTACCATCACCAAGCTTGTCCCCTCCAACTTGACTCAACCCTCCACAGGCACCCTGGAGCTTTCTCCATCTTAGAAGGCCCTGCCAGGTCCCAAGAACTGGAGAAAAGACTTTTAGACCTTTCCCTCACGGCCTCTCCCTCCTTGATCTCCAGTCACTGCAGCATTGTTATTTCATCAGAAGGTGGGTATTGTGCTTTTTTCCAGCAAGATTCTGAGGGCTTTTAGGGCATAGATCACACCACAGAATCATAAACATCTAGGGCTAGGAGTTGTGTTAGACATCTTTTCATCCAACGCCTCATTTTATAGATGAGGAAACAAAAGTCTGTAGAGACAAAATATGTTTCTTTTGTATTTCCCGTGACTTCCTGAAGTGGGTGGATACATAGTAAATGCTCAATAAAAGCAAGGCCATCTGTTTGGATCCAGCATCGTGCCAACATTTACTATGAAATCTTCAGTACAAGCCTGTCTAGCACTTGTTTTAATTGACTGTGTTCACAATATACACAACATACAGGTATCCCGCTTTAAGAAGATCTAATATACTAACTTTCCAAACCAGATAAACTAACATAAACTATTCATTCTAAAAGGCAGGGTTCCTTTAAATAGCTACTATATTTGTGATCAGGTTGGATTTTAACACTGAATTTAAACTGAATTTTTCAGCCACATGTCAACTGCAGAGACTAAGGCCCTCTTGTGCTTTGCTTGCTTTGCAAACGGAATGGATCTCTGAAGGAGCCATAGTCCAACAGATTATCCCCTGAGTCTGAACCTTGGTTAATGAGTCATCAGCAAACCCAGGCTGGCTGGGTGAATGGGTAGATGTGGGTATGGAGATCAGGCAGCTCTGGGAAGCCAGATCTCCAGGTAAAAAGTGGGAGGTGGGAGATGGCCAGGTCAGCACCATGCCCCACTCAGCTGGGGTGCGGTCGTGCTCCTCCATCACCAGCTTTCTCAGGAAGTGTACCACAGCCAAGGCCAAATGCTATCCACTGCCTTCCTTGCCTTGCCATTGGTCATCCCAGTGTCCTCTTCCCTCCATAGTCCCTCTCTCTTTCTCTCCCTTCTCCCTCTCCCTGTCTGTGTGAATATGTATGGGAGACGGGAAACAGCCAAGTAACAGTGTTAAAAATAGATTTTCTATTATCTGGGTGATTCTTTAATGTGCGTATGAAAAGGACCCTGGTCCTTTAAGAAGTCAGGAAGTAAACACTGGAAGCTCTTGCAACGAGGATAGGGGAATTCTGAGAAGATTAAATAGAAGTAAACTGCTGACACAGGGGCATTAACTACCTCCACGAAGTCCCTGCCCTTCTCAATTATCCACCCTGGAAGACAGCCTGTTCTATTGGGCCCAGGTTACCATAAATAGACCCCACTGTTGACTTTACTGCTGGAGCCCACGAGGTAAGCATGAGGCCTGAGGAATAAACCTGCCTTCAGAGGCCTCCCTACCCTTGCCAGGGACTGCAAATGACCCAGCATCCTTTAGGGTCTGAAACAGAGAAGTTCCTATGTGAAATCCCCCTTCGTTGCTCACACCCCCTTGCCCTCTGCTCACCTCCCCACTCTGTGAGCCTTTCAACACCTCTAATTTAGTCCATACTTGAGTGTTTTGCACTCACTGCCACATTGTTCCATGAGTATTCCCTGCTGTTTCACTTGATTATATTTTCTTTACTCAATTATATCATAAGTCTAATAATAATAATAATAGCAAACATTTAGTAAGTGTGACTCTTATGGGCCAGACACTGCGCTTAGCACTTGACATATATAATCTCATTTAATCCTCAAATGACCCCTGAAGGTAAGAATTTTATTCCCATTTTACAGATGGCAACACTGAGGCTCAGAGAAGGTAAATACTGTCTGAGCACTACACGTTCATCCCTCTACAGGACATGGTCTCCGCCGGTGCCAGGTGCAAGTTCTTCCCTTCCCTCCCTGTCAAGGCTCCACACATCATACTCACTTGGCAAATGCCACCAACCAGCGTCTCCCCCATCCAGGGGACTTGGAGCTCAGGTTCACGAATGTTGAGATGTGTCTTTTCATGGACGTGTTGCGGAACGCAGAGTCCCTGCCTTCCTCTGCTCTGCTCCTCCTCGCGCGCTGTCTGGCTGCACTTCCGGGATGGTGAGGATTATAGGGTGGTGAGACAGGGGCCCAGACATCTGGAAAGCAGGATCTGCTTACACCCAAGACGCCCTTTCCAGAATGTGAGGCTGAAAAGTGGCTGGAGTTGTTGGTATTTGCTCTGCGGCAGCTGTTTCAGGCCCAGATTGGGGATGCTGGTTAGGGTGTAGGAGGATTTCAAAGTCAAGGGCAGAACCTCCCTGCCAAGTATGGACCCGCCCTGCATGTGGCAGCCTTGATTGGACCCCCGTTTATTATTGTAATGAGGATCCCTTTTTTAATGTGTTTTTTCTAGCCCTCATGGGGCTGAACTGTTACTTTTCTCACTTGACTTTTTTTGCCTATGAAATGTTTTGGATAAATACGCAGCTGAAATGGCTTGTTACTGACTGTGTACATTTTTAGTTGAATGAAAAGTAAAAAAAATACAGCATTTCACATATAAAATATTCTGTTAATGTTATATAATTTGGCTGTGGAGTATCATTTTGCTTTTATGAAAGGGTTTCATAAAAAGGGTTTCACATACCCTCAGGAATAGCAGATGGCTAACACGCAGTAATTATCGGTTACTAAATATCACTTATATCATACTGATCTATTCAAGTATAACCATGTTAAATGTATAATTTTTTAAAAGACAAAAGGTAATGTGAGTGCTTGAAACTATGGTGGGACTTAAGTAAACTGGAGGAACTGTCTAAGGTGTGAGCAACCTAGGAGCCCTGTTGGGCAGCTGAGCCCCACTCCCCGTCGCTCGTTGCCCTCTGCTCTGGGTTTTCACAGGGAGCTGGGCTCTGCCGACACACACAGCTGGTCAGGGCGGGAATGTGAGGAAGGATGTCGTGTGGAGGTCAGCACTTGAGCAGATGTTCTGAATTCTCGGCTCAGAAGCTGATGTTTAGGACTAGCCATGACTGCCATTTTCAGCATAATTTCTCTTTGGCTGTGAGTCAGTGAGGATTCAGAGACCCCAGGATGGAAGCTGAGTTGGTCCAACAATGAAGCTCTCTACAGGCTATGAATCCCACGTGAAGCCTCTGCTCGATGCAAAGGCCAAGGATGATTTCCATTCCCCAGAACAACTCCCCTCAAAGCTCACAGACCTTCAGGGTCCCCTGCCCTTCCCTGTCGCTCTGTTCCCAGAGAATGAAGTCCCAATCCAGGTAGCTCAAGTAACTGCCATATTGGGGAAGCCAAACTGCTGTATACAGCAAGTGCCTAATCAATGGTGGCTGTCTCACTGGCACAGAGAAGGCACTTCAAAGCTGAATCAATGTGGTTTTAGGTTGCCTGCTTGGTTGGGATTAGCAAAGCCTAGGGTGGCAAGTAGATTTCATCTCTTGGACCAATTCTGATCAATCAGTTGGGGCTTCTTGGAGCACCTTCCTGAAGAATCTGAAGAGTCCCCATTTGAGAAAAAGGGTGCTGTAATCACCTAGTGATGTCTGCCATGGACATGGGCATGAGGGAGGAGCAAGAGTTTGGTGCATATTTGATAATCCGGCTTGCTCTAGATTGAATGTTTCTCCCCAAACTTCATATGCTGAAACCTAATCCCCATTGTTATGGTATTTGGAGGTGGGGCCTTTGGGAGGTGATTAGGTCATGAGGGTGGAGCCCTCATGAATGGGATTAGTGCCCTTATAAAAGAGACCCCAGAATGATCTCTTGCCCCTTCAGCCATGTGAGGACACAGAGAAAAGACAGCCACCTATGAACCAGGATGCCCTCAGAAGACATCTTCTGCTAGCACCTTGATCTTGGACTTTCTAGCCTCCAGAACTGTAAGAAATAAATGCCTATTATTTAGAATCCACCCAGTCTATGGTATTTTATTGTATCAGCCCAAACACAGCTCTACTTGTCCTTAGATCTCATCTCATTGTCACCTCCTCAAGAGGTGCCCTAACTTCTCAGCAACATAGCATAGGGTTTGAGAACACAGGCCCACCATCAGGATCTGAATTCTGACCCTGCTACTTACTAGCTTTGTGATCTTGAGCAAATCTTTTAACTTCTTTATCCTGCCGTTTCCTCATCTGTAAAATGGGACCAATATTAGCACCCACCTCAGAGGATGATTGTGAGTATTAAATAAGCTGAGACATTGATATCACCTATGACAGTGTCAGACCCAGAGTTAAGTCCTCCTGAAGACTTTGCTAGCCATTATTATTATTTCCAGGCTAGCTCCTGTGCCACCGCCTAATCGTCCTCATCCAGTTGTAGTTTACCTTTGCAGTGTGGTATTCGGTTAATGTCTGCTTCTCCCCCTACTGTCTGTCCAAGAAATGGGAATGGATGATTTCCGGGACTGGGTGACTCATTATGCAGGAGAGAAAGAACTGACAGCTCTGGGGATACCTCAGCTCTCCTCCAGATGACTTTCTCCTGCAGCTTATGGTTGTGCCACATTGTTGCAGGAGAAAGAGAGAGATGGTGGGGGAAGGCATAGGAGAAGTCATAAAGGAGGGGGGAGAGAAAAAACTAGGCGCAAAGAGGAGGGAAAGTGGGAAATAGAGGGAGACCACCTGTTAAAAGGTGGGAAATAGGAAAAATAAGAAAGTTAAATAAGCAAGTGAGAAGAGGAGGGGAAAAGGAATGGAAAAAAGGGCCAAACGCTGAAGGAGGTAAACATTTTGAGGGATGGGGATGTCAGTCAGGGAACAAGGCCATTGGAAGCCTTAGGCTATCTGAGGATCCCCTGGGCCCTGGAACAGATTCTCTGTTGGGGGGCAGGGCTGGGGGAACTGCTCCAAGGCTAACAGCGTGGTCTCTGGCCTCAGCTGCCTGAGTGTGAATCGTGGCCCTCCCCCCTTACACATACTGCCTGAATAACCTTAGGCAAGCCACTTATCTGAGCTCTGATTTCCTCATCTGTAAAACTGTGATAGAAAGTACCTGTTTCACAGCATCGTTGTACAGTCTGCCCTCCGTGTCCGCGGGTCCAACCAACCACAGACCATGTATTATGGTTACAATCTGGGTTGCTTGAATCCGTGAATGTGGAATCCGGATACGGAGGACCGGCTGCCTACGGAACTTCAGCATCTGCAGATTTTGGTATCCATGGTGGATCCTGGGACCAATTCCCCGTGGATACAGAGGGTACTACAGATTCCCTATAGTACTAAAATAACTCATGTAAAATGTTTCAGGTTGTTGGCACACAGTAAGCTCTCAGTGAATGCTAACAATAAGGATTGTTATTATTAGAAAATGCCCAGTGGACCTCAGGATCTCTAATGCATCCTCCCTGTGCTATGGTTTTATCGAGTGCTCAAAGCTCAGGAATACTAAGCTTGCAGCACCAGAGGTTAACTTGCTTCGGCACCCTTTTACTGAGGATTCCTCTGTGTCAAGCTCTGTGCTGGGCCCTGGGGATAGAGAAAAGGCCCCAGAAGTCACTTTGGGCTCTAGATAGGAACTGAAGCCCATTCTTAGGACAACCTCCTGATAACGTGGGGCTTTCTCGCTCCCAGCGCAAGTCTCCGTCACCAGAGTGGTGGGAGATGCAGCCAGAAGCTGTGAACTGAGCCAGATAGAGGGAAGCCCAGGAGAGGGGGACATAGGTGCACAATTCCAGTGCCCGGATTCCAGCTCCAGCTCTTCTGCAACCACTGTGGGACCTTGAGTCTGGTGACTTCTCTGAGACCCTGTTTTGCACATTTTTAAGTCGGGGGAAGAATGCCTGCTGTAACCTATTTGTAGGATTACAAAAAAGCGAGATTCACTCAAATGCCCAAAGTTTTTATTTTATTTTTTATTTTTTCAGCTTTATTGAGGTATAATTGATGAATAAAATTGTAAGATATTTAAACTGTTCAATGAAATGATTTGATATACATTTGGATTCCGCCCCCTTGAGTTAATTAACACATCCATCACCTCACATATTTACCTTTTTTTTTTTTTAAGTTCTAAAGTTAAGTTCTACCCTCTTAGCAAATTTCAATTATACAATACAGTGTTAGAAAGTGTAGTCACCAGGTTTTTATCATGATAATTATTTGTGCACAAAAAGATGATAAAGTTTCAAGCCAGGATAGAAAATCCTTCTGGAGGGCTTTTTCTTTTCTTTTTTTTTTTTAAATAAAAAAATGCTCTGACTAGTATTAGAAAAACAATGAGAAGGGGGCTCAGGTCAGCGGAGGGAATAAACTCTCAGGGGAGACGTGCTCAGGGCAAAGGGGTGGCCGGATGGCCTGTAAATGGTGGGACTGAAGTGAACCCTTGCCCCTCTCTGAACTTCCTCCTTTAAGGACTGCACAGGAAGGCAAGGTCCTGAAATACCGTAAGAATGGTGTTTCTCATTCCTCTCCAGTCCAAACAAGGAAGCCGGGAAATCTTGCAAGGGCATGTTTTAGTTCAAAGGCCTCAAGTCCAAAGAGCAGAGTAAGTTCAGCCGGAGTCAAGAACCAAGGTCTCGAATGCTCACAAGGGCTGGCCCTAGGTCCCCGAATCTCCCCAGGCATCTTAGCCTCTGAGAAGGCTTTGACTGGATCTCGCCTATTGAACCTGGATCACTGATATGTTGGTTGATGTGAGGTCAGTCAAATCAGATAGTAGAGGTTGACTGGTAAATGGCTTCTTTCCGCATAGAGTTATATGAATAACTGAAAAGAACTTCATTTGTTTGTTCATTCAACAACTATCTATCAATGAACGTCACACTATAGAATTCTAGAGGCTGAATGGAAATTAACATGACTGTAGGGGTCCTCTCAGAGTCTATGCTCACGTGGCCACAATGAAATCTTTTTTGAAATGTGAAACCACAAATTTAAGGGGACTGTTGGGCTACCTTAAATGTTTTCCATTTCCAAATTCCTTTTCAGGAAGGCAATAATATCTATAATTCAGCACCACAAACAGTTTCCTCATGTAGCCTCTCAGACAATACTATCCCTCCCACCACCAAAAGGTAACCTCTATCACCCCAAATTCATTTTGCCTGTTCTTGACCTTTATGTAAATGGAGTCATACATATAGTGTGTACTCTTGTGTATCTGGCTTCTTTCATTCAACAATATGTTGTTGTGTTTATCAGGAGTTTGTTCTTTTTCCTTGCTATGTAATATTCCATTGTGTGACTATACCACCCTTTCTACTGTTGATGGACATCTGAGTTATTTCCAGTTTGGGACTATTACAAATATAGTTGCTCTGAATATTCTTTTAAATGTGTTTTTGATATCATAAGTACTCATTTCTGTCAGGTACATACTCTCTTAATTTTAAGTTTACCAAGTTGAAATGGGTCTTTGTGGCCACTTGATTCAAGAAATGTCAATATTCCTAATTGGAAGAAAATGTCTTTGTATTCCACTAGTTTGCAGTAAGTCATGGAGCAGCCATTCCACTCAAAGACTTTCTATTCTATTCAGCGTATCTGAAACCACAAACCACAAACCACAAACTCTTCTTAGAGAGAATGGTGCCCAGCATACACTCAGAAAAAGTATTCATGATGTACAATACATCATGCAGTCATATGCAGAATTCTAAGTCTATGTGCTACAACAGACTCAGAGCAATTTAAAAATAAGAGTAAATGTTTTTTTTTTTTCATATCAAGATTCAACTGGCCTGGAAAAACTAATTTTAGAGTGTGACCCCCAAAGTTCTAAGCAGATAAAAGGAGGTCAAATCTGATCAAACCCTTACTAAGTTGATGGGGATAGAGAGCCAGGGAGCAAAGGTGAAAGCTATGGAGACCTTCTGTCCACCTGGAAGCAAGACTCTTACTTCCCCTTGCAATTCTGTGCTTATCTTTTATGTTATATCATTATCAGTTGAACTCCTCATGGCCACTGTCCTGAACAGTTCCCCAAAGGCAGAGGGCTTACAGGTAACTTAATGCACCTGTATTACCTAGTCTGTGGTACCCAGCACGAGTTGATGTGGAAAATATTTAATTATTAATTTTGGACATGTCATGCTCTTCTCCCCTACTAGTGATATGAGGGAATTTGGACCATGGCTTAGGAGACAAGTAGTAATAGTGGTAGAAGCAGCTGTCATTTACTAAGTACTGGTCACTGTGCTAAGCCCTTCACATTGCTTATCTCCATTCTGTTAGCCCTATTTTACAACTGTGGAAACTAAGGTTCAGAAAGTGTAAGTAACTTGCCCAGGATTGCACTGTTAATCTGCAACATCAGCATTCAGAACTGGCCTGGCCACAAAACCCAAGCTCTCTCCTCTACCTCATGCGGCAAACTTGTGTTTATATGTCACTTTCATGTCAATTTGCCAAGTGCCTCTTCATACATTTATGTCACTTAATTTTCATGACAAGCAGAGCTGGGCATACCATTTCCACTTGCCAGTGTCACCCAGCTGGTAAGTGGCAGAACCGAGATTTGAGCCCAGGTTGTCTGACACCAAGCCCAGTTTCCATTCCACTGTACCACAGCTACCTTGTTTTTTTTTTTTTGGTACGCGGACATCTCACTGTTGTGGCCTCTCCCATTGCGGAGCACAGGCTCCGGACGCGCAGGCTCAGCGGCCATGGCTCACGGGCCCAGCCGCTCCGCGGCATGTGGGATCTTCCCGGACCGGGGCACGAACCCGTGTCCCCTGCATCGGCAGGCGGACTCTCAACCACTGCGCCACCAGGGAAGCCCCACAGCTACCTTGTAATGGAAGCCTTCGCCCCAAGTCCCTAGAACAAGTCTTGTTTTCAACACCTTTCAGTTGATGGCAATTCAAGTTATCTAGAAAGTGAAGAGAGAAATTTCATGCTTTGAAAATAGAGTGCTTTTAGAAAATTCTAGGCTCTCAGCTGTGTTGAGGGGTTGGGCAGGTGGTGGTCCCCATTTGGGCCAAGTTGCACGGAGTCGTGGCATAACCGCAAGGATCAGGCCTGGAGTAAATGAGGTGATCAACAGAATAGATTTCCCTTCCTCAAGAGAAATGTGAAGCTGGTAAGAAAAAAGCCCAGGGTATGCGTACTGCTACCCACCCTCCCTACCCCAATCAAAAAGAGTTCCTCCGACATACTGTTCTCTTCTCATCCTTTAAAAGATATTATGTGTTGCTCATTGAAAGGTGTACGCTCCTTGAAAAGTACAATGTTCTGTATAAATGCAGGACGGTGGTGCCGTTATTGTTATCGTGATTATTTCTGCAGGGGAAGAAGAGGAGGGGCCACAGGGGGTGGAGGTTCCTTCCCCAGCCCCCTCCCTCCTGCAGTGTCTGCCGACTGATTGGCAGGATGCCTCTGCTAGCTAGCTAGCTAGATAGAAGAGAGTCAGACCAAAAGTATTGTGTGAGGACATCACGAATAACGCAGGCAGAATGATTCAAAAAGAAATCAATGGTCCTAAAAATAGCAAGGAGACATTCCCAGAATAACGTCTTAATGGGAACAAAGGAGTTGAATGACGAGTTGTATTGTAAAAAGTCAAGTGTTTTTAAAATGTCTATGTAGAAAGATGAGTGATTAGTTTATAAAACTGATAAAAGTTTATCAAAGGGAGACGAAGGCCTGGTGACATTCAGGCTGAGAGGCCCCTGGGAAGGGCCCACTGGGAGAGAACCCACCTCCTCCTGTTAGCTGCCACTTCTTCCTAGTATCTTGGAGGAAAGAGCTTCTGATGAGACAGTCTTCTGGTAATAAAAGTCACCCAGGAAATAAGGAGCATGCAGACATGACAAAGCATTCACACACATACATGCATGTATACAAGTGTGTGCACACACACCTGCTCTAGTTTGGTTCTTGGGTTCATTGTTTTGTATCACATTGTGCTGTGTTGACTTGTGTGCCTTTGGTTGAGTTTGAATGAATTGTGCTGAATTCATAATTGTCCTCAGTGTGGGTGTAGAGCAGGTAGATATTCCCAATTTCAACCAGAGGGGAGAAGTGAGTCTTCAGATAAGAATCCTGAAACACAAAGAAGCACCACCTTACAAGGACTCTTCAGAACTCTCTCTGGCCTTGCTCTCTTGGATAAGGACTCAGAACCTCAGAGAAAATGCTGATGGTGGTCCCCAGCAAGAGAGCTCTTGTGAGGCTCTTAGATTCTGCTGTGCCCCTGCCCCACCATCACTACCTCCACAGTGATCCATTGCAGGATCTGGGGTCAAACTGATTAAGGAAGTTACATTTTTATTACTAATCGTGACCATAAAAGATAAAAGTTTATTTATTGGTCCAAGGGTTAGTTTAGCAATTCAGTACTATCATCAGGGGACCAGGCTCTCTGCATTCTTTATTCCACTTGTCTTGCACTTCTTGGCTTGTGTCCTCAAGCTTATTGCCTCATGGTTACAATACGGCTGCCGCTGCTCCTTAACACAAGAACATGTAAGGAAAGGTGGGAAAGGGGCAAAAGAGTTTTCTCCTTGTGATGCTCTTTTGTCATGGAGGAAAAATTTCCCCAGAAACCACAGCAGATTTCCCACCGTATCTCATAGAGAAACTGGAGAGGATAGAAGGTCTTGGGCTCTGGGCTCACACACAGGCTCTTCCACTTACTACCTGTGTGAACCTGTGAAAGTTCTGTGTCTCTATTTCAACGGCCATAAAATCATCACAATAATAGTGCCTATCTCATAAGGTTGTTATGAGGATTAAAAGGGTCAATATATACAGAGGTCTTAGAACAGTGACTAGTACCTAGCAAGTTTTCAATACATGTTAGCAATAATTTTTGGTAACCTTCTCATCATCCTCGTCATCATTTCCTTGGCCAGATCTGGGTCATATGCACAGGAGTGTCTCTCCACTCAGAGGCTGTGAGGTTAGAGTCATCAGCAAGGATTTGAGTCTTTAAAGCGTCTTATTAACAACCAAATATCACAGGTAAAGAAAACCTTAAGCCTTTGACTTCTAATACCTTAGTCCAGGAACTGGCTGCTAAATAACGTTCATACATAGTGGCTCACTGGGAACTAGGCTGGAAGAAAAGAGATGAGAGAGAGGCATCTGGGAGGTGTAGGGACTTGAGGACAGGTGTGCTCAGAAGCCCTGTGTCACACCTGGCTAACTTTGCAGTTTTGTCCAGAGTGAAGGAAGCATTCAAAGGCCACATCATCATCTGACTATGTGACTATCCTAGGCAAAGTTACAGGACGGTACAATTCTCACATTGACATTGATTCAGAAGATCATAGGAGGCCAGGGAGGCCCAAAGACAAGGTTCCCTGGATCCTCAGTAGCATACATTTTATTGTGCCAATCAGCTTGAGTTCCTTAAAAGCAACGACCATTGAGTTCCCATTCTTCTGCCGCCCCCACAGTACCTTACATAGTACAGACACCATGTTTTCAATATTGACCTGTTGGTCGATGTCCATATTCTCCCAAATAACAGCAGATGTCCTGCATTTCTAAGGGAGATACCTGGTGCATTCAAGGCAGCCAGACAATGCTATCTTCCAGGTTGGTGCCCATCTTGATCCTTTGGAAATCAAGGAGGAAGAGACGGTTAAGAAACACTAATATGTCAGATACTATTCCGTGTCATCCTTTGGGCAAACACAGTCATGGAACTATAAGGCTTTTCTGTAGCAGAGCCCCAGTGTCCAGCTGTGGAGCTGGGAGGCAGATGTATTAGAGTCTGCCCCCTGATTCCTGGCTCGCCCATGGACGATGTGTTGCTGGACTGATTCCAGAACTGGCCTCCTGATCGTCTGCTTTCCTGATGGTGGCAGAAGCAGCAGCTCCCTGGAGGGTCAGCTCTGTGGTGTTATTCTGGGAGTCATTCCTGGAGCCAGGCTAGAACCAGTTCCTGCAGCTCTTCTAATGGTTTCATGAGGACCCTGTGTTAAATACCTTTCTGCTTAAAATCTAGAAAGGGGCTTTGTCTCCTGCAGCTTCACTCTGATAAAACTGAATGTATTATTCCCACTGAGGACAGAGCATGGAAGGGCAGAAGCTTTTCTTGGAAGCTACATGGAATTCAGTGGGACAGAATAGTGTTTTGAAGTCAGCTGGCAGATTCTCCTTCTGGGACTAAATCGTTGAAGGTCTGGACTTTATTCCCTAAGTGCCGCTACAGAAAATAATGGCATCATGTTATACATTTTACTGTTTGAGTGGCACCTGCATGCCCACATTCAATCATCACATCCTAGAGCTGTGACAGGAGTACGAAGGAAGCCTGATATTATAATCCCCACTCTCCCAATTAAGACACCATTGTTCAGAGAGTATGATCCAAGGGACCCTGACAAATATCTCACCAAGGGTTCCAAAATGTCAGATCTTTCAGTGCCTGCAATTCCACCATTAGAGACTCATTCCTCTTGGATTAAGCACTGATCTCTACAGGTTCTTCTTTTAAAATCAAATTGTCCAGGATCGAGGGCCATACACTGAGTTCCTGACATGCCACTATAAATGAGTTCTTAATCTTGTTTCTAATAAGAGGGATGCGGCATCATAGGAGCACTCCATGCCTACAGAGTGGGAGTGGGGGTGCGTTTGAGAAGGCACTTGCCAGGAGAAGAACCAACCTATGCCAATGTTATTTTTCTTGGACATGATAACTTTTCTAACGGCCAACCCTGCCGTCGTCACACTTCTTTTCTCTTCAGAATGGGAGGAGGTCACAGACCTGCTGGTGGGATAGCCATTGCAGCTGTAGGGGCGAGGGGTGGATTTGAGAGTATGAAACTTGCAGAGGAGACAGACTCCTTTCCTTTGCCAGGAAGCTTGGCAGGGTCGGACCCCCTAGAAAACCCGGTGTGGTCCGGGCCTTGCCAGGGCCCCTGAGGCTAGAGTGGCAAAATTACCCAACTAGGTAAAGAGGCGACAGCTAGGGAGGATTTACTTTGTCAGCAGTTTACTGGATGATTTCCCCGTGCTCAGACAAGGATCTCAACAGGAGCTGCCTTGCCTGTCTCCAGCAAGCCTCACCCTTCCTGCAAGCTGCAAACAGCCGGTGTTCACGGTCGGACCAACATCCTGCCCCCTACCAGGGTGACTGACAAAGAAAACTCACAGGAGACAGCCTAGAGCCAGCCAGGAGATGCTAACCCAGGAAGATGGAACCGCAGAACGCATCACCACGTTGAAGCCAGCCGACTTCATTTCCCCCCTTGATGAATGTTTTCCAAAGGAGGCGCCGAACTCGGGGGCGGCTCACAAAAGGATTCGATAGGAAGATGTGACACCTCCTCTTAAATTCCTTCACCGTGTTTCTGAAGTTGACGGCAGTGTCGGGAAGCGAGGCTGATAAAGTCCACTGTCCCCTCCAAGCGGACTAATCAGACGTGAAGTCTTGGCAAGAGATAACCAGGTTATAGGAGAGCCAGAATGACATCACATCAACTCCATTTCAGATCCTGTACACACCAGTGCCCATCACCACTCCAGGTGGCTGGCATCCTCCACGCACAAGAGGTATTTTCAGACCAGGACGTCTGTCCCCCCTTCCCCCTGTAGCTGTCACTCTGGGGTATGCCGGGAGCCCGTTTGTCACTATGTGTAAAGCCTGACACGTTAAGGGCCGGCCACTCTGGAGGTGAAGCCGGCTTTGTCCTGCCCTCCTCTCCTGCCCCAGCATTTGTCACAGAAAGACCTTGCCCTTGCCCTGGGCATCTGAGCCAGAGGCCAGGGGGTGTGCCTTCCCGAACCCACCCCTAGAGAATCAGAAGGAGATTTCCATTGGAAGAGTTGTTCACATCAATAATGAATTCCAAATCATTTCTTCACTTCAGTAGTAAGTGGCTGGCATACAATCCTTACCGCTGGTTTGCAGAGGTAATTGATTTCATGTAGTTTAAAGATGGGGAAAAGGATCAACCCAGAGCGGGTTCAGAGGCAACTGTGAATGCGAATCGGTTTAATTATAGCTCCATCTTTAGCTGACATGGGTTCTTTCCTCTTCGAATTAAAATATCCAAGCAACTTGAAATGTAGCAGCGACGAATTTTTCCTGTTCTGCTCCCTTCCTTTCCTCCTGACTCAGGGCACTGTTACAAGCACACTCCGAGCTTTTTTCAATAGATAGTTAATGTGACACGCAAGAGTCGCCTGTGTGACACAGATAACTCAGGGGAACAGCGCAAAGTAAATGAGATGCATTAGTGTCTGGATGGGAACTGAAGATAGAAGTTCTCAGAACTTCTTGTTTAATTTATAGCAACGGATTTCCCTCCTGTGCTTAACATTTCAAAATAGTAATCACATTCTGAAGAGGAGATGTTCCCTCTCCAGGTACTAATATCAATATGTAAAAGAAAATCATTAACTAGCTGTACCTCTCAGCAGCACCTATTATATGTCAACAAGCTAACTGAGGTGATAAACTGTTAGTGGAAATTTAATTACTAGCCATTGAGATTTGGGCAAAGGACTGGGGATTCTAGGTTCATTTCTCTGGCGCCAGAGGCTGCTGGAAGCAACCGTTCACCCGGAACAAACATTTTTAATAGGTGTTTTCCTTCCCTCTAAAAACTCGGAGCACCAAAAGCCAGTCGAAAACTTTCCAAATTTGGTTCTTCTGGGGTGGCAAGGATGATGTGGAGCGGAGGCCTGAAAAAAAAAACCCAAAAAACAAGGAAAATGAAACGATCTGTTTCCATCCATTTGTCTGATCAACTTTGGGGATGATTGGGGCCTGTGAGGTCATTTTGCAAATGATTCCTGAACCTTTAATTATGTCAGAGTCCTGGCCAATGGCCACTTGAAAAGCTGGCATGATTCGTCTTTTATAATATTATAAAACAGGGGCCTGCCCTCTGTGAAGCTAGCTAAGCTGGTCTCCCTTCTCCAGACACCCCATCCGTGCCAGTCTAGCTGCCCCCAGCCACACCCCAAAGAACCGCTTAACAGTACCTTCTGTGCAGTAACTGCACGCTCCCTCTCTGCCCATACCCACCCCCTTCATTCACCCTGGGTGTGAGCCCAGCTACAGTGTGTGGGGAAAAAATGGTGTCCAATAAAAGGTTCAGTGTATGATAGATGCCAGTGTGACTCAGATGTCACCTGGGAGCCAGCTGCTCCAAGGTCTAGGTTAAAAGGGCATCAAACCGCACCAGTCCCACCAAATGCCAAACCGTCTCACGAAATTTGTGCAAATTCCTGGGGTCCTTATCACCTCGGGGCCACTTCAGCTTCCCATGATTTCAACCCTTGAAGGAAACTTGGCCACCTTTACAGTTTTACAAGGAAAAAAAGTTATCCATATCAAGTACTTTCGAATTGGTGGACCCTTATGATATTAGGGGGTCATTGTACAGCCCTCTGCCTACTTGCATCTTCATTCTCTTCTCCCAACTCTGCCTTAAATTCCCCTCCTTCCCTTAAATTCCCCTCTTTCCATTATGCAAAAGAACTGAGCCAACCTGGGTTGGGGTGGGATGACTGACCTTCCCAGTTTGGCTGGGACTGAGGGGTTTCCTGGACAGCAGGACTTTCAGTGCTAAACCTGGGACAACAAACTGGAAGGTTGGTCACCTTAGAGGAAATGACTGTCCCAGCACAGTCCCAGACGGTGCAAGCTATCGAGGAAGTGACACTTTCTCCTCCTTGATATATTAGTGTCTTTCTTCCTTGCTCTTGGGGAACGGCCCCTTACGGATCATTGCTCTCAACCTTAGCTGCACTGCACAATCATCTGCAGAGATTTGAAATATCTCAGTGTCCAGGCCACATCCCAGAACAACTGAGCCAGGATCTCTAGAGGTAGGGCTTAGGCAGCAGGGCTTTTTAAAGTTCTCCAGCTGATTCCAATGTGCAACCAGGATTGAGAGCCAGTGCAGAGGAGAAGGGATTTCCAGAAGCTCTGAAGATCGAGCACCCTGTGGCTGTGTCTAGTCAGCAGCCTGAACTCTTAGAAGCCTCAAAAGGAGTCTGTGTTTGGGTAAAATGAATGATGTCCAAATGTGTTATGTTTCCATCTGAATCTCCTGACTGCAATTTTTCAGCCTCCTTAAAACAGCTAAACTGCTCTTATCACTCCCTTTCTTCTTTCTCCCTAAATAAAGTCTTAGGGTTGCAACTTTCTTGGCAGGTGGCTAGAACTGATTGACATCTCAGGCAATCCAAATGCAAATGACATGAAACCCCAAGCCCATGCCACAGGGGACCTTTGTAAAAGGAAATGATAACTGCACTAAAAATAAGTGTTTAGCTACCTAGGTGACCTTGCAAACCAAGCCTAAATAATCGTATCAGTCTCTTCCTGTGCAGAACTTCTGAATCATTGGGCTTAAGGTCTCTTTAGGTAATTCCACTTAGATCTGAAGATTTGAGACCCCTGACTCGGACTCTAAGCAGAGAGAAATCTCTATTTTTGCGTCTGTCTCTGAAAACTTGACTGATGCTTCTGCTGCTGCTGTAGATACAGGTACCAAGAAAATTTTCAATCAAGTCGGTGAGGTTGGGTAGAGATTGCTGGTTTCTCAAACTCTCTGCGCCTCAGTTTCCTCACCTGATACATTAGGATGCTAGTAATGACCCTGCCCACATGGAGGTGGGGGGTGAGGAGACACACTGTGATGGGGATAAAGTTGTGTCTTTCACGTAGTAATTCCACAAACATCTATTGCACCTTTATAGTAAGTAAGTAAATGGTCCTTGCCTTCAAGGAGCTCACCATCTAGTAGTTGTCTAGTAAGAGCAGCCAAAGGCTTTGTACAGTGGAGCGTACTCTGTAAAGTTAAAAGATTGTGGTTTCATTGACAGGAAGCCTTTGGAAGCTGACATTGTCATGTTCGGGTAGACCAGTTGAATTTAGTCCAAGTGAGTAGAATAGAGAGGCTTACTTTTTAGCTGTCTTGGTAACATTATTTAAAACAGGAGATGTTTAATATTTACTAAGTGTCTAAAGGATTCACAGCCCCTTCCTGGTGTGGTTGTGTGTCTAACACTTCACAACTCTTCACTGTGGGGTCTGTAACAGTGACTGACACCACTGCTTCCATTTCACAGATGGGCAACCTGAGACCAGGAGTAAAGAAAAGTTTCTCTGCTGGCAGAGAAACGTGCTCCAGAGGGAAATTCAGACTTTCCAGGCCAGCATCCCTGTGCTTCACAAGAGAACTTCCTCTTCCTCAGCCTCCTTTTTCAATCCTGAGAAACCACAAGGTCCAAAACACTGTTAATTCGCTATTAATTTGCATTTGCTCTTCCTTCATTATTTTACCTCTCTTGACATTCACGCAACTTTTTTTTTTTTTTTGGCTGCACCGCGTGGCATGTGGGATCTTAGTTCCTCCACCGGGATTGAACCCACGCCCCCTGCATTGGAAGTGCAGAGTCTTAACCACTGGATTGCCAGGGAAGTCCCCTACATTCACGCAACTTCTTGATATTCGGGTCTCAGCTCAGAGGTCACCTGCTCAGTGAGCTCTTTCCAGGCTCAATTAGCCTTGCTGGTTCCTCTCTATCAAATCATTATATTTTATAGTCTCCATAGCACATACTACTGTCGGAAATCATCATGTTCATTTGTCTGGGTATTGTCTTCTCCTATTAAATTGGAACCACCATGAGAATAGGACTTTGTCTCTTTCACTGCTGTATCCATTATGCCTATAACAGTGACTGGTACATAGTAGGTGCTCAATAAAAATGTGTGGCATTAATGAATATGTTTGCATTCTCTCCAAGATACTGATGATGGGATGGCTAGCACAAAAATAATGGAAATGTGTGTCTCAGCTGTTAGAGCAAGGCTGATCGGCTGCCGTGTCTGTGCCTCAGCTTTCTTGCCTGTAAAATTGGCAAGCTACACCCACCAGAGGATCTAAGGAGAGAGGTGCTGTGGACCGAAGGAGAAAATGGTGGCGAAAGTGCTTTGACGAGTGAAAACGCGAGCTAAGTGGGAGATGTTATTATCTTCCACCATCTGCTTTACTTTAATCTTTTTTTCCCTCAGTAAGCGGACCTATTGATTGCAGCTTGCTGGAGGAAGCTCTCACTGTCTAATTACTGCCCCAGCTCAGCCTGTCACCGTGTCCTCCGCAGTCAGCACGTCCTCACACTGACCCTTGATACCGCAGTGCTTGGCAGATCAGCTGGTTCGGGCACTCTGCACCCAGCCCAGAAGAGGCAGGTCCCCTCAGCCAGACCTGGGAGGGCTGCCCCAGCGAGACAGGCGGCTGGGGAGAGGCAGGGACACAGGTGCTGCACAGCCAAAGGCGGCAGGAATGTGATTCTTCCCTGGAGCCAGGGGCCTGTGGCCAGGCAGGGATGTGTCCCGCCATGATACACAGTTGTGAGCACGCCCAGATTCTGGCTTCCACGACAATGTTCCCTACAATTTTTTTCTGGCCTGAGCTAATATTAGTGGAGGCGGGGGTGGGTGCAGGCAGTGGTATGAGAATAAATCATGTCTAATGCTGGGCAATAATAATTCCTTTCCCTTAAATTGTAGAAAGCTTCAAAACATCCATTACCTTCACTTGACCCTCACAATGTGATGAGTATTCCTTTTTTTTTTTTTTTTTTTTGCGGTACGCGGGCCTCTCACTGCTGTGGCCTCTCCCGCTGTGGAGCAGAGGCTCCACGCGCAGCCTCAGCAGCCGTGGCTCACAGGCCCAGCCGCTCCGCGGCATGTGGGATCCTCCCAGCCCGGGGCACGAACCCGCGTCCCCTGCATCGGTAGGCGGACCCTCAACCACTGCACCACCAGGGAAGCCCGAGTATTCCTTTTTTTATAAGGATGGGATGTGTGGTCTTTAAAACTGAGGGCTGTGATCTTCCCAACAGACAAGTAAGGATGAAGGGAATTGGAACCCAGGTTTTCTCCATCTAGACCAACGGCCTAGCCCCTCACAGGGCTGGCCCAGGCTGGAGACAAATAACTTGAGTTGAAAACAGTCCTTGAGAGAAATTCCCAGAAGGTATCAGGACTTTAAAAGTGCTCTTAAGGAAACAAATACTTTTTTGGCCTGCAGAGGAAATAAGGAAATAAGAAAAGACATGTCAGTCTGTTATTTAGAAGAAAGAAAAGGGACATATAAGCAAACAGCAGAAGATATTTTTAAAATAATTTCTAAGTGAACCACAATTTTGTCCTGGGCTCAACACCTCAGGAAATAATTGAATCAGGTAAACCCTAGGATAGAAAAGTGCCATGTAAGCAGGTGCTGGCAAATCCTTGTTGAATGACCAGGTGAATATTGACCTGGATTATAAATAGCCTGTGTAGCTTTCTTCACTCATCTTCGTGAGAAAGAATTCATTTTCATCAGATACAGAGTCACAGAATGCTCTAATATTGCTATGCTGCTTTACTTTTTAGTTTAAAAACTCTTTTTTGTGCAGTATCTCAATTGATCCTCAAATAACTCTAGGAAAGAGATGATTTTATAGGTGAGGAGACTGAGGTTTGAAGAGATCTGTTGTTTGCTCAGGATCAGAAAGACAGTAAGTAGCCACGCCCATTTCTTGCAAGACAGTGGACTAAATGCTGATAGATCTACCCAATGAAAACAACTATAAACTCTGGATAAAATTAAAAGAACACTTTTCAATGTACTAATGAATTGGAAAGAAACAAAGGAATATTCCTAGATAAAAACTAGGTGGAAGTGAAATTGCAGAGAAATAAATGGACCACTGAAGTTGGCTTTGGCCTTGAGGGCATGTGACAAATCATGTAAACTGGTTTTGTTTTCACAGCCTTATAGGGCAAGAGGGAAAAGAAGAAAAAGCCTAGGGCTTACCTAAGTTGGGGGAATATAGTAGAGATACCCTATGCATAAAACTGAGACTCCAAATTACTGCCCCATCATTGTAAAGATGACTGAGAAATAACCTAGACTCTACTCCTACCAAAAGGACTACAAGGAAAATTATATATATCCAGCTTTGACTCTAAACAGAGGGGGAGAATTTTTCTGAGAATTTATAACCATGTGCCGGCTCTTCATGAGCTTACATGTCAAATGCATACTCCCCAGTGGTCCAAGAAGCCTACAGTTAAGAAGCTGAGGAAGTGAATCTAAATTAGTAGTGGTCCCAGAGACCTAGGGAATAAGATGATACCTCTCTGAAGGAACTTTAATCCAAACCTCAAATAATTCCCATAGATAAAGTTTCAAAGATATAAACTCACAGTCAAAAATCACAAAACATTCAAGGAAACAAAATACCATGAGCAAGAGCCAGCAAATAGCAGAATTAAACCCACAAAGAAATCAGATATTGAAATGATCAGACATACATATAAAGTACTTTGTGTAATATATTTTAAAAAGTAAAGGCAAGGATTAAAAGTATGACTAGCAGTAAGAGGCTATAGAAATGCCTAAGCAGATTAGAAAAGAATTCAAATAGATCTTTAAGCAATAAAAAAATATTAAATTGTTGAAATTTAAAAAATAGATGGCTTCAACAGAAGATCAGATATTCTGAAAAGAGCATGAAAAAAAATTATCCAGAATGTAGCTCAGAAGGACAAAGAGAAGGATAACGTCAGAGAAATATTTAAGAGACATGCAAGATCTGGTGAATCTGGTGTTTTACTTACATCAAGAAAATTATAGAGGAGAGGAAAGGAAGAGTAGGGCAGAGGCAATATTTGAAAAGTTAGGAATTTTCCATGGATTCTGAGCAAAAAAATAAGTCAAGAAGTATAAATAAAAGATGAAATTACACGGCAGAGTAAGCCCTATGAGTCATACCTAGAACTTGTACAGATATTTGGGTCCCTGCCCTTTGTTCTAATCTCCTATCGCAGCTTTCCCGAGATCAAGCTGGGAGTGATTAATGGAGATTGTGTTCATGCACCAGCCTACTGGGTTATACTGTACTAAACTTTGTGGTCATACAGCATCGTATAAAACCAAGATTGTACCTGAGCTTGAGCTTGGAAGAGGAAGATATTTTTCCAGAAAGTCTGATGTGATCCTTCTTCCCTTAGAAATTACCATCTACAACAATGTATTCCTTTATGAAAGCTGGAGTCCCAAAGCTTATATCTCTGTCTCTCTCTGCTGTGTATTCTCACGGTGTCGACTTTCATCCGAATTTTTTAGATAATCAAACCTCATCTGAATTATCCAGGTCCACGTTTGAACTTTCTGTCAATCCGAACATACAACTGGTATTTATCAGTATAGTTCAATACACATAACCGTGTATGTGGCAATGCACATACCCATGCACATCACACTGCAATCACGGAACGCAAAAGACAGAGAGGAAAAATCTTAAAAGCAGCCAGAGAGGAGAAACATTATTTTCAAAGGAATGATAAATGGAGTAGCAGCTGGCTTCCCAACAGCAACAATGGACGCCAGAACACAGTGGAAAAAAATATCTTCAATGTGTTGAAAGAAAATACTGAGCAGCCTAAAAGTCTATACTTAGAAGAAATACATTTCAAAGCATTTTCAGACAAATTGATTTTTTCTTTTTTTTTTTTGCGGTACGCGGGCCTCTCACTGTTGTGGCCTCTCCCGTTGTGGAGCACAGGCTTCAGACGCGCAGGCCTAGCGGCCGTGGCTCACGGGCCCAGCCGCTCCGCGGCATGTGGGATCCTCCTGGACAGGGGCACGAACCTGTGTCCCTTGCATCGGCAGGCGGACTCTCAACCACCGCGCCACCAGGGAAGCCCCAAATTGATTTTTTCTACCAACAGACCCTCACTAAGGAAAATTAGAGAATACTGAAAGATAAAATACCATTTCAATACATTTTCCATAGCTGTGGGAAGCAGTTATGGCAGTTCTTAGAGGGAAACGCTTAACCTTAAATGAGATTAGAAATGAGGAAATAGAAGCTAAGTACTAATGAGCTAAATATCTGACTTAAGAAGGTCGGCAAAGCTGAGGGATCCAACCTCAGCCTGAAACCTTTGCCACAATCTGAGATAATTATGTCAAAGCGTGAATTACCTCTCAGAGCACTTAGAAAGGTCCAAACATATGTAGTGATGAAATTATTGACAGCCACACATGTCAGAAATGACACTACATTTTTATGTCCCTGGGATGTTGGTTCTGGGAATTGGGGTGGCAAGGATGGACATAAGGGGAGCTTGAAGTTAGAGGATGGGGGCAGGAGCAGGACCAGCCCTCCTTGCCCTTCCCTCAGGGTGAGAAGCCGTTAGATTCTGCCTGTGTCCTGGTCTCTTTGGGTCCAGGCGTCTGGCTCTGGAGTGAGCAGAGGCCCATGAAAACAGAGGCAGGAAAATTCAGAAGCGCACCCATTAAATGAAGGATACAAAAGTAATTGAGACACAGTCCCTGAAGGGTTAGATTCTATTTTTGAGGTAAGGGTCGCACAGTTAGGAGACTAAACATCTCTCCACTCAGGACAGCTTCAATCTCCAGTCCTCTTTATATAAGCGTGCGACTTTGCGTCTGCCTTTTGGGTGGAATCCACACCCTGATGTGATTCACAAAGTCTGCCGTCCAGAATTGACAGGGACTCTCTATTTCTCTATTTCTCTAACACCACTCCCCTGGGTATCTCAGTCTTGCGTCACACAGGCTGTGTGATCTTGAAACAAATTGTAGCACTTCCCTGAGACTCCCAAGTCTCAAGCTGGCTGATGTTGTGAGTATAATTGAGTTGGAAATGTGCTCAGGCGAGAAGGTGTAATAAAACACAAGATGTTGATTGTCACCAAAGTCTAGCCTCCTTTAGGGGCCTGGTAAAGAGCCCCAGTACTCTTTGGTTGTCCTGCATGCATTCTTCCTATCAGAGCCAACAGTCTGATCCAACAATTTAGGAAAATTTAATTCTGCATGACCTTAGATAACTCACGTCTCTCTGAGTCTCTGAGTTGTCACTGTTTTGCTGATTTGTTTGTTTTTAAAATATCTGTGCATATCTGCTTGGTTTTTGTTTTTCCCCACAAAATAAAGGGTCTGATTAGAGGAATGACCCTTAACCTTGACTTTATTTAGAATCACCTGGAGAGGTATCAAAACACACTGATGCCTGGGCCCCTCCAAGGTTGGTTGAATCAGACTCTCTGGGGGTGGGATTCTGGCTCCAGCCTTTGGAAGAGGCTCACTGAGGGACCACGAGGCACAGTGAGGGCTTGGACCCTCAGACTGGAAGGTGTCTGCAGTCCTTGCCGGCTCTCTGATTCTGTGACCCATGCCTCTATATGGCCGCAGCTTGTAGCCCCTCGGGATACAGCACAGATGAGCTGTCTGAAGCAAACCACAATACTCAACAGTCCTTGACCTTGGCCAGTGCTCTGAGGGTCATTACCTCAGACTCATCCAATGTCTACAAAACTGCCCACTGGTGCCCTAAATCGGAACCAGAATCCTGGCCTATAGGCCATTCCGGTATGTGAAGGCACAGGAAACCCAGACCTGCACTAATAACAGAGCGACTACAACGCACCAGAAAGGTGTATACCTAATTGCTAATCCTCTTAGCCACTTTTTAATACAGGCTGCATGCTTTCCATTTTAAAAAGGAAACATACAGAGTGAAGTAAGTCAGAAAAAGAAAAACAAATATCGTTTATTAACGCATATATGTGGAACCTAGAAAAATGGTACAGATGAACCGGTTTGCAGGGCAGAAATAGAGACTGAGTTGTAGAGAACAAATGTATGGACACCAAGGGGGGAAAGTGGTGGACGGGTGGAGGTGGTGGTGGGATGAATTGGGAGATTGGGACTGACATGTATACACTAATATGTATAAAATAGATAACTAATAAGAACCTGCTGTATAAAAATAAAATAAAATAAAATCCAAAAATTGAAAAAAAAAAGGAAACGAGGCTCAGGGAAGCAACTTGACTAAAGTGATAGCTGGTGAGTTGGTGGGGCTGAGATTCAAGCCTGAGTTTATCTGGATCCAAACCCCACGTTCCGACTATTGCACCTACTTGGCCAAGGATGAGGCCGTGCCCCAGGTCAGGAGAGGATAGCGTTTCCTAAGGGAGACCCACTGGGATTCGTCTAGATCATGAGCTATCAGACGTTCCGGAAGGAGACCCTCAAAATCAGCTAAAAGCCAAGTCCCATGTCTCCTCAGCTCCAGGCTCCCCTTGTGGGGAGACAGTGCTCTTGACTAACACACATCAGGCTGCCAGCCTCAGTTTGTATTTTTACAGTCCACTAATTAGGCCATTTTAACTAATTTGTTTGCATTTTGTATGAGCAAGTTGGGCTTTTGGATTGACTAATGTAATTGCAGCCGGTTTCTGCCAAACACAAATTACTCAGTATAGTGTGGGCTGGAGAGAAAAGCAAATATTTAATAGACATCAATACCCTTGTAGCTTTTTAGTGGAGCCTTTTTTTCCTCAATGGAAAGTTGAAATAATTTCTCCTTCTGCTTCTGATTGAACTTTCATGTTAGGAGATTACTTTTTAATCTTTTTTTTTTTTTAAATAATGAGGCAAATGCTTTAGTGGCTCTGTTGAGGTTTATCTCTGATCCATTTACCCCTAAGCTCAGGAAACTTATGGGACTTTTCAGTTTCCAGGCTGACTTTGCACAATCCCTTTCTGCTTAGGTCACTCCAGCGACCAGCAAATCATCCACATCACTGATTGTCACAGCTAGAAGGGGCCTGAGAGGTCACCTAGTCCAGTGGTTCTCAAAGTGTGGTCCCTGGACCAGCAGGATCTATATCACCTGGGCACTTGTTAGAAAGATAATTCTCAGGCCTCCTGGATCAGGAATTTTGGGGGTAAGGCCAAGCAAGCTGGGTTTTAACAAGTCCTCCAGGTGATTTGAATGCATGCTAAACTTTGAGAACCGTTGATCTAGTCCAACCGTCTCATTTTACAGATGAGGAAACTGAGGCCCAGGAAGAGCCTGTGCTTCTGGTCAACAGCAGGGACTGGATCTGTTTCACACATGGCACATTCCCCACGTTTAGCCCAGTGCTTGTGGTAAGCATTCAGTGAATATCTGCTGAATGATGGAATGAAACAAAGTCTCTTCGTTCTATTTTACTCCATCAGTGTTTTCTCTTGCTCTGAGAAAGGATGGAGAACTAGGGGCGGGACTTCCTGGCTCTTGCTTTGTGAGGGGGCAACAATGGGACTTGAAACATATCCTGTGGCCTGGCCCTTAGAGGGATGGCAGCCCTACTCCTTCATGTTTGGTCCCAAGCCGTGGGACGATGTGGCTCACCCATCCCTAGCCCAGTGAACTGAGCAGGTCCCAACCCCACTAGGAGTTGTTTCTGTTGCTTTCATAGGCCCTAACATTGTGTGAGGCAGAACCAGGCCCCCTGTTTTGGTGTTGATTCCCTGACCAATAACCTCAGCTCAGTTCATGAATGGGAAGAACAAAGCTGAGATCTAAGTCGTGGAAAAGGGGGTTTCTAAGGAGGGGCTGCTAGGAAGGTGAGTCCCTCAGATTAAATTACTGGGTCCTGTGAAGCCAGAAAAAAAGTCCTGGTCCTTAAAGCTTCTGATTGTAGATCTGTAGAACCCTGACACCTCGATCTGAATGAAGTACATTCCTCTCCCTTCCTTGATCCCCCAGGTCTGGCCTGCTGACCTTCTAGGAAATGAGAAGGAAGGGAAGGCAAACAGTGCCCATAAGTTTTCAGACAGTCAAGGGAGTCTCCCAGGGACGTGAGGAACAGGCTTCCAGAGAGCACACCTGGGTCCTCAATCCTGTTAAATTCGCCTATGAACTATCTAAGCGACTAAAAGTACCAAGCCATGTGGATGAAGCTTATGTGCTTCTAACCTCAAGTTCAAATGGCTCTCATGACTTGCAGCTGCCCAAATCCCTTACCTCTGTTTGTCTGCAAGCCTCACAGGGCCCTCGGAAGAATAGTACAATCTTTTCAACCCTCATGGCACCCTCCCTACCCTCCCTTGGGCACTCAATGCCTTCACAGTTATTTCCAAACTTCTCTGTGACCTTTCCTCAGGAAAGAACTTGATAAACTCATTCACTAACAGGTGGCAGCAACTAAAAAAAGATGCCACTTCCACCCCATAGAAAATGTAATCAAAGATTCCATACCCCAATGCTGTTAGTTCCTAATATGTTGTAGACTGTGTAACCCCCAACCTTCTGAGAACAGGTCTCCATCCATGTAAGGAATCAGTCCTCTGGGTCAACTTCTGACCCCTTAGGCCAAACTCTCCCTCCAGGCATTTAGGAGTTGGCCAAGAGAGAAGTGAGTACAGTCTGCTGGTCACCTGAAGTCCTAGAATTGAGGGGGCCTTGGTCCACCATGCAAACAAAGAAGCAGAGACATCAACCAACAGAGAGGCTTGAACTAAGCAGAGGCAAGAGTGAGTGAGGATGAGAATGGCCACCTCTCTCCTGGTGCCTCTTCCACTTCTGGTCCCAGACCTTTCTGAGGCAACTACTCCTGCAGTTTGGCTCCCTGAGATACTTTTGTATCCTTAACCGAAAGTCCCTCCTTATTTTAATGATGCTAGTTTGACTGGGTTTCTCTTGCTTGTAACCAGGACATTCATTGAGTCCCTCACAGAGCTGGGTATCACAGAGGTGTCCAACGATTCTTTGTGGAAACAAATGAGTGATGCTCAATTCACTGATTCCTGAATGCCAGTCCTCTCACCCAATGAATTGCCTACAGTCCTAGTTCAGCATACGAAGTCCAGACCCATCCCTGGACATTTTGATTTAGTCTATGGTTGGGCCCTGTGGATTTGTATTTTTATGATTCTCCCTAGGCCTTCCTGGCAGAGAGCTGAATGGGTACCTAGTTTTCTCTGTAGACGAATTCTTACCTCATGTGTTCTTGAGTTAAAGAGTTCTCTTGTAAAGGCAAATTTTATCAGCAAATAATTATTGGACATCTACAAGGAGCAAGTCAATGTTTTAGACGCTAAGGTTATAGCAGTGAGGAAGACATGAGGTCCTGGCTTCCACAGGCTTACATTCTAGAACAAGGAAATGGAAAATAAACAAATTAACAAATAAATGAAGAAGATCATTTCTGAGGGCGAGACGTGCTGTGAAGACAGTAAAACAGGGTGATGTGATAGAGTGACCTCAGGAGCCAAGTTAGAGGGTTCCTCGGGGAAAACCACTCTCAGAGGGTGCATTTGAACTGATTTCAACAGGAAGAAGCCACCAATGGAAATGTGAGGGGAAAGCATTCAGGCAGAGAGAAGAGGATATGCAAAGGTACTTAGGTGGGAGGATTGGGGATGGGGGTGGGGGACTTGGCATGTTCAAAAACAGACAGAAGGCCTGTGTGGCTGCCATGTGCACGTCCTTGAGAAGAGCAATCTTAGTGGAGGGGTCGGGGCAGGATGCAGACCGCATAACATCCTCAGCTCTAGGGGATTATTTTATGTTGAAGAGGAGCAGGTAAATGGGGCGGGAGCTGGAAGGGTCAGCAGATACAAGGGAGGAATCTGATGGTGGTGACTTGGTTCATTTATTGTTACTGAAGTGTATTGCACGTCGATGGGAACGATCAGCACAGGCTCCCGTGTGAGTGCCCTGCCTGCCCCACCCCCTGCCCTCTATGGAAGGGTCATGCAGTCGTTGCGTTTACTGCTCTCATTGCAATGGCTCCCCCCCAGGCCCCCTCCCCCTCCACGTTGCCTAAGATGGCAGACCCTCGGGGAGACTCTGGCCACCCCCCAGACCACACACCATCTTGAGCTGCAGTAGGTACTGGAATCATCTGGGGGCCCTGGCCTTCCACGGCACCTTCCTCAGGGAGACTTTCACAGCTGAATCCTGTTATGTCTACACATCCTTGCCAACTTGGTCCTTCCCAGAAGTTCGTGTCTCCCAGTTCACCTCCCAGGCCTTACCCAATGTGGGTCTGTCCACCCTGATATGACTCAGGCTGCTACCTACCTCTCCCCACCCTCCCAAGCCCTTCCACTGAGGTGCACTGGAAATCAGCACAGCTCCTATCTCTTCAATATCTTTCCTGACTGTTTTTCTCTTCTTACATTAACTGAAGCTCATTCTCCCTGAGGCCTCACTTGGCAGCCCTCTTAGGTGGGAGCTGTTTTCTCTCCTACACTCCGTAAACCACTGAGTTGGAGGTGAGATGGAGTCCGTCTTGTTCCCATTGCTACTTGTAGACCACTCTCTGCTCTCCTTCAATAGCCCCTGCCGCTTTGACAATTTGACCATTATGCTGTATCTCTTGTTTGTCCTCCCTGTTGCCATCCCCCTAGTCACCCTGCCAACCCCACTGAAGATTCTGTCCCTTACTCACTCACTTCCTCTCAACGTTGTTGTCTGTCCCCAGTTTGGTTAACTGTAAGTGACCTCTCAGTACCTTGACCTCCCTGACTTAGCCTCTCACTCCCATGGCCATATTCTAGATCCTACCATCACCTCTGGAATCTGGACATCAAGCTCCCCACTCTTTGACCTCTGATCCTTCCAGCTCTCGTATTCTCCAAAAATGCTTTGACCTCATTATGACCTCCAATCCATGGATCAAGCCCCCCCCCACACACACTTTCCCATCGTCCTCCACCTTTCTCACTCCTTACCACCCCTCTCACCAATTTAGCTTCCACAGCCCGCCATTATCCTTAGTCATTCCCATTGCCCTGAAGTCCATTGCCCCTTTCTACATCCATCAGACTTGCCTGGCAAAGCCCCAACCCTGATTAAACCCAACCGCGATTGACATGTATACACTGGTGTGTATAAAATGGATGACTAATAATAAATAAATAAATAAACATTAAAAGAAACACACCAAACCAACCACCCCTGCTGGCACTGGAGCCAGTGGGCACTGCTGGAGAACACCACACCACCGTGCTCACTGCCTTCATTTAGACTTGTGCTCACAACACTGCACAGGCATCCTAGTAAAATGTCCCCGTGAGCTCATTTCCCCACTTTCTACGATTTTCCTTAAACCTCCATTATCCCCCAAACTTCCAGCTTGTGACCTTGCCTCACACTTAAGACAGAGCTAATAGAAGCAATTGGTGGGAACACCCTCATCCCCCACCTGTCTGCATCTGTACTCACACTCTGTCTTCCTGCCTGTTTCACTGACTGTTTCAACGGATGACGTGTCTTCACTCTGATCAAAAGCCAATCCTTCACTTGGGCTGTGGAACCTGTTGCCTGTTCCCTTCTCATGGATTTTATGATCCCTCTACCCCCTAGCTCTAGTATCATCAATTCCTCTTCTTTACTGGGTCATTCTCATGCACATACAAACATCCTCTATTATCTAGAACAGGGACCAGCACACTCGTTCTGTAAAGGGCCAGATAATGAATATTTTAGGCTTTCTGGGCCATATGGTCTCCGTCATGACCACTCAGCTTTGCTGCTGCAGCAGGAAAGCAGCCACAGACAATATGTAAACAAACGGGTGTGATGGCAAAGACAGGTGTACGTGGATCTGGCCTGTTGCCATAGTTTGATCAAGAGCAATATGTAACCTCTTAGGGGGTAAGCAACAGTCTGTTCTCTCAATAAAATTGTGATGGGACTTCAGATACAAGACAGAGAGTCATGCTGGTAGGCAGGGGGCAGAAAAGAGAAAGTAAAACACGAGCCACAGGCGATAGTCAGAGTGAAGAAGAGCCTAGAAGGTGGGGCCAGAGGAGAGGGGTACAGCTGAAGAATATGTGAGAGGCTATTGGGTTGGCCACAAATTGCCTTCGGTTTTTTAAGTAAAAATAAAAGACACATGTTTCATTTTCACCAAGAACTTTACTGAACAACAAACGTATTCACCCTTTGGTTCCAGTACCTTCTGCCATTTTCCAGGCAACTTTATAGTTCCATCTTCCCAAAGCTTTTTATCTTTTTGAGCAGAGAACTGTTTCCAGGTGCCTTTTACAGTCTTCCAGGGAATTGAAATTCTTTCCATTAAGAGAATTTTGTAAAGACCGAAATAAATGGAAATCTGAAGGTGCAATGTCTGGTGAATACGGCGGATGAATCAGAACTTCCCAGCCAAACTGTAACAGTTTTTGCCTGGTCGTCAAAGAAACGTGTGGTCTTGTGTTATCCTGATGGGAGATTATGCGTTTTCTGTTGACTAATTCTGGACGCTTTTCATCAAGTGCCGCTTTTGGTCCAACTGGGAGCAGTACTTGTTGGAATTAATCATTTGATTTTCCAGAAGGAGCTCATAATAGAGGACTCTCTTCCAATCCCACCGTATACACAACTTCACCTTCTTTGGATGAAGACCGGCCTTTGGTGTGGTTGGTGGTGGTTCATTTCACTTGCCCCATGATCTCTTCCGTTCCATGTTGTTGTACAGTATCCACTTTTCATCACCCGTCACAATTTGTTTTAAAAACGGAACGTTTTCATTACGTTTCAGTGAAGCATCGCATGAGGAAATATGGTCAGGAAGGTTTTTTTCGCCTAACTTACGTGGAACCCAAACATCAAAGTGATTCACATAACCAAGGTGGTGCAAATGATTTTCAACACTTGTTTTTGGATATTCTGAGTATGTCGCCTGTCTCCCACGTGGTATAATGTTGATTGTTCTCAGTTATTGTTTCCATTTGATCGCTGTCAACTTCAACTTGTCTACCCAACCGTGGAGCTTCGTCCAGCAAGAAATCTCCAGCACGAAACTTCACAAACCACTTTTGACGCGTTCGATCAGTCACAGCACCTTCTCCATACACTACACAAAACTTTTTGTGCGTTTCAGTTGCGTTTTTACCTTTCTTAAGATAATAAAGCATAATATGCTGAAAGTTTTGCTTTTTTCTTCCATCTTCAATATTAAAATGGCTACACAAAAATTCACCAATTTTGATGTCTTTTTTTAAAATGCGCACTGATATGACAGTTGTCACATACAATCTAACAACATTGTTTTATTTTGTTTTGCGGTACGCGGGCCTCTCACTGGTGCGGCCCCTCCCGTTGTGGAGCACAGGCTCCGGACGCGCAGGCTCAGCGGCCATGGCTCACAGGCCCAGCCGCTTCGCGGCGTGTGGGATCCTCCCGGACCGGGGCACGAACCCGCGTCCCCTGCCGCAGCAGGCGGACTCTCAACCACTGCGCCACCAGGGAAGCCCTAACAAAATTGTTTTGAATGAAGTTAAAGACAACTAAGTGCTTCTAGAGCCATCGTATGAAAAAAACCCAATGAACCTTTTGGCCCACCCAATATTTAACCCGAATCAGACGTGGGACCTAGTGGCTCAATGGGCGCATTTGCCGCCTGGGGCAGCAGTAGAAAAAGGGTGATATAGGGGAAACCGAAGAAAAGAAAAGTTAGCTGGAGAGGTCAGGAGAAAAGGACCTGGTCAGAAAGGGCCTGGAATTAGGACAAATAGGTTCAGACTAAACTCATGTCTGTGTACTGAACACACCTGGGCTCTGCCTGTGCTCTCTGTTCCTGTCATTTTCAAGCAATTCCTCTGCACCCTTACCTGTCCTTCTGCTCAGGAAGTGTGGCAGATTTGCTTAGTCAATGCTGGCGAACCTACTACACAACCACAGCTGAGATGTGGCCCCTGGCTGCAAGGAGCTTACCATCTGGTGGCACAAGGTTGCAGAACATTGACTAATAGGCTATAGAGGATGTTTGTATGTGGCTGCAAATGATCCAGTGAAGATGAGGAACTGATAGAGGGAGGTGTTGCAGGATGTGGAGGATAAGGAAGGAATTCCTGGAGGAGACAATGCCTGAGGGAGCTTGAAGGATACGGGGTCAGACTGGTGGGGTCAGGGGGAAATGTGTAGAAAGTTTCTGGCATAGAGAACAGCACAACCAAAGCCTGGGAGGTGTGCAGATGTCCAAAGAAGGTATTTGACAGCCTGTCTTTGCAATTGAGGATAATAATGCAGTCTTGGATGGAGAATGGTGACCCAGCCTTAGCCCAGGACATACCACAGGAGGTGACAAGAGGCAGCAAAGCAGGCTGCATTCACAGTGGACACGGTTTCACCTGCAGGGAACCTACCCAACCAAAGGGACTTCAGTGCACCTCTTCCTAACCTGTGCTCTGAAACGGTTAAATAAAAGGAAGAATATCTAGAATTTATGAGATTGTCTGAAAAAGCAACTTTGTATTAATTATCACACGCAGACTGTAATTATGGGTTGAAATGAAGGTTGTTTTATTTGTCAGGTGAGAAAACTGGATGTCAGGCACCTTTACAGTTTCTCAGGTTCTGAAAAGTGCCCCCCCTCACCTCTACTCTCACCCTTCCAGAGCCCGCCTCCACACATGCACACACACACACAAACACACACACACTTATCTCAGGGTACCCAGTAGTCACATATGTCATCTTAGGTCCAACACCCAACCCAGGTGTTGTTTTCATCATCAAATGAGAGACAATGGAATTGCCACTGATTTTAGAAATAACTACTCAAGGATTTCTTTCTTTCTTTCTGTCTTGTTGTTTTTGTTTTTTTCTTAGAAATAATGGAACAACTGAATAGCCAACAGCCAACAATGAAAATAGGATGTGGCTATCTCCTATCTTTTGCCCTTTATATCCAAAACAGCTTACAGAAATGCACAAAATAGCCATGCAAATAAAGACTTAACCATTGCCTCCAAAAATCACCCCCAACCCTGTGCTTGCTTTTTAGTGGTTTCCAAAACGACAACGTATTTACCCCCTCAGCTCTCTGGTTTGATGTCTGCCCTGATCAACTTACAGGGACAACTGACACACCCTCTCTTCTCGGATATGTCCTGGCCTGCTAAGACTCATGGGTCTGGGTGTACCGGGGCCTGAGTCAGTCCGATATCCATGCCATCCCCAGGCAGTTACCTGAGATCCTCTGCCCTCGCTGGGTAGGCATTCAGCAGGAATCTACACTCTTTGTGCCCTACCATGCCTGGCCACTGGGGGCACAATTGATTTCCCTTCCTTATCCTAAGGTGTGAGAAATGGCAACATTCTTAGCCTAGTTCCGGTATAACTAGAAGATTTCAAAAACTGAAAACTGAGGCACAATAAACACAAAAATGTAGAAATGGAGGCGTTTACAGATTTTAGATTGTGAGACTATTAGATTGTTGAGCCTTTATGAGACAAAAGACCTGTACTTGTTGGAGGGGTCCCTGAGGTCTAGGAGGCAGACAGGACAGCTACTCACCTAAGAGACAGGGAACCAAGCCTAAGGGAAAAGAAAAGCCAAAGATTATGGTAGGGCAAAAACTGGAGATACCAGGAGGTGTCCAAACCAAGGGGTCTAGAAGCAGATGCTAAGATTAGAGGCTGGGTGAGTCTTAAAGGGCCAGAAGGAAAACCAAAACACCCCAGCCTTTAGCATCTGACCAAAGATGAACTTGCTGGCAGAGTTTTGAGTTGCACTGATTCTTTCCCTTGGCTTTAGGTTACACCCTTTCCCAACTTCACTGACCCTCAAACATTGATTGTAAAATCAATATTAATTGATAATGGTTCTCTCATTGGAACACATCTCAAACATATGCAAATTAGCAAATTCTTCCCTGGCCACAGTGGGCAAGGGCTGATTCTACATCGGAGCAAACTCCAAGGAATAGAGACCCCTTGAGCAGGTAGAATCTGACCGAGCAAGCCTTGTGCAGGGGTGAGCGAGTGCCCGTAGGCTGTTCCCCTGAGAGCAGCGTGGTGGTGATGAACAGACATGCAGACAGGGGACGAAAAGGGCAGGCCTTTTAGGCAGTGATGTGAAACTCTCAGCCATCTGGAAGGATGGTCTGAAAAGGGATGGCTAGGAAGACGGGACAAAGGACTCTTCTAGCCAGATATTTTAGATACCTCTGAATTACCCCATTATGGTCAACATTTAGGGGCCAGGATTTATGATTCAGAATCAGGTATTTGGAGGGGGAGAGGTTCTTGTGATTTTTGAGTCTCTGAGAAGAGTGAAGATATTGTGGAGAAGGCTGAGCGTACAACTAGATTACAAATCCGCATGGGGCGGGGTATGTCACCCCCTTAGAGTAACAGATTACTCACACCTGGCATATTCTCTGAGTAGGAAGGGAAGTAGCAAAAATGGAATGAGAATAACAATAAAAACGAATTAGCTGATATCAGATGTTTTCTCCATGGTTTCTGCTTGCCCAGGTCTGACTGGTGTAGATAATAATTAGTCTCTGCTTGCAGATGTGTGGTTCCAAAGACTTGTGGATTAAGGAGAAACTCTAGAATTTCTCTGTACCTGACAAGTCGTAATGTGAAGAGCTACACTTAGTCCATTAAAGATTTTTCACAGTGACATTTGAGTGCAGCTTGAGAAACATGCCACCTTGCCATTTATCATTTTCAGGGCACGGGTGTCGGAAAGGAGGTTGCTACGAAGAACAAAACAAAATGGATTGCATGTGTAGAGGCGAGCTGGCGAATCCTGATAAATGTACTTCACTGAATGTCAACAAATGTCACTTGAGAAGCCATTTGCAGCTACCATAACAGCCTCCCAAACCCAACGAAGAGTAGCAAAAACAGGCAAGATGAACTGGGCGTCCTGCTTCCGCATGAATAAGCAATCAGCCCTCTCAGAAGTTACACCAGAAAGTTGTTAAACTTGATAGAAGAAGCTTTTTCACCCATACTGACGCAGACTATAGATTGCTACAGAGGGTTGGAGACCTTCTGGGGACCTCAGTGCTGTGACTCAGGGGAGGATTTAATCATCCCCTCTGTCCCAGGTGGGTGCCTTCCTTCTGTGGGTGGAGGGACTTGCTGTCTCCAAGCCATGCTTTCTGGGCTCTTCCCTGCCCCCTCCTCTGGCTGCTTCAGCTGAGGCTGCAGACCTCTTCCCTGCTCCTAGTCTAGCCTCCCTTGCAGTGGGATCAGCAACCCCTCCCTTCAGCAGGGGCTGAAGATGTGACCTGGGTATCAGGACTGCAGGATGCAGCTCTCACTTGCCGTATCAAGAGAAGACCTAGCCGACCACCCTGGAGGCAGGCTTTCCCTCTGTCATTCAAGAAAAGGCTTTTCAATGTGTCCTCTGGTTAATGTGAAAATCTGAGTCATGGATGCAGCTTCTGGTGCAGCTTCTTGGTGACCAGGCCATGACTTTGCATCCATGTGACTTAGGATTTCTAGAAGGCAGGGCCAAGTTTTCTTCAGAATTCGGCTTGGGTCAAGATGGTCCACTCTTTCTCCTCAGCTTGGTGAGTCTCTACACTTGGCTGCAGACAAGTAAATGGAAAGAAGATCATATGCTCAGAAAAGCTCTCCAGGGAAATGTGAGACTAATTAAAATTCCAGCCCCTCTTCATTTTCTAATCTCTGGGGGCCCCTTCTTCTCAACACATACACACACGGTCATCCAATACTTTTTTCCTCCTTGATACCAAGAGACTGACAGAGTAGCTTGAATTCGTCTGGCCTTGTAAATACACCCCACACACACGCGCGCACACACACACACACACACACACACACACACGCAAGCAGGTTGCCCACATAAACTGAGGTCAGTTCAGCTTTCATTGGAGAGATGCTGTGGTGTAGGGCTCCCATACAAGAAGCCCTTTATTGAACACACGTCCCCGGCTCTGCCCCTGAATGTGCTAATGTACAGATGTCCTCTTCACACTGTTCTGCCGTATGTTTAGCCTGTGTATGGTAGAACTGAACACATTTTACAACCAGGAAAAGATGGGCTCTTTGGAAAGTGAGCTTCCCTTGGATGAACTTGGCGGGACTGTACATGGAGGCGGGGTAGGAGGCTGGCTCCTCTTCAGCTCCACTGACCGCTGAATCCTTCATAATCCTTGGTGTTTCCTCCTTTTGAATTAGGTGCTTCCCGTGCAAGGGCCTTTACTTGGGTCTCCGGAACTCGAAAGACATCTGTTTATTATTGAAATGGAATTGCCCTCAATTTGTTGACTTTCGTGCTTCGTTTAGGAAGAAACAGTGGCTTGTTTAGGGAAAAAAAGAAAAAAAGAAGCAGCAGCAGAAGAAATCCAAATTTCTGGAGCAGAGGTGGAGGTGAGGGCAGAGTAGAGAAGACCCGCAGGAAGAATGAAAATGTAAGATCCCGAGCCCGGTGCATAATACAGCCTAGCACTGCTATACTCGGTGAAGGTACTTTCTGAAGAGTGAATCTCTGCTGTGTCCTAAAGTGGATTGTGTGTCCCAGGCACAAAACCCTACTAAAGCATAAAAACACATTCGGAAGAAAAGACTAGATGGGTGTAAATGTCCCAACTTGGCAGTATTGTTTATTTTTCTGGTTGTTGTAATTTTAAAATTTGTATATTAAAGATCAAACTAATAAGCATCTGTTTCAAGGGGAGGAAAAAACAAACTGTCCATAATTGATTAATATCACCCAAATCCTTCAACTGCTGGAGGCCAGAGCTATGTAAAAACCTACCTTCCTATTGTTTCATCTTTAAAGAACAAAAACAGTCTTGCCACATAGACAAAGGTAGCCAATAACTCTGTCTCTCAGGGAGGAAAAGTGAAGCTGAATTGGGTGAACCACATTATTCATCCACTAATTAGTGGCACTAACTGGTTTCCTTGTTTCTAATCCACAGGCCATTTTCAGTGGACTCTGCTCTGTGTATAAAAACCTAAAAAGCCCCCTTTCACCATTTTACATTCCAGGATGTTTCAAACAAAACGTTAAATTGGTACCTTAAGAGGAAGGTTTGTTAAAAACAAAAACCAAAATTCCTTACAATTGCAGGGATTCCCTCATTTTCGCAAGAATGGAGAAGTCTCCTCTGAGTAAGAACCTTCACTCAGTGCCTGGTGCCAATGGGCATCGTTCTGTCGGCCCTAGACGTCATCAGTAACCCCAAACCGAGGTCCCTCAGCCTGAATGAGGGAAAAATACAACATTAAAATGGGGAGAAAAATAAGACAGCTTCAGGTTAACATAGCAGGCAGGCCATCCTAAGGAGAAATGTTTAGAGGAATTTGTTATCAACCTTCTAAATAATTTCATTCATTCATTTAAATAAGCACTTTTAAATGCCTGCCTATGTCAGAGCTGTCACTATATCTTAACTGGATACTAATTCTGTTTATAAGTCATCCTCACCATCTCAAATCATACTCCACCTTCAAGGCTCAGCTCAAGCTCCACCTCTTTCAGGAAGCCTTCTAAGATTTCCCCCATACTTCCCTTCTGTGTGCTCCCAGCCTGGACACCCATAAGAACAGCACTGTTCTGTGCTGTCCCGACCTATCTATGTTCCTCTCCCCCAAATGAATATTAGCTCCCTGAGAAAAGGGTTTCCATCTTATGACTGAGATGGTCTCCCCTAATATGCTCTTTGGGATGGTATTTAAGAGAACTAAAAGCACGGTTATCTTTCACCCACGTTGCGATTTAAACTACCTTAGTTTAAATATATGGGAAACAGCCTTCTCTTCCTTGGCTATTGGTAGTATTCAGCATTCAATGCAGGGGAAATATGCAGATGAGGGAGATGCAAGTGGGCAGCCCATCTAGATAATATGGGCCCTCTCTGCAGGGGAGGCAAAATCCTCTGGTAGGAGGAGCCGAATCATCCGAATAATTGCATAGATCTGGCCTTTGAGGCAAGTGTCACCCTTTTTGATACACTTGGGCATTTAAAGCAATTTCCCCCACCTCTGGATCAAATATGCTTTAGGAACTTGGGAGCTGACACTTCGTCCAGATATAATGGGGTAGAAACGGAGAGAGTTCACTTTTTTTTTTTTCCTGGAACTGCCAGCATTGAGGCACCTGAGCTTCCTTCTGAATACCCTGACTTTCGTTATTGCCCCGCAGGAATAGTTTGCCGTGTAGGAATCATTATGCTTTCCCCCCTTTATCGCTGCCCAAGAAATCACAGGAGAGAGAATACTTCCCTCCACCAACACAACAGAGAGAATTTTACTATTGGAAAACTAAGACTTTTCGTGAGGGTTGCAAATGTTGATGACTTTCGGCAGAGAGATTTTTTTAAACCAGGAATTCAGGAATTCCCTTCCTTCCTTCTGATACCTATTGTTTTCATATGGGCCTTTCAGGGAAACACCTTTCTTACAATTTTTCAAACTTTAAGTGCCAGAAGTCCACCAAAGCAGGCAGAACCCATCACGTCTGCGTCCAACGTCAGGCCAGAGGAACCTACGCGTCAAGTCGCCTGGTTTAGCAAGTTCATGTAACTATTATGCTCCTATTGGGCTCTTAAAAAAAATCCCACCTAACATAATTCATAATAACCTTTCCTTATCATCTCAAACATTTCATTTCAGTGTCTGTAATATTTACTTCTTTCCCTACCCAATTAGGGAAAAAAATCTGCCCCGATTTTAGGAAGAAAAAAGATCTTTAAAGTTTCTAAATTTAAGAATGGTTGAAAAGGGTTTTTTTCCCCCTCTCAAATCAGCATTCAGAAAAATATATTTATACATTCATTTACTTCTGGTGTGAGAACAGAGTTGCCGCTTTTGCTCAACGGAAAAGATTTTTGAAATGACACAAATCTGTATGTGTGTGTTTCTAGAATTAATACACTTGTATTCACTGAGGTAGTGGGCTTTCCAACTAGGGGAATCCGCATTGGGAGGAGTACCCTGCCTAGGGAGCATTTAAGGAAATGTTAATATCCAAACAAAAGCAGTATTACCAGTGCTATCCACTCCCTCCCCCAGAGGAAAAACAATTAATAATTTGCATATGCTCATGACACAAATTAAAGACAAAGGGCCCCTCACAGACTGTGGTTACTATGCAGCCCTCCGCAAGCTGCACAGCCCCAGCCCTGCACTGTTCTTGCTTCCAAATGAATAGCATTAAGCTCAGTAACTAAAAATAGTGGTTCCGGGCCCTCTGGCCCATTCCCACTGTAGAACCGTGTTTCCCCAATGAAAAACGTCTTCCAATCTCTCCAGAGCTTCTAGGCAAAAAGAACGTATAGTTCTAAGGGGAAAAAACGTATATACTTTGCCCTTTTTATTTTAATGGCCAAACACTGTAATGCTAGCTAAATGGAAATTCTTGTCTGTTAATAGGTTTCTTTAGTTTGTAATAAATAGGAATGCTAATGACTAAAATTTGGTATTTGGTATGCATTAGCTTTTGTGAGCTTTTCTTTACAGTCCTCATTGACATGCAATATGGCAAGCTTCCTTTGAAACATATTTATAAAATAACTACAGTATAATTAAACCAACAAAGCCATCTTTTAAGTAAGCTTAATAGCTCAGTTTTTTTTTCACCTGGGTAAAATTTTATTTTAAAAAGAAAAATAGTTATGCCTCAATCCCACTGTATATTTTATTCTGTGCATCTAATATTTCCTTTGCATCTACAATCTATGCATATCTAATTCTTTCTGACAACTATGATTATTAATAAAGTGCTCATGAAAGATATGCTTCATAGCTTCTTCAACAAGAATAATGTTTTTTTGTTAATGGAAATTGTAACATATCTTGACAGATACAGTATATAAGGTCTGCTTTTTCTTAATGGTTAATATTTCTGGGCTGAATACTCAAGGAGCGGATCAACAGATATGGCAGGTAATAATCAGAGAGGATGCTATTTTATACAATGTAACTAAAAATATTTTAACGATACAAAAGCAATAGATAAATAAAAGCAATTTTGTTTAATTTTGCTTTCAGTGTGCGAACAATTTTTGGTTTACGTTGCTGCAGTGGCCGGTGTGTTTAACAGAGGTGGAAGCTCGCAGCGCAGAGTGATCGGTACACACGCGGCTCTGCCTTCTTGCAGCCGAAGGGTCCTGCAAGCGCCCTTTCTCTGCTCTCAGCGGCTTCAGCGTCCCTCCCAGGGACGCAGGGCCCGGCTGAACGCTAATTCTTAAAACACAGTGGTTCAAGTTCACCAAGTTTTCCTCAATTTTGCAAACCGTTCCTCTCGCTCCGTGCCTCGCGGTTTAAGACCACGCGATTTCCCAAAAGGAAAAACTCAAAAGACACCAGGCGTCGGACGGGAGCAGTTGGAGCGGGTCTGGTGCTCTTCGGCCTCCCGGACCCCTGCCCGTCCGGCTCTGCCCCAGGCGCCTGGCTCCTTTCTCCTCCAGACTCCGGCCTCTCCGCCCCGGGCCTGCCAGGCTCCCAACTCCGCCCCGTGCCGAGAATAAACACAGTTGCCATCACTGTTATAATCTTTATTTCAAACTGTTTCCAAGGTTACAAATTATCGTGCCTCCCATGCAACAGGTTCCTCCGAAGAAGCGGTATCATTACAGATTAACTGTAATGTGTGGGATTAGAATAAAAGCACAAGGGATTAGGTAAAAGGGGGGACGCTCGAGAAATAACGCCCGAGCGCACCTCGACTGAGAGGCAGAGGGTGGAAGCCTCGTAGACACTGCTGCCCGGGCGCCGCGGCTCCTCCGTGAGCTCGACCCGGCTCCTCCGCTCTCGGCCCCGGAGCGGCCAGGGCCGGAGGGGCCCGAAGGGCTGGCGGGGCCAAAGGCTGGACGCCGGAGACGAGGGACGCGGCCCCCAGGCTCGGGAAGGCGAAGGGCCGGGAAGCCGCAGCGGCGTTGTGGGCGGGCGTGCCTATGGCCCGGCTGGGGGCCGCGGGTGGCACCGCGCCCGGGACACAGTTCCAGCGCCGTACGCGGCGCCCGGAACGCGGCGAAGGAGACAGCACACTCACACGGGGGTCACCGGGTCTCGGTGTTGCCGACACCGCATTCAAGGTACAAGCCTATGGGGTCCGTCCTCGTGTAGCTCCCGCGCCGGCGCCACTCTCTGCGGGTCTAGGATAGGGAGCCGGGGCCCGGCGGCACTGGGGTGGGCGGCGGCGCAGGCCGCCCGCGCCCTTCGGAGCCCAGGACTCGGGCCTTGGCTGCCCGCCGAGGCCATGCGCCCCATTCGACCACCTCCCGGTCTGGCCGACCCCTGCCCCAGAATTCCAGAAAGTCCCCGAGCTCCTTCTCCTCTCACTCCGCGCCCTGAGGGGCTGGAGCTCGCGCGCCAGGCCCAGGGGGACTCGGGCCTGCCTTGGGCCACGGCCTCGGGCCGCCCCGAGGACTGTTGGTTTGTCCCAGTGGAGGGCTCGAGGCTGGAAAAACAAACAGGGCTGGCGTGCAGGCTTGGGGTGCGGAACGGCCGGGGGCTGGAAGGAAGTTCGCAGTGTGGCCGCGGCGCCGAACAAAGCCCCCTCTTCGGGAGCCCCGTCACCTCGCGTTGACCCCGGGCCCTCGCCTCGGAGCAGGCCGCGCCACTCGGGGGGCGCACGCCAGGGCCCCGGGCCTCCGCCGCCGCCAGAGCCCGGGCTCTCCTTGGGTCGCGCAGGCCGACCCCGCGGCCCGCCCGAAAGGCGCGAAGGTTAGCTCGGCCGGCTGGGCAGCCTCACCCCGCCACCAAAGCCAAAAGAGCAAGGCCGAGGGGTGACGCCACGTTGATGTCCTCCGCCAAGAAACGGGGTGACCCCGGGGCGCGCTGGAACCACAGAGCTGCCAGCAGCCCCGGAGGGGCCAAGCGGTCTCCCAAGTAGACGGAAGTGGGCGACCAACTTCGCCGAGATACCCGCTTCCAAGAGAAGGGCCCCGGCTGAGGAGGCGGCGGGAGGCGACTGTCGCAAACAGCTGTTCCTCATACATATTTCATTACACAATCAGATAATGCGTCCCACCACCTTATCAATTATTCCCAGATAAACATTTTCAAGACGTTTTGACATCTGTCTTAGTGCCTGCTATTAATTTAGTAATCACTGTAGTTAAAAATGTATGGGATTTTTGCCTTCGGAGCACCTCCTCTCGGGCGCGCGGGCCCAGTGTTTTTGGGCTGTGACTGGAAGCCTGGGCCCTCCGGGGGTGAAGACGCCTTTGGAGGTGAGACGGCCTCTCTAGCGCATTGACACTGTTAATGGAAGGGATTAAAGGGGTGTCTGGTTATTTTTATTGTTGAAGGTGATGGTTGCCCCCTCCCCTACCCGCATAACCCCCCCTCACTTTCCCGCCCCAGCCCTGGCCCGGACACCAAAGTTCAACCCCTTTGCCTCGGGCAGAGGAAATGGTTAGCTTCTATCTGGGCGGCAGGTTTCTGGTGAGGAAGACGCAGGCAACTGCAGTTGGCTCGTTTGGGGCCAAAGAGAGGGAGAAAGGGGGGGTGGGGAGAGGACTCACAATCACGAAGAATTCACAACAAAAAACTCTAACAACACAGTGCACCCCATTCCAGAGGTCACAAACCTCCGTAGTTTTGCCCTGAGCCGGGTGGCTGGGCAGAGGTGACAAGGGCGTTTAGGAAACACAGAGAAAAATAAATTCGCTCCAGTGACTGTACACGGGGCATTTGGGGCTATGAGAAAACGAGCTGCTTTTCTGCTTGAGTGATAAATGTTGCAATGAGCTTAGCTACGTATCCGAAATTTTATAAATCAGACAAGCAGAGTTTGAAGAATCTTGTAGAATTCATTGGTAGGTAATAGCCAACATCTCCAACTCTAGAATGCTGATTGTTATTTATTATTGGAAAGGGTCTAAATAAGCTATCCAAAGAGGGGAGAAAGAAAAGCCCTGAGGGAAAGGAGTTTGCCTCCATGTGTCCTGAATCTCATCTACAGCGAATGGAAGTTACACTTCGGGTTTGGGAATAATGGTCTCCTTATTCGCTGCCCCCGCCTTCGGTCGCAGTCTCTTTCCGAGGTGCAATAGCAGGTGGACTCTTCGGACTCTTATTAGGGAATAAGGAGAAACAGACCTGGGAAAAGAAAAGGGTCTTGGAAGAAACTGCCCTTCCAAGGAACATCAATGGACTCTAAAGTGATTTTCACTGTTTATTGTTCAAACATCTACCAGAACGACTCTTGCTAAAATTTCCAGGAATTAAGTGGGGAGTGGGGGGCAGTGGGGAGTGGGGGAGTGGGGGAGTGGGGAGTGGGGGGAGGGGAAGGGGAGGGGACTGGGTAGTGGGGGGAGGAGAGGGGAGAGGGGAGAGTGGGTAGTGGGGAGAGTGCGTAGTGGGGACTGGGCGGACAGTGTTTGACCCCAAAAGGGAAGAAATTCTTCCCTACTCATACCCCTACTCCACCCCCTACATTTCTAGGGCAACTACATCAGCTTCAACCTGTCCTCCTGCCCTGTTTACCAGGTGGTTCATCTCTTTCTCACAGGAGGAAGCTTCCTCTGCCCCTTACAGGGTGGTCATCTACTTGCTAGCCCAGAAAGTCCTCTTCCCCGCTCCACCCTATTTTTGTCTAAAAGAATCTTTCCAAACTTACCCTCTACTTTTAGAAAGAGAGTTGGGGAGGGAGGTGAAGTGGACGGAAGGGCACCATCGCCCCCAGGGTGCCAGCCTCTTCTGCAGGAAAACCATGATGGTGGCTACTGTCTGGAAGGTTTCCCAGGAGTGGTCAGGCAAAAGGAGCTGAAACCAAAATCAAGCCTGTGCACTTGCTTGGGCCTTTTGGGAGAGCCACTCTAGGAATCCCTCTTCCAAACCCCTGCAGCTTGACCGGGACAGTGGGCTCTGTTTGGAACTAAGCAGTAGGGGGTGAGAACTTCCTAATATCTCACAAAGAAAATTAGTCTAACAAACCAAATAATTCAGTTTGCTTTGGAGTGTTCTTTTGTAAACTTATTTGATATAAAAGAAATTGGGATGGAAGTGAAGGCAGGAGGGTGTGCAGCTGAGCTAAGGTTCTCTGTAACGACTAAATTTTGCATAAAGAGAGAGAAAGGGGCAAAAGAAGGGCCCTCTGGCTTCGTGAACCCTGGTTGGAGCTGAACGCTCCTATTAGGAATCTCCCGGCTTTGAGTGAGGGCATCTATGCTCTCCACCCTATCCTTCTTTGGAACACAATCTCCTAAACCAATAATAACAACAAATAAATAATCCGGGTCAAAATGAAACTTTCCTGGATTGCCCTCTTCTGGGTGTCTCCAGCCCAGCCTAGAAGAAGGCGAAAGGGTCGGCTTTGGGGTGAATGCGGTGCTCTTTCTAGTCTCCAGGACTTGACCTGAAACCTTTCACCCAGTCGGCTCAACAAAGTTTCTCCCTCGGGAGCCAACGTCCCTCTAGCAGGAAGCCCTTGGCCTCACGTCCGGCATCCTCATTCGGGCCACTCTCCCTGTAGGTGGTTTCCTGCACATCTGCCTGTGGCTGGGGTCACTCCGCGCGGGCACTGCGGCTTTTGTCCGCATCTGGACAACTGGATGTGCACCCGTGCATTCAAATAATTCTGTCTGTGGACACTTCATTTTTCCTCAACTCCTGCTGTTAGTATTCCTCTAATTCTCCCGTATGTATTCGGGTACAATTGCATGTACGTTCCGTGTACAGTCAGGTGACTCAGCTTAAGCCTGAGCTCGGACGTCTGCGACCTCCTGAGTCTGTATGGGGAGGAGAAAGTGTGCAAGTGTAAACTCGGGGCTTTAGGTGGGGTGCGAGGTTAATAAGGCTTTGCGGCCCCAGGGCCTTCTAGGCCTCTCTTACACCTTCATCTCCCCATCTTCTTAACTTTCCAGGAGGAGGGCGATCCTCTGAACGATCCTGCGCCTCGCTCCTCCCGGAAGGGTCGAGACAGCCTTTGGGATCTCTCTTGGTGGATTTTGGTCGGGCCAGGCCAAATGGGAGGGGTGGAGGAGTCCACGAGGTTGCCTCGAGGCTCGCGACTGCACCTCTCCATTCAGGACACCAACTGGCCCAGTGCGCCGCGGGATCCTGGGGAAGTTGCAGGACCCAACAGTGGAAGTCTAGGCGCCTCGGGGTGAGTGATCTATGTGTTTGGGGGGGCGAAACTCTCCTCCTCGGCCTCCCAGGAGCAGCTGTATTTGTAACTGGGAACTGGCCTGGACCCGCCCCCTCGGCCCCTCCTCCCGCCCCCACCTCGGCGCTCCGAGCTTAGCCGGATGCAGGACCGTTCGCCCCGGCCACCGCCAAACACCCTAGGGCCACGCTATCCCTTGGAGCCCTTGCTGAGGCCCAGGGGCCTGGAGCGGAAAGGAAGGGTACGAAGCAGGGTGGTCGGGTTCGTCCTGCGAAGGCCTTGTGATGTATCCCTCCGCCGGGAGCAGCCTTGCGTGCCCGCGAGTCTTCCAGTCTCCGAAGCCGGAGGGAACACTGGCCTCCGGCTTGCTGGGATGGGAATTGGGGGTGGCTCGCCTGCGACTGGAGGCTGTTCTCGCAGGGATCGTGCGGGGACCGGTGCGTTCCTGGAATCCTGTAGTTGTGTTTTCTCGTGAGTGTGAGAGAGAAAGATGCATACTCGCGGCTAACTTCAGGTCAGTTTGTTCGTAAAAGGCCGTCGTCAGCCCGTCGGTCTGTCTCTCCTGTGCATTCGCACAAAGTGAGGCCACCTCTCCCCACCCTCCGTACAGCCCCTCAGGCCCGGCCAAAGGGCCAAGGCCTGGGGGCCCTGAAGCCTGGAAAGGTGAGGCCCTTGATATGCGCTCCCGGTGTTCTGATCGTAAAGTCCACGCTGCCCAGGTGCCCATTCAGGGTCAACTAGAAAACCTACGTGGGAAAGGGGGACTCGGAGAGCTATCCCCACACCCAGTGCAGGATGAAGTCCCAACCTCGGCGCTCTGGACCTACAGACCTGGCGTCTCACTGCCCACCCAGCCGGTCACCCGGATTGGCAGCGGCGGCGGGGGGGAGGGAGGGATCGTGGAGTTGTGCTGGTAAAGGTTGGAGGTGGGGATGAAAAGAGGGGAGAAAAGAAACGACTGGGTGGCGATGGGACGTGGGGTGGGAAAGTGGGGTGGGAATGGAGTTGGGGCAGCTTTTGATAGCGCCGGCTTTTCGCCCTGCTTTGGGGAGGTGCGTCGGGCTGCGCCGTTACCCCCCCCCCACACACACCGGAAAATAAAGCTAATGATGTAGTAATTTAGGAGGGGGTAAGGGGCTGGGCGAGAGGAGGGAGGAAGGATGGGGAACGCGCGCCCCGAGAGCGAAGGCAAACAGCTGTGGAGGCGCTGCCCGCGGCTCAGGCTTCCCAACAGGTTAGCTAGACAGGGATCCACCCGGCATTTCGCAGGAAAGGGTGGGGGTTGGGGGGAGACTGAGCGAGAGGGGGAGAGAGCCTCGCAAGAGGACAGAGGGAGGGAGAGAGCGAGAGGAGCCAGAGCGCGCGCCGCGCGGTTTAAAAGGAGACACACTTCCTAATGAATATTTATCCGCCGCTGCTTCCTGCTCCCGGCTTCCCTTACCTTTCCGCAGGTAAGACCCTCCCTGCGCCCCAGCCCTGGGGGCCCTCCCAGCTCCCCCACTCAGTGTCGGGGCGACGTTGTCAGGGCGAAAGGGTTCTTGGCAGCCGGGGAGGGGGAGTAGGAGGGCGACTCCCTCCCGGCTGCGCTTGGGCGCGGGGGATGGAGACCCCGCACTGCCAAGGCTGCGTGCGTGGGCTACCCGTATGGAGTCGGTGTGAGTGCTGTGTAAGGGTGTGAGTGTGAGAGGGAGAGGATGTCAGCCCGGGGGCGCGAGCGCCTGTTTCCCGCGCGCTCTGAGGACATTTTCCGACTTTTCACTCTGACGCCCCGGATTTCTTGCCTTTGCCTTTCTCTGCTTTCCCCTCCTCCCTTCTCCGCCCTCGCCACCTCTCCCACCCTATCCCCAACTGCGGCCGCCGAGACGCTCTTCTGCGGGCTACTGTACAGCTGGCGCCGGCCTCCCCGGGCCGGATCCCGGCCTCTCATAAAAGAGGGTGTATAGTTGGGCTTCTGTCACAAACCCCCATACAGAGGCCGCGCGGCCACGGTCCCCTTCCTGCCCGCTACGCTCTTGAGGCGCTGCGGCGCGTTCCCCCACCAGCACACACACCTCGGGGTACCAGGGCCCACAACGGACCTAAGGGTGATCGGACCCCGGGAGCACTGGGTGGAGTAGTCCTGGGCTGCAGCTGGGAGCCGGAGGACCCCCAGGGAGAGAGCGCCGCTCATCCCCTCCCCCACTTTCTCCTCCCGCCTTCGCCCGCGGGAGGAGCACAGGGAATTCGGGGCAGCCAGGGGGGAAACTGGGAGGGGAGGGGGGAAACTGGGAGGGGCTGATGATATAACCAGAATTCTTAAATGGACTTACTTGGCCACCTGTTGAGAATCCATTTGGGGTCGGCCGGCTCCGGAGCTGCGCGTGGTGGACACACAAAACCAAACGGAAAAAGAAAATTCTTTCTCTGGCCATTCCCGGCGCGGCCCGTCAGACTCTCAGCTCTGAGCTATGGTCGGGCGGATCCAGAGCCAAAAGCAACTTTGCCAGGTCCCCAGCCACCCCAATGCCTCCCTCATCCCACGCCTCCTCGGCTCCGAGGCCGGGGACTCGGAGCGCCCGGACTCGGCGCTCAGGGCCCAGCACCGGCAGTTCTGCTTAAGCCGGGACAGGCTTTCTAAGCCCTGCTCAGAAGTCAAGAGCAGCAGTGCCGCCGCTTCTGCTTGGCCTTTCAAGACGCGGTCGCTCCGTATTCTTGTGCCTCGGCCTCTCTGGTCGCCCCCGGACAAAGCCCCCGGGGCCGGCGGCTCCCTTCCCGCTAAATCCCCTTCGGGGTCAATGCGCTACCAGCACCGGGCCGCGCGCTTCTCCTGCCCGCCGTGTGGCTCTTAAAGAGCGCACCCCCCCACCTTCGCCCTGCGCTCTCCCCCGACCCCCGCCTCCCCGCCCCTCTTCTCTGGATCTAGCCCCCCACGCCGACGCCTCCGGTCCCTCCTGCCCCGACCGAAGCCCGCGGACTCCTACCCCCTCCTCTCGCCTCCTCCCCTGAGCAGTTGGTGGGCCTCGCCTTGCGGCCACAGAGCTGAGTTATACCCTCTGCCTCAGGACCAGTTTCTCTCCAACAGCGTCCACTCCTCTCTTCCCCCCTCCTACCTTTGCCCTTTGCATGGATCAAGGCCCAGGGCACTACCTTGCCCAGGTCAGAGACGATTCCTAAAAATAGTCAGTTTGGGCTTGTATTAGGAGGTCGTAGGATGGATAAGGGGCGGGGCATGCCAGTTGAGCTGGGGGAGAGAAAGAGAAGAGGGGTAGACCAGATGGACTCTGAAAGCTCTGCTATCCCAGGGCCTACCTGGCCTTTTGACAGAGGATGAGGGCTGGATGGTGCCACTCATTCCTAGAGGGGGCCACCCTGGAGTGGGGTCCAGAGGTTACCAACCTGGCCAGCCCATGTGTGTCTGAGGAATTGTCCCATGGGGGGGGCACCTCCAGAAGGCCCAGAGTGTCGATCTGAGAGCAGACTGCTTCCCAAGCTCAGTGTATTAATACTCCCAAAAGTAACCCTTAAAAGCCCAAGAGCTGGGTGAGCAACGAAGGACCTTGAGTGACAACTGTCCAGGGAAAAGGGCATGGGGGGAGGGGGCAGCGAGAGGAAAAAGTCGACTCTTTCAGAGGACTGAAGCACGGCTGTTAACAAGATTCCTGACATCTGCTGGTCAACAATGTCACCTGCCCCACCAAAAAAAAGGGAAAGTAAGATGGTGATTTGGTCCCCCTTCCTTACAGAGCCCTCCCTCTCTTTCTCTCCTTCAGGCCTGTTTTAGTCTCAGTCTCACCCTAGGAGCCAATTGGTCTTGTACAGGGTGGCCCCTTGCCTAGAGCACTTTCTTCAGGCCTCCTGAAGGCCAGGTGTGTGATCAAAGAGAAACCAGGGAGGGCATGGCTGGAAGTGTGGGCAGGGACAGGGTGGGCTGTGGTACTTTGCCTTCCCTAGTGCCAACTGTCATAACATTTGACTGTGCTTGAGGTCTGTGGATGGTGGGAGCAATGATGGTGTGCCCGCCCCTTCTTAAATCCAAGCCCTAGCACACCAGTTCTGGCTGTCATAGAGGATCTCTGCAAAGAAGTAGGTGCCTTCTGAGCAGTGGAGACCAGAGGAAGCCGGAGCGGGAAGGAGATGGAAAGCTGACTCTCCCCTGGGCATCTCTCCTCTGCCACCCCAACATTAGTCCAGATGCAGTTCTTTAAGGAACTGGGGTAACTAATTGATCTGAAATTGGCCCTCTTGGGAAACTTTGGCAGTGCAGTCCCTGGGCTACAATCTGAGGCCACAAACCATCCCCTAGTCCCTATGGCTCACATCCCCCCCAAGTCTCCCACCTCTTCTCTTGGGGCTGGGTCACCACAGCCAGCTAGGCCCGGTTTGTGCCCACTCTCCTGGACGGTGGCCCAAGACTGGAGCCAAACTTCTCTTGTTTGAGGATGTGGGGGGCGGAGGGGCCTTCGGCGGGCGTTGGGGCTCATTAGGCAGAGCGGGGTGCCGAGAGGTGCGCGCCGCCGGCCCGGAGGCCGCCTTTGAGCGGTCGGGGCGGCTTCATTAAGCGGCGCTAACAAGGCATACAAATGCCGGCCCAGCAGCTTTCTTGCAATGCCGGGGCCTTAGCAGGGCGCCAGGCTAATGAGGGTCACTCAAAGGGGCTGATCAAATATTCAAATTTCCCCGCACGCCGGGAACTTTTATGTACGGAGAAAGTTGAGGCAACTGAGCTGTGTTTACTGTCCGTGTCGACAATTGCTCGGAGCGCGGGTCCCCGGAGGCTAAGGGAGGGGGGCGCGGGAAGGGAGCAGTTGTTGTTGTTGTTGTTGTTTTTCATTCAAAGGAAAGTAATCGGGGTCCTTGAAGGGCTTCGCGGCCTCCCCGCCTGCGTGCTGCTCTCCCCTGCGCCCTCCTCTGCCGCCCGCGCCAAGGGCCTCAGTTTGTAGCTTTCAGGGAGGCCAGACCGCGGGCCACCCGGCCAGCTCCCGCCTCCCGATGTCTTGGGGGCCGGAAGGGCGTTGCTCCCCAGGACAAACTGGCCTACGGAGATGAGCAAGGCCGAGTGGATGCAGCTGCCCCAGCCCTCGGGTCTTCCTCTCTCGGAGGCTTCCAGACCCCTTGGCTTTGCCGGTAACCGAAACTAGGAGAGAGTGGGACTCTCTTAGGCACCTCTTCTGGTGGAGTTGAGACTGCCTGGGTTGGGGCTGACAGTTGTAAATAAATGCCCGGTAGGTCCTGGTAAGAGAAGGACATCTTCCAGCCCAAACGCCCTTTCTCCCCCCATCACCGGTACTGCTGTCCTTCCCATCTCCTGGGCCAGGATTAAAGCAGGGACGACGGTGGCAATTTTGTGACCTCGGCCTATACGGGTGCCAAATCCCCGGAGTCTGAGCGGCCAGAGGGCGGAGGAGACCTAGAGGCTCCGCGGGCTGACCTGTCTATCCGGATCTCCCTTCTCTGAGAGACCGGGGTGCAGGAGCCCCCTGCGCGCCACCTCCTCCAGGCGTCCCCCAGGCCCACCTCCCACCCCTGGCTCTGCCCAATGCTTCGGGTCCCCAGAGCAGCAGGGCAGGCAGCCTGGGCCCCAGAACCTTAGGTCCTTCGGCTCCTAACACCCTTCCCCAATGCCCAGAGTCTGGGAATTTGGGAGGGGAAGCTTTGGTGCTCCACATCCCCCCCCAGCCCCCCGCCAGCACCCTTAGACCGACATCCTGCGGAGCCTGCGCTCCCAGCTCGGCCGGGAGCCAGTCCAGCCATCCGCGCCGAGGACTGGCCGCCCCGCCTCCTCCCCAGCTCTCTGGACTCTCAACTTACGTGCTCCGGCCGGCGGGCGTGGTGCTTCGGGCCGGAGCGGAGAGGCGCTGGCAGCTGCGGGGCCGCGGGGTGGGCTCGGTGGGCGGTGCGGAGCTCGGCTCTGAGGGGAGGCTCTGACAGCCGGGGGCTGCGCGCCCGCCCCGCCGCGCCCGGCCCTGGCCCGGCGCACAAAGCTGCGCGCCTGGCTGCCTCCCTCCGCCCGACTTTGCACCCCCAAGCCGCTGGAGGGGTGCGGCGGGTCGGCAGGCTCCCCGGCTGAGGCTGGGGGCAGGGGTGCCGCCGGGCTGAGCCTCAGAACCACTTGCTTCAATTCTTCTTGAGTGGCGACGGTTTTCGATTTCAGCGCTTTCGGCTGAGCCCGCGGCACCTGCCCAGCCTCCCTCCGGGGCTGGTCGGGCGGCGGCCGGGAGAGGCCGGGTCGCCCCAACCCGGAGGCGGGGGTTGCGGGCACTGGGAGGGGACTGGCTGGGTTCACCCGCCCGCCCGGCGCCTTGGGTCCTCGGCTCCAGGGGATGCAGTTTCGGGGTCACGAGCTGTTTTCAAAAAGTTGAACACAATATTCGGAAACCCACCCGTAGGAATTCTCCCCCCACACGCGGCACAATACCCACTCCCCTCCCCTTTTTCATTCCTTCCTCCCCCGCTTCCTCCTCCTGCCCCTTCCCCCTCCCACCCCTCAGCCTATAATCCTTCCCCTACAAGAGAAAGGGATCGGGAAGAAAAGATGAAGTGTCTGTTTTTGTGTCCCAACCCCAACCTTAGGGCTCTTTCTGGGCCCACAGTGAACGACCGCCTAGAGCTTCGCAGCTTAGCAGAAAAGGACTCACGGCTGGGAGGAAGATACACGGAGGGGAGAGATACACGGAGGGGAGAGATACACGGAAGAGATACGGAGCCCCACTTCGTGGGGCCTGGCGGGTCTTCCCTGTGGGCGAATATTTTCCTGCCGCAGTCAGAGGGTTTAGGACCAGCGACCCTGGCTGACTGGGGCTGAGTGGCCGGTGTCGGGGCCCCCTCGCCCAGCCCACAGCCTCCCTGCCGCAGTGGAGCCTCCAAAGCAGCTTGCATTTCTCACCCCGGAGGCCTGGTGCTCGGGGAGTCAAGGCCTAACAAGGGCCAGAACTAGGGGTTTAGGGGCTGGGACAGTTGCAGCCCCTGTCGCGTTAGGTTTCTATTTAAATTCTCTCACAGTCTCTCTTTCTCTCCTCCCTCTTTGAGATCTCCAAAGTGGTGTGGACTCAGCGCCTCACCCCCAGATCTCCATCGGAATGTAGAAAAGATCTTTTTTTTTTTTCAAAAAAGTTTTGAATTCCTCAATGATTTTTCTTCTGGAAAGGCAGCTTAGGATAATTATTTCAGCTTTATTGAGGGCAGATTAGTTGAAGTCTGGACGCTGCGTTTCAATACACGTTGTACACGGGCCGACAATGTGGGCATTGTTGGCTACTGTGTGTGAACTCATTCAAAATATACACTTTTTAACACCACACCGAGTCCTGTCTAAATATACACAGTGCTCAGGGGAAAGACGTCTCTGACCCCGACAAATCTGCGTAAATCACACTTCCATAGTTACAGAAGCCTCACAAAGGGAGGCCCGGCTCAAGATGCTGATTACATGTTCTTAAAAGCAACATACCTTAGAATAAGTACCCATGCCTGGCCTGGAGGCTGCAGTGGCCAGAGGGAGGGAGGGCCCTCCCCATGCTATGGGCCTTTTGGGGTTTGTTTTAGGCTTGTGATGTTACTTTCCTTAAAGAAATTAGACAGTTTTATAATTTTTTTTTCTTTATAGTATGAGCAAACAAGCAATTTTCAGGCCTATCCATTTCTTTGGGGCAGCCTCCAAAGTTTGAGTGGCCTTCTGGGGCTGGTAGGCAGACCCAGACCCCTTGGGGGCTGTGGGGTAGGTGGCATCTTGGGAGGGGGGCAGAGGGCTTCCAGGCGTCTCAACCCAACTTCCTCCACAGCTCCTAGGGAGGCAGCTGAAATCTGGGGGGGAAACAAAGAGGCGGGTTGCTTTTTAAGATGGAAAGTGTACTGTTATTTCTACTGCTCTTTTAAAATATAAGCCAATAGGGGAAATCAAGGCTCCGTGACTGGGAGCAGGGTTAAAGAGAAGCCAGATGCAATGCAGAGGAAGTTGGGGTAAACGTGGCCGAGGACTGCGGACCAGGGAGGCCAGAGCGGCTTCCAGCACCCTAGGTCCTGGGCTCCAGCTCCCAGGCGCCGGATGCCCCCCAAAATCCGAGATCCTGGGGCGCAGCAGCCCGCCAGACCAGGGTCGGCGCGCGGTGGGCCCCATGATCTCATCTCTCCTTTCTTCCTCGCCACTATTAGTGCTCACATAGGCAGAAAGAGGCGGCCCGACGTGCACACCATGTGCAAACCCTGCCGGCTCCGCTGGCCCTCGGCCTCTCCTTGGGGGCTGGCCCTCGGCGTTCATGCAGCGTGGGGAGCCTCTCACCTCCCAACAAAATCCCCCCTTTAATTGCTCATCCCATTCAACAACTCTATGCCCATGGCTATTAAATTTTCTGGATCAACTTCTCTGGGGAAGAGGAAAAAAGAGGGAGCTCAGAGACAGTAAAAAAAGAGAGAGAGAGGAAGAGAAGGGGGGAAGTGGTGAGATTAAGAGTTGCAAAGATTAAAAAAAAATTCTCTTTCCCCCCTTCTCCCTCTTTCCCTGCTCTCCCCCTCCCCCCCACTCTGGCTAAGTGGTAAAACCGTCCTTACGTTCTCGGTATTGATTGGCAGGGCTGACAGTGATTGGCAGCGGTTGCCGTGGCAACGCCACAACGACACGCCGCAGACCAATAGAAAAGCGAAACAAAATGTTTCAATGCTGCACTCACTGTGGATTTAGGGGAGATATTATGAGGCTGTTGTCATTAGGGCGATTGCTGTGGAATCGCTGAATCTTGACTCGGCGGTGGTTGGCTCTCGCTCGCTCTCTCTCCCTCTCCCTCTCTGTCTCGGATTCTCTCTCTGCGCGCGCGCACCGGGCCGCTCTCCTTCCTCCCTCTCTATGTGGCTGCGCGGGTGTGTGTGTGTGTGGATGTGTGTGGGGTGTGGGTGTCCCTTACGCCCTTCCTCCTCCCCCTCCTCCTCCTCCTCCTGCTCCCCCCTCCTTTCCTTCTCCTCCTCCCCCCTCTCCTCTCCCTCCTCCTGGTCCTCATCGCCCCTCTCCTCCTCTTCCTCCCCTCTCTCTTCCTCTCCCTGAATTTTCTCCTCTCCTCTCAGGTCAGTCCATGGTATTCCGCTCCCCCCTAGACCTCTATTCCTCCCACTTCTTGTTGCCAAACTTCGCCGATTCTCACCACCGCTCCCTACTTCTGGCGAGTAGCGGCGCCGGGAACGGTGCGGGAGGCGGCGGCGCGGGAGGCGGCGGCGGCGGGAACTGTGCGGGAGGCGGCGGTGCTGGCGGAGCAGGCGGCGGCGGCGGCGGCGGCGGCAGCGGCGGCGGCTCCAGGGCCCCCCCGGAAGAGTTGTCCATGTTCCAGCTGCCCACCCTCAACTTCTCGCCGGAGCAGGTGGCCAGCGTCTGCGAGACGCTGGAGGAGACGGGCGACATCGAGCGGCTGGGCCGCTTCCTCTGGTCGCTGCCCGTGGCCCCCGGGGCGTGCGAGGCCATCAACAAGCACGAGTCGATCCTGCGCGCGCGCGCCGTGGTCGCCTTCCACACGGGCAACTTCCGCGACCTCTACCACATCCTGGAGAACCACAAGTTCACCAAGGAGTCTCACGGCAAGCTGCAGGCCATGTGGCTCGAGGCGCACTACCAGGAGGCCGAGAAGCTGCGCGGCCGCCCGCTCGGCCCGGTGGACAAGTACCGCGTGCGCAAGAAGTTCCCGCTGCCGCGCACCATCTGGGACGGCGAGCAGAAGACGCATTGCTTCAAGGAGCGGACTCGGAGCCTGCTGCGGGAGTGGTACCTGCAGGACCCCTACCCCAACCCCAGCAAGAAACGCGAACTGGCGCAGGCCACCGGCCTCACTCCCACACAAGTAGGAAACTGGTTTAAGAACCGGAGACAGCGCGACCGCGCCGCGGCGGCCAAGAACAGGTCAGTGGCGGGGCCCGCGGCCTGGCTACACTCTCCGGGGCCGGGGAGGGGGAGAGCGGTTGAAAAGAGGGTGAGCGGACAGGAGGCGGGAGGCCAGCGGCTGCCGAGCAAGCGAGAAGCCGAGACCTCCTGGTCAGCGGGAGAAAGTTTCTGCTTGCCCAGGAGCGTGGAAGAGGAGCGGGCGTGGGTGTATTGATTGCTTTGCCCTAAAGGGGCTCTCGTCAGGGTGGAGAGAGTGTGTGTGAGGTCCTGAGTGCCCATAACCCCTGGGTCGTGTCCCTGGGAGCCTTAGCCCTGCGCTGCACCCGCGCCAGCCTCCTCAGCCTGGGATCCAGCTCCGGGCTTCTCTGGAGCCTACAGACAGGGAAGGAAGGAAAGCGCTCCTTGCCACCTGGTTCTTATTTCCACGCATTGCAAAAACCCCAGGGAGGAATCCACGAACGTCTGGGAGAGGAAACTGAATCTGGGTCCCTGGCATAAAGGGGAAAGGCCGGTGGCCACCGTGCAGCACGCCTGTACCCAAAGCCTTGCAAGTTGCCTGACCAGGAGCAGGAGAGCCAGGCTGGGAGTGGAGAGGCTGTGTGTGTGTGTGTGTGTGTGTGTGTGTGTGTGTGTGTGTGTGTGTGTGTGTGTGTGTGTGTGTGTGTCGGTGCTAGCCCTCCTGCTGAAGCCAAGGAGCATCCCCATGGTCCACTAAATTGGGAAATAGGAGCAGAAGCTGCCTTGCTGCCCGGCAAGTTGGCCACAAACTCACAAAGTTGCACTGGGCTTGACCTGTCAGCAGAGCTGGGCCTGGGGGAAGTAGGGAGAAAAATAAGAAGAGGGGGAAAGAGGAAAGGAGTGGAGAGGAAGAGGGGAAAGGAGGAAGTTGGGTTAAAGACCTGATGGAAGGCCTGCGTCCCAACCCTGCCAGGGTAGGCACTGGGCCTGATGCACTGCAGGCAGCAGGGCTGCAGTTGCCGACAGCCGCTGGGGCTGGGGACTGGGTGTGAGCTCCTGGAGGGAGGGAGTGTGTTCCGTTTTAGGTGTCCCAGGCCTAAGCCTTTGGCCCTCTCACCCTTGCCTTTGCAGCCAACTTTTCGCCCGAGGGGGGCAGCGCCCAGGGCCAGGGGAAGGCCTCCTCGCGGGGAGAACTGAGAGACACTAGGTTTACGTAGCAGCTGCCTGGCCTGGGGAAGGGGCAGCCGGAGACGGCTCTGCACTCCCCTCCTGCCTTCGCTGTCTCCCGCTTTCCCTCTCCCTCCTCTTCCCCCACTTTTTTGCTCCCAGCTTCCTCATTTTCTCTTCCCCCGATCCTGCGCTCTGCTCAAGGATCCAGAGAGCAAAGCCAGCCGGTCCTACCAGGAAGAGGCGGCGGGCGAGCAACCCGCAGCTCTTGATTTGGGGGAGCTGAGGCAGGAGGCATTGAGGGGACCCAGAGGCACGTCCACTCCAGAGGCAGCCGGCTGAGTCGGAAGAGTCCCAGGGGCTGGGGGAGAAGAAACACCCAGCCTCTCCCCGACTTCTGCCCCTTCGGGGCTCGGCGTTCTTCGCAGTGTGCGCCCGGGCCTCCCCTCCTCTGGCGGCCGGCCTCGAGTTCTACCTCTCCCCCCGAGGCCCGCCCCGATTTGGGAAGCCTTGGGAGGCTCCAGAGAACGCCGGGGAGGGGAAGACGGGAGCCCAGACCGAGCTGGGGAGGCTGCAGCGCTCAGTGAGCCGACAGATGCCTGGAGGAGGGGTATACGCAGAGAGCGAAGTCGGGGGCGGCGGCGAAGGGCGCGGGGTTCGAGAGGCAGAGGGGCACGGACGGCTGCGGAGCACCGGCGGCGGCATGCCCGGCTTCCCGGCGGCACGGGCTCAGGGAGGCGGCTTGGCGGAAACGGGTGTTGGGGTTGCCGTATCAGGGCGGGCGCCGCTCTCTGTCTCCCGCAGGCTCCAGCACCAGGCCATAGGACCGAGCGGCATGCGCTCTCTGGCCGAGCCCGGATGCCCCACGCACGGCTCGGCAGAGTCGCCGTCAACGGCGGCCAGCCCCACCACCAGCGTGTCCAGCCTGACGGAGCGCGCGGACACCGGCACCTCCATCCTCTCGGTAACCTCCAGCGACTCGGAATGTGATGTATGATACCCAAGGCCGCCCTCCTCCCCCTCCTCCCCCTCCTCCTTCCCCTCCTCCTCCTCGACCTCCTCCTCTTCCTCCTCCATCCCCAGAACAAACCGAAATCAGGATACATAATCATACACACACCCAAGTACACACACACTTCCACTCCAGCCAAAAATATATAAAAACCAAGAAAAATAACAAACGCAAACCATCAACAATTCCCAACCACCATCTACCACCACGGCCACCCCAAAGGACCGCGACGCCAACAGACAGTCACAAACGCTGATGCTGCGGGCAGAAAACATAAAAGAGGTGACAATTGTATACTTTCTAGGACAAGCACGGCTTCTCCTTTTGGTTCCCACGGACCCGGCACCCCACCTGCATGACGATTTATTTGTATCTGGGAAAATACTCTCTCTAGTTTAAAACGATTTAAAAAGAGTCGACTATACAAAAACCGACCGCCACCACGACGACAAGACGACAAAAGCAAAACAGACAAAAAGAAAAAAAAAACCCTCCATCTCCGTTCGGAATTTGTTTAAAAAAAAGAGAACTCCTCGAGAGGGAAATAGCAAATGTTTCTCGCCTTTTGTTGCGCTCTTTTTTCCTCTCTAGCTCTCTTTCTTTCTCTGTTTTTAAGTCCAAGTATTGGTCAAACAAGATGCAATCTTCTGTTTTTTGTTCAGCAGACAATCATTTTCTTGTTAAGCACCTTTTTCTCTCCACTCTGTCACTGCCTGTGTGGGTACTGGTTATAAATGTGGAAAAAGAATAGTTATGACTGTAACAGATTTTTATTTTTATTTCAAAATTTTATATGAATTATGTATATCTTAATGATCGGTCATTTTCCCAGTTTGTAATATATGTGTAGAAATTGCCTGTATATGATATTGCTTTTTCTCCTCTCCCTTTCTCTTTCTTTCTCTCCCACCCTCTTCTCCCTTCCCGCTCACCTGTCTCTTTCCTTTTTGGGGTTCCCCTCCCACTCGATGTTCCTGGCATCGACTTGGCAGTCAAGGCGTGGCGTGGCGAGCTGGGTTAGGAAGAGGGACCCCGTCGCTAGCGAAAGCGGAGAGTGAGACTGTAGTATTCTTATGCAAAAGCTATTTCAAGTATTTCTTAGCTGCTTTGGAGATATCTCTCACTCCCCGTAGGGCGCTTTAACTGTTATCTTAACTGCGTGTTTATCTATATGTAAAAACTTTCTAAAGCAAATACAGTATTCTCCATTTTCTTATCACTCCCGGGTACTGGTGTTTTTATCCGCCCCTGTGCCGGCAGCCCCGGCGTGCAGCAGCCCGGCCTTCGCTTCCACTCCAGCTATGCCACCGGAGCTGGAGCAGAATTTTAAGACTGTGTCTGAGCTTTTTTCTGGAGAAGGGGAGCGGAGGTGGAAAGATGGGAACAGGCCCTTCTGAAAAGAACTAAAGCCAAATCCCGAGCGAAAAGGCAGAGAGGGTGCAGGGAGAGGGGATTACGGTCGGTTTCTTCAGCGCAAGATGCCAGGCCTAGATCCCCAGGAATTGCAGCCTTGCCGCGGCCCTGGTGGGCCTTTGGGAGCGTGTTGGCGTCTTTTGGTTGTTACTCCCTTTTTTTTTTTTTTTAAGGGGAAATACACAAGTTTGCCAAACGCAAACATAAATCTAGACCGGAGGTGACAGGTTTTCTCTTCTTCTGGGGGTGGGGTGGAGGTCGGGGGACAGCTGTAGGCCAGATGAGGAGGGTATAGAGAAAGCGAGGAGGTAGTTTGAGTTTAGGGCCTAGAATCAGGATGGACTCCCTCCTCACCACCCGCATGTGCGTCTGTGTGACTGTATGACTTGCCTTATGGCTCTCTGCCTCCTTGAAATTTCTTTTCGTCTTTTGGGATCAACTGGAGTGTCTCGAGCATTTCAGAGTTGGGTTATACTTTAAAACGACCCCCCCGCCGCCGAAATCACTGCCTTTTGCCAACCAGGTTCCCGCCGGCCCCTGGCCTCCCCGTCCCGCGCGGGGGGTGGGTTGAGGGCCCACAGTTCCCTGTGTTGGGGTGGCTGGCGGTGCCTCCGCCGCTCTGGGCCAGGCCGGCCTGTGCCCCAGGAGGAGCCGAAGAGGTAATTTCAGAAAACTTGCCTTCACTTGAAAGTCCAATTTCCAAAGCGAGTAGGATTAAGGAGAAACGTGCCTGGAATTTCGCGCCGGTTTCTAAACTAATTTTGATTTCCGATTTCCTTTTGTCCCCAGCCCGGCAGCACCATTGGGTTTACGTAGGCCAGGCTGGGCAGAAAGGCGGCCAGGCCGGGAGGTCCCCTGGGCGCAAGTGGGGCCTTGTGCGCCCAGGGCATGCGCTTGCGTGGAGAAGGTTCCCGCGTGCGTACTTACTTAGAATCAGGGCATCCAGACCACCTCAAGAGCTTCCAAGTTCTGTGGTTTGGCACGCAGTGTCAAAAGCTGTGCGTGTGTTCACTGCCCGGGGAGACGTTCCTCATGGAGCCACATTTCAGGCAATAGTGACCCAGGTAGTAGGAATTTGGGGAAGGGGCTGCCTGGGTTCTACTCAGCCTGGGCCTCTGTTCTGGTGCACAGAATGATGTCTGGGGTGAGGGGCTCGTCCCCTACCCTCATTTTCAAATGGCCTGTCACATACTTGACCCAGACCTTGGGCCTGGAAACCCAAGACGTGGCTGCCTCAGACAGTGTGGAGTGTCTGGAAGGACCCTACCCAACAGACTGCCCAGAAGTGATGGGTGGAAAGAAAGGCATGGTGCTGCTAGAGGGTGACCCCTGGAAGGGCCTTGACTGGTGACACTAGTGAGCAGATGCCTTTTTGTCTGGGGACAGGGGACAAACCAGTGTTACTAAAATGCTTCCTTCTCCCAACGTACCCAGCAGAGAAAGCGTTTGGGGCAACCAGTGCCCATTCCTCCTTCTCCACTTCAGCCTTGGGGGCCTAGCCCCGTTGGGTGTCACCAGCCTGCTATCTGTCTTGCTGTCTCTTGTCTGCCACTCTCAGCTCCTACATTTCTACTAGGTCTGTACAAATACCAATACTCCACTCTGCACTTTCTGACCTTACCTAAGGATTCCCTGCAGGAGAGGCATGAGTGCTGGCTGTGAGTGGTGTGGATGTGTGCAATTCTGAAAGCCGGCTTCCACCATGCAGTCAAGGTCTGCATATAAAGGGGTGTGTATGTGTTGTGATGTCTGATATAAAAGTGTGTACGTTGAATCAGTCAGTGTGTGCCCAGTGTGTGTTTTCATGTCTATCGCCTATAGGGTGGGTATCTGTGGGAGGTTTGGGCAGTTTATATGTCCCTAGTTCTGCAAGGAGTGGCTTAAGTACACCTACAGGATGCGTGTGTGCAGGAGTTTCCGTGCAGTGGACATGTGTCTTGTGAGTCTTGAATCTGGTGTGGACATGTGTGGGTTCCCTTGTTCTAGTCAGTTCACAGATATGACCGCCAGGCGGCTGCCCGTCCCACCTCTAACCCTCCTTCCTCTCCTTTGAAGGAGTGGGGAGTCACAATGGGTCTTCTTTGACCCAGAGGGCAGAGGGGAGCTGGGCTCTTTGGCTTCCCCAGTCCACCCGTTACCCTGACGCACTGCGGATGTTACACTGGATTTGGCCCCTGCCCCTTTAAACATCAGAGCGAGGGGAAAGAGGCCCCTTTCTGGCCAGATCTCTCCTTTAATCGGCTGTCTGCCCATTCTCTTTCTGGGTCCCTCAAAGGCACGGCCAAGGCAGTCAATGTCCCAAGGGCCGCCAGGGTAGAGCTTGAGGGCAAGGCCTGGCTGAAGCCCTGCTGGGGAAAAGCCATCGCAGCTGCTAAATGTAGCCCCCATGGCCTGGGAGTGTTGCGGATTCTGCCTTGGCAAGGGGAGCGGGTGTGCCCGTGAGTGCTCTCGCATGGGCCTCAGCAGGCTGGGTAAGCAGGCCTCAACGTTCATCCAGCCCCTCTGTCCGGGCCAGCCCGCGGGTCAGCTTCTCCCCAGGTGTGCCAAAGCCGTGGCACACCCCGCCCGGTCGCATCCCTGCTTGTGCGCCGCGCACTTCCTTCTGGTGCCCCAGCCAGCGCACTCTGGCTCGGAACCTTCCCTGTGTGCATAGGCCTCTGGGTACCTGCATCTGGGTCGCCTACTCTAGGGTGTAAGGGGCTTGAAGAATAACAGCCAATTTGGGAATATTTTCTTCGTTCCTGCCTCCCTCAAAGAAAAACAATGGTGATCTGGGATTTGCACCAGAAACCTGAACGGGAGAATGGGATGTGAAACCCGGGAAAATCTGTATCAAAGGCATTGACCTCTAGAAGCCGCCTGCCCGAGGGAATATAGGTCATTCTACCCCTTTTCCGGCCTGCTCACCTCTCCCTCCTCGGCCCCGCCCCCAGCTCTGCCCACCAGGCCCCTCTTCTGGCCGTCCTCGAATCCTGCAGAATCGACTGCCCAGCGCCAGTGCAGTTGATTATCCCTGGCGAGACATACAGCTGATTAAAATGAAATGACCTGGAAGCTGCTACGGCGCGGGGTGGGGATGCTGATCAATAGTGGGATTGGAGGCACAGGAGCCTGGCCAGTCTGGGATTGTGTTGGAGGCCGTGGACCAGCCAGGGATGGCTGGACTTTGGACGCACGGAGGGCTCCAGTGATGGCTGGGAGGGCCAGGCCCAGGCCTAGATGAACCAAGTGGGGGTGGAACTGGAACCCTAGTGTGGGCTGTGGTAGTAGAGTGGCTCCCTCATCTTCTTCTGAAAGGAGAATGGGCCAGCCTGGAATATTCGGGACCCAGCTCATCGCTCAGGTCACTGGAGCTCACAGCCTAGTCCCAGACCCATGGCGCATTGGGTGTGCTTGGCCTCTCCAAGCAGGGGATGTCTGTATCTTCTCCCTCTCCCTGTCTTTCTCTGCCTCCTTCCCTGCCTGGGTCTTTGTGTGGCTGTCACCTGAGGCACCGGCTGCCACCTTGGGGCCCTCCTCTACGCCCTCCACCCCTAAGAGTTGGGGCTGAGATGTCCAGCCCACCAGGGATGCTCGCCCCCAAGTTCTTGGGCTCAGGTCCCTCAACTTCCCACGGCCCAGGCCCCTTCCGGCCCCAGCTGAGTTGAGCCTCCTGCCCCAGTGCGCTGGCCGGTGCGGGTGTCTGGCCCGAGGGAGGGCAGGAGAGAGGCAGGGAGGAGGGGAGCCGTGCTAGCCGGGGTCCGATTTCTCCGGTCAGCTGAGCACAACTTTCCATTCGAGTGTATTCATGCAGCGGCTGATTGAGCTCGGCTGTGTCAGGCGGGGCTCCACAGGAGCAAGCAGGCACAGCCAGGCTGACAGAGGCTACGCCACACACACACACACACGCACACACACACACACGCACACACGCACACATACTCGATTATCTACACAAATATTACCCCTATGTTATGCACACATCTCAGCCCCAAGCCATGTCATCACAAACACAGTAGAGCCCTTTCCCTTATACATCCGCCTGCCCCCGGAGCAGTTTCCCAACATCCTTGGACCTCCTTCCCAGCACAACATAGGGCCTGCCTTTCTGATTTCCTCTTTACAGATTCCACATCGGTCCTCAGACACAAACACAAGAACCTTCGTTCTCCTTCTCCCCTGCAGGCACACTCTCCAGGGTATGCACACTCCAAACTGCACAGATGCACACACACACGGCCAGTCTCACAATCACATCCTCCTATTGAGCTATCCAGAGCCATTCACACCGCTAAAGAAACACATCGGCATAAAACAGCCTTAGCACCAAGAATGTTTAGAGCACAGCCTGTGATACACAGTGAGCTGGGGCTCACCAAGAGTTCACATACGAGAAAAGGAGCAGATGAGCAATAAATACAGTCAGAGAACACAGCCACTACACATCCACCAAAACAAACACAAACACAAAACAAACAAAACATACGCAGAGGAAACCCTTAGATACACAACATACTATGCAGCAACCCAAAGACATAACAGAAATGCCACCCAGAGACACTTCAACCCCCAAACCACACAGCCTGACTCCAGGCACTCAAATGCCACAATTTGCCCAACCTCACGCACTCCCAGCACACACACGTGCAAACACACACACGTGCAAACACACACACCAGGCTGGGACCCCAAAGAATATAGGCAGAGAACTACATAAGCACCGTCAGAGAAACATGCGTAATCTTGGGAGGAGTCAGGTGAACAGGGGCCTCCATTGTATAATCCAGAACAGGAAAGGAAGGGAGAATAAAGAAGTGGGAGAGAAATTATAGAGAGGGGAGACAAGCAAAAGGAGGAGAAAGAGAGAGAAAGGATGGGGGAGTTGAGACAAAAAGTGGGGAGGGGCAGGAAGAGAAGGACCAGGGGGAATCGGGGAGCAGCTACTTCCCGGGCTCAGGCAGGGGGAGGGCCAAGCCCGGTGGCGGAGAGGGGGCCTGTAAGCCCAGGAACAATTCCATCTCCAACGAAGCGCCTAGGGGAGCCCACGGACTTGTGGTTGGTTGGGCCTGGGAGGTGAACTGAGTGCTGCCAGGGTGCAAGGTGGCCTGGGGCCCCAGACTGACCACTCCCCTGTGGTCTGGGGAGTTCCGGCGGCTTCCTCTGCTCAGGAGAGACCCACCCAGTCAGCACCCTCCTCACTCCTCTGCGTCCTCAGCAGCGTCCCCCCTCACGCTGCACACTCTCAGAGCCCCCCACATGACTTCACTCCCACCACACACGCAGCCGCTCCCTGCACACACGCAGGCACACGCACTGCCTCCCACCCCCTTGCACAGAACAGAAGCAGTCTCCACTCCCAGCAATCTCTCCACCTTTTACAGAGAAGTCCGTGACTCTCACGGATTTATACACACACGTTTTTTTTTTTTTCCCCCGGAAAAGGGAAGGGCCTTAACCTGCCGGAGTCTAACCCTTCAGACACTGAGGACTTTATAGAATGTGGCGGCAAGAAAGGAAGGTGCACCGCAAGTCACGTACACTTGTATGTATGGCCTCAGGCTCTCACTGCCGGGCTCGGGAGAGAGCCTCTCCGCGGGGCCGGAGTCGCTCTACAGACCCCAAAAGCTCAGGTGTTCTCCTCCCCTTGGAAAAGGTGGGCTCGGGGCCGGGGATGAGTTCTTGGACCCCTGGAAGTGAAGGAAGGGGAGTGTGTTCGGCCCAGGAACCTAAACAGAAGGTCTGAGGGGCCGAGGCAGGGCCGAGGCAGGGCCGAGGCAAGGCCCAGCGGTGAGCGGAGCCCGGCGGTGTCGGGGGTCGGCAGTCCCCTGGGGTCTGGGAGGATGCCGCCTCGGCTCGGCGGGCGTGCGCTCCGCTCCCCTCGGGCCCGCTCCGCCTCCAGGCCTCCGCGGCGCTCTCTGGCGCTGGGCCTTTGTCCCAGCTCCTCTGGCTCGGACTCCGGCTTTCTTCTTTCAGGACGCTGGGAGGCGCTGTGACCCAAGCCCCGGCCTCTCGGGGCCAGACGCCCCGCTCCTCCTGTCCCGCCGCCTCTCCCCGCCCCGCCCCCGCCTCCCTTGGATCCCCCGCGGTGCTGGGCAGCCCCGGGCGATGGCCCGGGTGTTCCTGGAGGCGGCCTGGAGCCCTTCCAGGCCGGCTATAGCTTTAGTTGGTGGGATTTGAGATGACTATTTACCGTCATAACTAATTTCCGACCTTTGTTGAACAGAAATTCTTAGCAGGGCCCCTTGATGACCGAACGCGCTGCTAATTACGGGCGTGCGCGCCCCTGGCTCCGCAGCCCCGGACCCGCGCCGCCGCCTCCTGCCTGCCTTCGCCTGGTCCCGGACGCCCCGGCGCGGCAGGGCCAGGCTGGACTAGGGGGAAAGGACGGACCGAGGTATACCTGCGGGCGTTCGGAAGCCAGGCCCCGGCCACCACGGCCTTTCTCTGAGGTGGAAGCGGCTTTGATTACAGGGGAAGGAGAAACGGAAGCTCGGAGAGGGCCGCGACTTGGCCACTGTCACACAGCCAGCCTGTACCTTCACCCCGCCACCCTGCGCATCCGGTGCCTCCCTCTGGTCTTCCTCGCCCGTGCGCTTCTCTAGTTGAGGAAATACTTTCCTAAGATCCTTATTTGGGCGCGAAAGATTAGGAAAAATGGGGGAGAAAGGAGTGGGGGAGGGCGGGGAGCAGCGGCCCCAGGCTCTGCAGGTCTGAAGGCACCTTCTCTCACGCTCCTGAACTTGGACCTTGCAAGGAGGTAGCCCCAATCGAAAAGCTCCTCCTACAGGGCCCGGTTGGGGGAGAAGCGCCGGGCAAAATGCTACGTGATGGCTTCCTGTGAAGCCCAGTGGATGAGCGGGATTTCAGCGGGCTCCTTTCCCAGATTGGACTGGGCTCTGCTAGAACCACCAGTGCTGCCCAGTGGCGTAGGACTCCGTGGTGTGTGATGAGTATGCAGTGAGACTGTCCACATTCCCCTGAGATGCAAGAGGAATATTTACCTCATGCCCTTGTGACACTTCTGCCTGTAGATGTGCCAGAGGGGGAGGGACATTGTTGAGAGCAATGTATGCTTGTGGGTACCACTGCGTCCAACTTAGTCCAAAAATAAGACCTGAGTGGAGAGGGAGGGCCAAGCACAGTTAAGCCTCGCCCTCAAGTTACAATCCAGTGGACAGTCGAGGTACCCCTGAAAAACCAACAAACAGACCCCAAGAGCTGCAAACGGAGTATTTTGGGGAGGCAACTTGGAGATTAATTACAACTTTGGGAGCAGGAACAGGAAAGGAGCAGAAGAGATGGCTTTGGCCAGAAAGAGCAATTGGATTCCACGGAGGAGATGCCAGGCAGGAACTGCAGGAGCGAAAGCATGGAGGAGGTTGCATTCTAGCTCAGAGCAGTGTCGTGTGGCTGGCGCTCAGGTGCACAAGGAAGTCTGAGAGAAGTGGGAGTCTGGGTCCAGCTACAAGATCAAGTAAGTTGTGTGGGCGTGATCCCATGGGCACTGAGGAGCCAAAGAAGGCCTTATGGAGAGCTTTAATGATCATACCCAGAGCTCTACTTCAAGACTTGGAGGGAGTGAGGCTGTAGGCTGGAAGGCAGGTTAGGAGGCTATTCCCATAGACAGGCAGGAAGTGAAGGGGACCCGAGATAAGGCTGCAGGGCTGGTTACAGACATTCCCCAAGGAGTAATGAGGGCCAGTGGGAGACCTACGGGCTCCCTGATGATGTGATTTCAGTGTTGGTCCCCTTTTCATGGATCTGTGACGTGGTCCCAGATTTCACCTTCTAACCCCAGTTCCACCAGAAGCATCATGACCTTCAGCCTCTCAAAAGTCTCACACGTCCTCCTTAGAGGGGTCCATCGGTGGATCTCGAGCCAGTCAGACCCGTGCACCTTTTCTGGAAACGCTTACCCTACCGAGGATGTTAGTGGCCAGGTCTCCTCCCATACCCACCACCGTCCACTTTAGTCCCACCTCGCAGCAACATTCACTCTGAGGGGGTGCTAGGGTGAGGAAGGACGGCGAAAGCTTGAGCCTTAGGACCGAGGCCTGGCGATCCTACGGGGAGTAGTTGGTGTGACCCGAGGAGACCAGCACACTAGGTGAATGGGAGTGTGGCCTGCAAGCAGGATCCCAGAGAGTCAGAGATGGAGAAGGGGACCCAGGACTCATGCGTCTGGAGATTCTTCGTCTTAGCGCGACAGGCTCTGCGCAACTTCTATGCGCGCAGCCGTCTGCAAACCGTTTCCGCGCGTTGTCCGGGTCTCGGGCTCAGGGGATCCAGACGGCCTAACGCGGGAATTTGCCGTTTGAGCCATTGGGACACTAAAGAAAGCTTTCCAGGCTGCAGCAAGCGCTTCGAAGCGCGGAGAAGGCGTCGGCCTCAAGGCAGCTTGGCGATCTCGTTACAGATCGTTATTGGAGGAACGGGGTTTTAGCGAGCCAGAGAAAAGTTCAAGTCAAACTCAAGTCTCTTGGCATCGAGTGCTGCGATCCTCGCGGCCTCTCCGTCTGCCCCTCTTGAGCCCGGCGCGTACGCGTGACCGGGCGAGCCTGCGCGAGTGGGCGTCTGGTGCGTGGCCTCTGTGTGACTGCTCGCTGGCACGTGTTTACTGCGTGTGCGTGGGTGTGACAGGTCTCAGAGAGTAGGACGGGGAAACCTCAGCTTCCAGACTCGCTCTCAGGTCCTAACCTGGGCTGTGAGTGGGAACGCGAAAAGATGAAGGCGGACCACGGCTGTGTTCCGCCGAAGAGCTCAGGACGTGAGCCCGCCCTCGGAGAGATCGGGGAGGAAGAAGGGATCCGTTCCCCTGCGGGTGGGGAGGGGTCGGGGTGGGTGCAGAGGAGAGGAGCGGGGCAGGGCATCTAAATTCCATGAGTCCCTCCAGAAGCTTCCAGACACCAGTTTAGGAGCTTTTCTGAGCTGGACACCCGAGGAAGACTCGTCTTCCGCCTCCGGGACCCTGAGATCCTGGCCGTGACGCTCAGCTTCGACCCCGCGGTAAAGAGGCGGGATGCCCTTCTGCTCCGGATGTGCGCGCCCAGGCCAAAAGCAGAACCAGGTCCGAGGTGGCAAGGCAACGTGCGCTCTGGGCCATTGGCGGGTTTTTGGTGCCACCTCGCGGCGGCGGCGCGCAGCGTCTCAGCCACCTGCGCCGCGGGCTTTGGCTACGCAGTCGGGCTGCGGGGGGAGGGGCGGGGTGGTGGTGGGTGGGGCTGGCCCTGAGGCCTTTGCTTTTCCTCCTGGTTTTTCCGAGCACCGCTTCCCCCAGAATCGCCTTTTTCCACTTTTAAAGGGGTCTGCGATGGGCCGTGCCCTGTCTTATACCGAAGTCCACAGTTCTGCGTCTATGGGACCCTCCACCTTGGCCTGTGGGATTTGGGTTCACCTTCCCAGCTCCTTCCTCTCTCTTTACTATGTGGTCCCGGAGCTGCCCGCCTGGACTTGTACTGCGTGTCTCATGCAAAGTCTTCCTTTCTCCAGCACTATTCACCTCCTCTCCCGCAGATGCCTCCGGGTCTCATCCAGATGGCGCGTGGGCCCTGCTTCCACCGTGATAGCCCATCTGGCGGGAAGCCACACTCACCTAGCACCCACTCATCCCCTCCCCAACTGCTTGCTGAGTGCCTGCTGTGTGCCGGCGCTGCGTTGCACTTTTGGCACAGCGCGTGGCAACGTGGACGCTGGCCATGCGATCATAGTTTACCGGAAGCAGAGAAATGCCCCACACAAATTGATTTCAACGCCCACGTGCAAGCATGAATAAAGAGAGATCCCAGAGGAGGGCATCTGAAGCCGTTCTTAACCCTTAAGTACAAGTTTTCCAGGCTGGTGAGGAGGAAAGGACCATCGGGCACCCATGAGCTTGTCCGAAGACACTCATGGGTGCGGAGAGGGACAGATGCTTTCTTGGGGTGCTCCTTGGTCTGATGGTGCCTCCTCTGAACAGTGCAGCCAGCCTTGGCTAATGTATTTCATAGGATAATAAAACGTCAGAGGTCAGAGGAGCCTGTGGAATCACTTCCTTCCCAGTTTAAAGCGATCAGGAAACAGACTCAGGATGGCTCAGGCTCTGGCCTTAAGTACACAGTAGGGTGGCCCATAACTCTACAGAGTCCCAGAGAGTGCGGGAGGAGGCTGGGCTCCATCGCCAGGATCTCAGCGGGGGAGGCCGGTGGTGGGAGGGGGCAGGCTCCATCGCAGGCTCTTTTCCTTTCACAAGGATAGTTTTGCTCGCCTGCTTCTCTCTTAAGCAGCATAAATACTGCTCTTCAGTCTCTTCTCGACGAATCTCAAACTCAGAAAGCTCTGTTTTTGCTTGTTTGTTTGGTGTGTTTGCTGCCAAAACTATTTGGCGGCAAAATCTGCCCTAAACTGAAGTGAAGCTATTTATAGTCTTTATTTATCCCACTTGGCACCGATATCAGATGTTTCACTGTGGAAATATTGTGTTTGATTACAGGTACTGCTCTGTACCCCCAGGGTGGTACTGTAGAGTATGTCAAACAGGCACAATTATATGTATCTTCCTGAAATCCCCCAAATTCTGAATTCCCAAACACATCTACCCCAAAGGTTTTGGGCAGGGGATTGTGGTCTATTGGATTAAGCCTGTATTGTCTAAGGATAAGAGGTTCATGGTGAGACAGGAAGGTGGGGGAGTTAGAATTTAAATAATGTACGTGGATGAACCACAAAGGCTAAAGTACACAGGAAGGTAGGTCAGGTTGGCTGTGACGCAGGGTCACAGAGCCAACCCATCAAAGCTGGTGGCATCCCTGAGGGCCCGAGGGGCTAGGGTCTTGATTTCTACCCAAGCTGGAGAAAGCAGATAAATTCTGGTTCCTGGCATCAGGGGCAAAAGAAGGAGCCTCGGGGCCCTCTAGGAACACTGATCTTTCTGCATGTCTTCCTGCCATCCAGTTGGATGACTGGCCCAGGCCCAGGCCCCTTGTCTCCAAACATCTTTTTCCTCCTTGACACATCCAAGCCCAGTGTAGGTTTCTACGTCATGGTTAGTTGAGCTGACTGGCTCCCAGGTCAAATTTGGTCCATGGCAAACTGACTGGCATCTTATGAAGTTCCAGGTTATCACCGAGGAGGGAGGAGGTCCAGGCTTCCTGTGGTCATCTGGGCCTTTCTGGAGCAGCAGGACTGGTCAGCAAGGGGGCGGGAGCTGCCCTATGTTCAGACCTGGTGAGCTGCGTGGCACTGTGTGTGGTCTCATAGGTGAACCTCCAAACAGTCTTTGGACCTCATGAGCACTGGCTCCATCCTGCCTGCCCTTCTGTGATAGAAGTCAGAGGACCTGGAGGGAGGTGGACACAGAGTATCAGGCTCCTCTGCCCCTAGCTGGGGACCACTGGGCAGCTCAGTGCTGGTGACAGAGAGAGCAGGTGGGCAGGGAGATGGGTTAGGATGAAGGCCTGGGATGGGAACGAGGCTGGGTCTTTCTTCTTAGTCCGGGGCCTAGGTCTGAGAGTGACACTTACTGCCTCTGTCAAGGCCCTGTGGGGTTGTCCTCGGTGAGCTTTTTTTTTTTTTTTAATTGGAGTACAGTTGATTTACAATGTTGTGTTAGTTTTGGAGGTACAGCAAAGTGATTCAGTTATACATATATATATATATATATATATCTCCATTCTTTTTCAGATTCTTTCCCATTGTAGGTTATTACAAGGGATTGAGTAGAGTTCCCTGTGCTGTACAGTAGACCCTTGTTGGTTATCTATTTCATAGGCAGTAGTGTGTATCTGTTCATCCCAGACTCCTCATTTATCCCGCCCCCCCCCCCCCCCCGCTTGGTGAGCTTTGGTCAGTGCACACAGCCTCCCGAGCAGCAACAGCAAAAATGTAAAATTGCCTTTTTCATCCGAGTGAGCTCTAGAATCTTCCTCCCAAACGGGGGTAGGGTTAGAAGGATGGAAAGTGGAGGAGGAAATAATCAAGGCCTGAAGAGGTTTTATTGTTTTAAACGGTGGTAAAATACGCGAAAGGTTTCCCCTCTTTAATCATTTTTAAGTGTACAGTTCATTGGCATTTAGTGCCTTCACAGTGTCGTGCAGCCACACCACCTCTAGTTCCAGAAGGTTTTCATCAGCCCCAGAGGAAACCCCATATCCATTAAGCAGTCACTCCCCAGGGTCCCCGCCCCCCCATCTCCCCAGCCCCTGGCAGCCACCAATCTACTCTCTGTCTCTCTGGAGGCACCTGTTCTGGACATTTCATATAAACGAAATCCTACTGTGCGTGGCCTTTTGTGTCTGGCTCCTTTCACTTATAATCTTTTCAAGGTTCGTGCATTTCTAGCACGTATCCTACTTCATTGCTTTTTATGGCTGGAAGATACCTCATTATATGGATATGCCGCATCTTGTTTATCTACTGATATCTATCAGTTGATGAAAGGGGATGTTAGCCCCTTGCCAGGGGAGGACTGAGTTGAAGGGGGAGGACCTGCCAGTGATTGTGTTTTAGCTGCGGAAGAAAAAGTCATCCAGGCTGAGCGTACTTGGCTGTTGTAGTTTTCAGGGGCCTCCTCCCCAACACACACCTTGCACACCCTGTTATTTCCCAATATATCCATGTAGAACAATTCTATCCTGACCCTGAATGAAAAGAGGAAATGGTGCTCAAAGCCGCCCAGGAGAGGAGATGAAGGCATCTGAGGGCATTTGGGGCCAGCGGTAGTGGTGACAGTGAAGTCCCACCTGGAGCTCAGGAAGGCTCGTGGGGCAGCCTGGGATGAGAGAGCAGGCAGCCGGGTGTCCTGCTCCATCCCTGTGGGTTTCCCCACCCCTGCTCCCTCTTCTTACTGCAAAGTCAAGGGGAAGATGCAGCCTTCACCTTCACTGGAAAACAGGGGCTTGATTCAAGAAGCTTCAAAGTTGAAAAAACAAAAAGTTTCCTTTCAAGGAAGTCTGCAGTTCTGCAGAGATTAGATCTCTGACTCAACTGCTAGGCTGACCCCTTGCTCAGCGCCAGCTCTCATTTTGTTTTTAAAATAAATCTATTTATGTATTTTTGGCTGAGTTGGACTTTGTTGCCGCACACGGGCTTTCTCTAGTTGCAGCGAGTGGGGGCTACTCTTTGTTGCAGTGCGTGGGCTTCTCACTGCAGTGGCTTGTCTTGTTGCAGACCACGGGCTCTAGGCGCACGGGCTTCAGTAGTTGTGGCTCGTGGGCTCAGTAGCTGTGACTCGCGGGCTCTAGAGTGCAGGCTCAGTAGCTGTGGCGCACGGGCTTAGTTGCTCCGCGGCATGTGGGATCTTCCCGGACCAGGGCTTGAACCCGTGTCCCCTGCACTGGCAGGCGGATTCTTAACCACTGCACCACCAGGGAAGCCCGCAGCTCTCATTTTTAATGGCCATTCTCTCCCCGAGTTGGGCTCTCCCCTTGATGCCAGCCTTTACCCTTTCGCAGGCCAAGGGAAACACTGGATTTCACCCTCCAGGTCAGGTTGGGGACAGCCAGGGGCCCACTACTCTCAACCCTGGATGCCTCGGGGAAAAGTCCATCTCTACCATAAAGCTACGGATAAGTGCCTCAAGCTTTCACCTTTTACATGAGAGACACCACCCCAAAGGAAGGAAGAAAAGGAACATTGATTAACTGCTTCCTGGGCATCAGGCAGTGTCCTAGGTTCTTTCACCATCATATTTCTTTTAGTGCTCCCAGCACGCTGGTTGATTAGTATTTATATCCTCATTGTACAGTTGAAGAAGTTGAAGGCTGAGAGAAATTGTAGGATGCTTGCTAGTTTTCTCCATCACTCCAAACTCACCTTGCAGTCATGGGAGAACTGCTTAGAGACGGGGTGGGGATGGTCACCTGAGCTGGGAAGAGTGACTCAGGGAGACCTGAGTCATCCTGGCCTGTCCAGAAGCAGAGGCAACAGGAACTCTGCAGGTGACCCAGAGGGGGGCTGTGGTTTTCAAAGAGCAGGAGGAGGGACTCACCCAGGCTGTGGGGAGAAGTTTACGGTGCAGTGCAGTAAATACCAGACAAACACGGTGTCTTCACTGAGATACCCTGGCCACCAGAGAGCCCAAGACCGCACTCTACCTGGCCTGACGGTGCTTTGGGTGTATGGCTCCGTCCCCGACTAGAGTGGGGCAGGGCTGTATTGAACACTCCTTTGTATTTCTCACAGCACCTAACCTAAGCCTGGCCCATATTTGTTGAATCACTGAGTGAGTGAAAAATGCCGGCTCACCGCAATGGGAGAGGCCACAACAGTGAGAGGCCCGTGCACAGCAAAAAAAAAAGCTAGCTCAGGGCCATAGACAAAGAAGCCAGGCATTACCAGTGTGCCATGGGATATGCTTAGAGAAATCAACAGGTGACCCAGGTAGGACATGCTGAGTCAGAGAGATCCCTAAAAAGGAGTGGAGGTGAGGACAGCCTGGGTAGGTGGGATGGCCTGGACCAACAGGAGGATTCTCTACAGTCAAATGTAAGGGAAGGAACCAGGCAGCTTGCAAGGAGGAAGTGCTAACAGGGCAAGAGCAAGGGAAAGGGGTGGGGCACTCCTGGATAGGGCTGCTAAACAGAGCTGTGTAGGTGGGGGGTGGGGTGGGGGGAGGGGGAAGGAGGGGCATCTTGGAGGTGATGTCACACTCATGTACCTGGAATTGAGACTTAGAACGTCCTTGTCTGAGGGCACCTGGTCCGTTTGGATGGTGGTACTGAGCTCTTAACTGGTTCTAAATCCACCCATCTGATTTTGACCAGTTTTAGAATCTTCCTGTCTTTTCCTGTCCAGCTTCTTTATTGAATTTCAAAGTCATCCATTTCAACACAAATCTTCATGCCTGTTTGTCTTACTGTAAACACAGGAAAAACATACGTGCTCAAATTGGCAACCCCATTTTTTCCACGTGGATGTGTGGGGTGCGCTGGCTTTGCATGGCGATAGCTGGTTAATGAGTGTGCCTGGAGTACCAGGTGAGGTCGTGGATTTCAGGGGGGAAGACAAGAAAAAGAACTCCCTGTGTTTGGTGTGCATTAGGGCAAAACCACTATGTACCCCCACACTTCGCAAGCCCTTTCCCAGCAAACACCTAAAACCGGAACCTAAAACTGGAACCCGTAGTTTTTGTAGGTCAATATCTCTCCGTGAACGATCCCCACACACAGGCCACAAGCCCAAGTCACCACTCGAATATGCATTTAATTTGATTCGAGGGAAAGGATAAATGTACACCTGGCTCCCTTGGGTTTGAAGCCCATGTGCAAACACCCTTTTCAGAAAGATGGTGAACTACAGAAGTCATAAAGGGTAGAGTAGGAGGCCGGGCTTTGAATCTAAGAACTTCCATGTTGTAACTCTGCAAACTTGAGCATTCGGTCTGCTTTCCTCACCTCTAAAATAAGTACAAGAGCATGTATCTTGCCAGGGTGGGTGAAACATTAATGAGATAGTGTACATTTCCAGCACCTGGTGTACAGTGAGGGCTCAGTACCTGCCTGTACAGAGGACCCAGGTGGGGTGGTGGCACCTCTGAAATGGGTGATGGCGGCTGGGACTGGGGTCGACCCAGCGAGTGGGAAGCTGGGAGGGTCTGTGTCCAGCTCTGATTCTGGGCCACCTCTGCCCTCTTCTCCTCCATTCCATTTCAGAGCATCCGGCCAGCCCACCCCCTCCCTCCCGGTGCTGCTTCTGTGCTCCTCTGTGATATGGAGGACCAAAGTGATGGGCTTTGTGCACTCGTGGTGGACGCGGTCCAGGTCTCCAGGATCCCCTCTCATTCCCACATTTTAAAGTCTCTTTGGTCCTATGGCTCCATGTTTTCTAATACCAAGGGGTAGGGGCAGGATGTGGTGCGCCCCCATGCCCACTGCACCACCTTTGCTCTTTTGCACCCCAGCACAATCGTGGCCTTCTCCCATTTCCCACTTCCTGCTGCCCTTCCTCTTCATCCATCTCTCTCCCACTTGCTGGTTGGACACTGACTGCTTCTCCACCATCCTCCTTCTCTAGGTGCCTCCCTCCATTGTGTCCTCTGCATGTCCGGGGCTTCAACTACCAGTTTCCATATTACAGCGGAGAAAGTGGAGGCAGAGAGATGGGAAGAAGTCTGCCCAAGACTGAACGCCAAAGCAATGTCAGGGCCAAGGCAGGCATTCTGCTGGAGGGAAGGGTGCCTGGTAAACCCAGGCGACCAGCGAAGGGGACCCAGCCTCCGGTTCCCTGCTGAAGCTTCCCAGCTGTGGCCGCGTCTTTCCCACACTTGAAGGGCAGCATTTCCCAAACTTACCTAAGGGTGCTCGAGGCTCCTGTCAGACAGTCAGCATCCTGAGTCCTTACTGAATTGGAATCTCTAGGTGCTCCAGGTGATTCTTGTGAACAAGAGATGGGAAAACACTGCTGTAGGGCCTTGCCGCTCAAAGTTTGCATGTGCGTGTGCGTGTGTGTGCGCACGTGTGCGCAAGTGTGCGTTGTGGCGGGGGGGGGGGGAATCCCAGCACCATTGGGATCACCTGGGGACTTCTTAGGACTGCAGGGTCTTAGATCCCACCCCGACACACATTTAACAAGACGCCCGGGTGACTTCCATACACAGCTCCCTCTCTGGGTTTGCAATTCCTCGAGGAGGTGACATTGTGTAGGGGGAAAATCAGGCCTGTGACCTTAGTCATGTCATTTTACGGATCTGAGCCCTTGCCTTTCTCCTTTGTAAGCTGGTGGTAATGATACTTGCCAGGGGCTGTGATCATCGGATTGGATGCCAAGTTGGAAACAGTTCACAACGTTTAGAAAGGATGACTGTTGCTATTGTCTGGCCCCGGCCCTTGCTGTTGTTGCTTTCACTCTGGCCACCCTGGGACTCCCCATCCTGTCTGTCCTCTCACAGGTGCTGACCTTCCCCCCCTGCCCCAGTGCCCAGGCTGACTGCCTGAAGGCAGGGCTCCTGGGCTCCTGCAGATAAACTCCTGGGGGAGGTGGGCGGCATCAGGTGGGTCATCACCTTGGCCACACCCACACCCCCTCTCGTCCACCCCCACCTCTGGTCATGGAAGCCGGATGCCTCCATCACTCACTCTGTTGCAGACAGACTCTGCAACAGGAGAACCGGGAGAACAATGACAGACAGAGCCACGTTGCCAGAGGGACAGACCCACGGCCTCAGCCCAGAGCCACCGTGCTGGTCTCAGCAACAGCCCACGCAGATATTGGTTTGGGTGATGGGCAGGCCTTTGGAGGATGATTGAGGCTGGAGGATGGCTGGACGGGGGTCAGCAGCTGGAACAACGCAGGAGTGAGGAAAGGTGCCTGGAGTAGAGTATGTGCGTGGAGGGAAGTACCGCTGTGTCACCAAGCAAGGTGTTCCTCAGTCAGCTGGACGGCTTCAGGAGGGAGAAAAAGATGAGGCTGCTGCTAACCTCCCCAGAGCCCACAGCATTTCTTTGCTCCAGACAATTCCTCCTCTATTAAGATTTTTCCAACACCTCTGCCCCAGGTGGGTCCTGGAGCCCCTTGGTCTGTGCCCTGTATTGGTGATAGCTGTATGTCTTAGATTTTCCTGTCCCTTCCCTTTCAGTTTTATACTCCCTCCGGTTTGTTTCCATAAATGTCCTCCTGCGTGTCAGATCACATGTCCCCCTTTAATTTTTGTCTCAGAAAATAGAATAGTTATATTTACACGACTTCACTGGGTTTGATTTTATAGAAGGTAGAGGAAAAGCATAATTATTAGACCCCGTTTTCCAACTCATTGTAGATTTCCTATTCTGTCTCCCCAGTTGCAAATGTTATTCAATCGACAATAATCATTTCTGGAAGTCTTCAGTCAATGGCATTGAGTTACACTGCTTTAAGTGGTATCCAACCACCAGCCCAGAATTCCTTCCTGGGGGGCAGCCCCCGGCTTGCTGGGACACAGCCCTGCTTTCTCCCACGTGGGTGGTGCTTTAATGGGGTCGCTCGTGAAAAAGGCAGACATTCTCACCCTGGATGTGATTCAAGTAGCCCCCTTGGAGAACATTCTTCTGAACAACCCCACCAAGATCTATAAGGAGTTTTAAAAAATCATGAATCTGAATCCCCAAAACTTAAAGTATGTGAGAATTTTAACATGGCAGGGACCTCCACAATTAGACCACCTGATCTCCAGGTAGGGAAACAGAGATCCAGGGAGATCCTTACCTTAGCAACCTGTACTGTTCCAAGTCTCGGGGTGACCTCCCAGGTGCTCTCATCGGTTTCCTTTACACCGTAGTTCTGGGGGCCTTTGTCGTGAATGGAATTGGAAGATGGGTGTCTTAGGACTGGGACGCCACTCCTGAGGCTTTCTCCCCTCCTAGAGGCAAAGTTGGATTCTCCTTTCAGGGCCTGGCAAGCTCTTCCCGGGGGATTTGCTGATCCTGGCAAAATCCTCCTTCCCACCCCTTCTTCCTCTTTCTTTTCCCAAGTCCCCACCCTCTTCCTCTTCCTCTTCCCCCTCTTCTGGCCCTCCTCTCACCTGCCTTTCTTGAGAGCCCTGCCCAGGACGCCCCCTTTCTGGAGTCCCCAGTGCCAGGCCCCTGAAGGCAGGAGAAACAGTGCCCCGCGCCCCCCGGCCCCCTGAGCGCGCCTGCTTCCCTGCCTGGTGCCGTGGCAGATGCAGCATCTCCTGCTTTGTTTCCCATCCTGAAGACGAGCAGCTGCTGCACTAATTACCACCAGCGGGGGGTCCGGGCCGCGCTGACACTCCTCCTGCCGCTTAGGAGGCGGCCCAGGGTGGGAGGTTTTTAGGAACCCAATGAGCTAAGCCAGCGTTGAGCATTATTCCAGGCATTTTAAACACTCGTTAAAGGCTTTGCCGTGTCTCACTTCAGTACACATCATGCTCCAGTTACTGGTAGGAACCACAGGGGCATCCGCCTGGGCAGCACTTATCAATATTTTAGCACGAGAAAGGCAAATGATGTTGAAACACTGAACTATATTTCCATCTGTTCAAGATGAAATGGGACAAGCACAGCTCAGGAAATGGAATACCTCCTCCCCAGCTGCCTCGGAAGCAGCGATACCCACTGGCCTGGTCTCTGCCCCTGCCTCAATTTCTCCTTCACCTCCCTTCTCCCTTGGTCCCCAGTGTTCATAGCTTGTGGGCAAAGGCTAAGGAGCTTGATACTGACTAGATGTTGGGTTTGTTGGTAAAGAATCCGAGAGTGATCCCCCTCTTGTTACAGTGTGCCTCACCCATTGATTAACAGGGAAAAGCGGGGTCCAATGTGACCTGCCCACTTTGGTGCCAGGGGACATCATCTCCATCCCCTGCGCTGGCCTGGCTCAGTGCCTGAAGAGTGTCCCTCTTGCAGCAAGACCCAAGGATGGGTGGTTAGACCTGAAAAGGAACGCACAGACCATAAGCAGGTGCATAACCTCTGCATAAATACTGGACACAAATAAAGCCTTTTTTATTATATTCCCATTTTCCCTGGAATAAAACAGAATTTACTGGCAGGAAAGAACCTTGAGAAATATTGATGTTCAGTTGTCTCAAAGGATTTGAAAAGTTCCTGGGGTGTGGAAAGCAGGAGTGGCTGTCATGGACCCTGAGACCAGACATCTCAGATGATTTAGTGCCCCCCTCGAGATAGAGCACATGGGGTAGGTCCACCAGCTGGGCCCCCAAGAGATTCACAGCATTCAAGGAATAAGGAACCCTCGCCCTTTTTGTCCCCAGCCCTAAAGCAGAAAGAGGGACTGCTTCCTTTCATCTTCCCTCAGACTAACTTTTTGCAGCTTCTTCTCTTTGAGGCTGTTCTGTTTAATTGGATTCATCTACAGAGAAGTAAGGATGGGGTGAGGAAGGGCAAGTGGGTGCGTCCAGAGCCTGCAGCCCCCAGGACTCTGCTAAGGAGGGCACTGTGGGTCGGCCTCACTCCTTAGGGCTTGCGGTATATACGTTTGTCTCAGGGTTTAATTCCCCCTGGCTCCCATGCTGGTGGCCAGGCTGGTGGTAACTTGCCTTGTAGGAAAGGGGCTTCCATTGTGGCAGCAGCAGCAGAGAATGAAGGCCCATGTCTGTCACGGGAGATTATGGGCTGTGAGAGCCAGAGACCCACTGATTTCATCTATCCCTCTGCTTGCAGACAAGACCACTCACATCCCCAGCCAGCTGGGGGAAGGGTGGCTTCCAAAATCTTCAGAAATGGGTCCTCTTCTTTGGTCGGGACAGGGGACAGAGGAGGAGAAATAGCTAGTAGCATTTGAACAAAATATGCAAGTGCTAAATGACATCACAAAGAGTCATCTCTGAGATCGGTTGTTGAGTGAATATTCAACGGTCAAGGCCATTACTGACAGTCCTGGAGAAGAAAGTTCTTTGCAGGCATTTGTGCCTGGGTGAGGCTGGTGGGGAGGTAACAAAGTGCTCAGCCCTGCAGGAATCTGTGGAGGTTGCCCAAGCAGTGTAAAAATAAGGACCTATTTGTAAATTTAAAAATGTAAAGTGTTTACTGCTATCAAGGAAAGCGCTTTTTTTTTCTTTCTTTCTTTCTTTTAAGGAGAGTGCCTTTTAACCTCACGATCTCTTAAGACTCAGGATTAATGTTAAAATGTTGGAAAGACACAGCCTCTTACCTCCCCCTCCCTTGATCATAGAAGATGGGGCTAGTAAGGGGGAGAGAAAAGAGGGCTCTTTGGAAGACTTGTGAAACAAGCCCAGAACAGGGTCTTGTCTAGGAGGGGTCCACCCCAGCATCCTCATAGACATTGCCCTACTAAGGAACTAGGCAGAACTCTAAGAAGGACTGGTAAAAGAAAGCAGAGGGAATCAGACAGTGCATTGGCTATAGACAACATATATGAGCCTGAGTTGGAAAATAGCATGAATTAAGATTGAAGCCAGTACCCACGCCTGTCACAAACAGCACTTGCGGGTATTAGACTGAGTGCAGAAAGGGAAGGCCAGGGAAAGTGATTAAGTGAGCACTTACTTTACCCTGGGTGCTGTCCAAGGTACTTTACGTGAATTATTTCTCACAGAGCCTCAGAGATAGAAATATTATTAAACCCATTTGACTAATGAAAAAACTGAAGGTCAGAGAGACTAAGTGGCATGCCAGATGAGACACTCAAGGTCACTGAGATAGTAAGTGGCACATTCAGAACTGGAATCCACATTTGTACACCTGCAAGGCTCATGTTCTTTTTATACCACATGTTGCATGTGACTCCAGTGTCAAGGGCTAGGGGTGAGGAAAGGGAACAGACAGAAGGCAAGATGGGGCTTCCTGGAGGCCAGAGGGAAGAGGGCATTGCGGTGTAGGAAAATTGTGCCTGCAAGTTTATTGGGATGTGGCTAGTCCACAGCCTTGTGAGTCTGGAAGTGCAGAAGAAATGGCCAGAAACCAGAGCATTCCTGAGAGGGTGAGGACAACTGCAGAGTGAGTGCAGGTCATCCTGGCGTTAGAGGAGCAAGTTCAGAGCCCAAACCAAAAGACCGCCATACAGAGCCCAGATGGGGGACCGGTGGGCGGCCCGCATTCCTGGGGTTCAGCATGAGTGTGTGTAGGCAGCACTGTCAGGGGATGAGAACACATGACGAGGGCGGGGGAAGCAATTTCCTTACCTCATGAGACAGGCTAAGGCTGTTAGGCATCAAGCTATTGACAGTCAGGAGACAGAGCAAATGTGAAGATTCTTTAACCTGTGACTTTGCAGAGCCTCGTAATGGCTGTAGCAGAACCCATTTTTGTGCGCTCTGCCTATGGTGTGTATATCTCATGACTGAAGGACCACAGGTCAGAAGTTAAGGAGGAAGATCAGTGTCCATCCAGCAACTCTGCTGCAGAAATGACAGAGAAAATAGGAACTGGAGTTTGGAGTGCGGGTTGGTGGGTGTTTTTGGACTTAGAGAGTCATGTCTCTCATCAGAAACCAGCATTCACAGTACAGATGCATGTGGAAGTGAACATGAGAAGAGTCTTGATCATGAGGCCAGGCCCCTGAGACCCCGAGGAAAGCTTCCTGGAGGGGGCCTTATGGAGGCTGGAGAGTGAGTTATTCAGAAATCAGAAGGTTGCTCAGGGTTGCAGGCATCTCAAGAATCAGAGTTATATGGCTGCCACCTTAGCAGGTGGCATTGGTTGACTCTTCAGCTCCATCACTGACATCATCAGACCATTTTTTCTGTAGGCACCAGGGTCACACAGTCTAGCACCTGTGACAATGTTTCAGATCTCAGCAGATCTAATCAGCCCCGAGAAAAGGGCCCAAGGTTTAGGAAGAGGGGCTCTTCAATCCTTTCTAACTCCCTGCCCTTCCCCACTGTGGGGAATATGCAGTGAGGACACAGTCCTAAACGTGCCGGAGCTCTCAAAATGAACCCCCTCTGACCTTCACCTCTGACCTGGGGATCAGGTTCTCTGGCACACCTGCCACAGAGGTATGAACGAGGCAGACCTGTGCGCTCTCTGATGTCCGCCTGTCAGTAGGAGAAAACAGCCCCTGCTCAGTTTTCTAAACACTCATCAGCTTGGTAAGTGACCCAACCACAGATGCCCAGACTGCAGCAGACATTGAGGGAGCTGCTGAAGGAATGCCGGGCAAAGGTTCTGGGCAAGGATGAGGAGGGTCCCCGGAGAATCACTGATTCCCCACTGAAGTCTCTGGAGCTCGACTGAGGTGTGGCTTATGGGGCCCCTGGGACGCAGACAACTGGATAAATCATCATGAAGCTGTCTGCTCTGTCTCTCCCATCTTCATGTCCTCAGGAGCTAGCACAGTGCACAGGAAATGTCAACGTGAGATGCCTGTGAACCTGGGGACACACAGATCCTCTCGGTGCTACTGGAGCCTGAATCCTGCAGAGCAAAAACTCCAGCAGGGTTGGTGACCCTTCCTGGCTCTGGTTCAGGGGTCTCTCCACTTGCTATGGAATTCTGTGTTTTTACTAGAGATGAGCCTCAGAGGCAAGGGATCTTGACCGATAAGAGTCAGTATTTTGAACACATCTCAGAGGCGATTCTGATGTGTGGCTCGCTACGGGACCCTCAAGTATACACACACCCTCCTGCTTGAGACGTGCTGATGGGCAGTTCCAGGTTTGTTCTGCAGGCCAGATGGGCTCCCAGGTGGGACAGGCAGAGGGAAGAGGTGGAAAAGTGTCAGAAAATTCCCTCTGCCCCAAAAGATTCCCTTGCCTAACCTGCCAATCCCACCTTAAATCCCACCATGAAGCATCTCTTAAGTCTTTGGTTAAGTGTTGTCCTCTCCAAAAACTCCTAACAATGCAGCTCTCTCTATAGAGTCCATCCCTCTTTCCAAAGGTTGGAAGCTGCTGGAAGCAAAAACTGTCATTTCATGTGACCCAGGACCCATCCTGCCTGTGAAATGGGCTGCGCCCCTGTACCTGCCCCCTCCCAGGAGCCGAGTCTTCCCCCTTGCCCCACAGACCAGCCCAGGGCCACCAGCTCTTAGATTCTGAAGTAGTCCTTTGAGAGGGCAGGGTGACATCTCCTCTCTCTCTTTGCCATTCTCCTTCCGGTCTCCTCCCAGCCCAGCATTTAGGGCAAAGGCACGGGGAGCCAGACTGTCTGCCCCCGCTCGGCACTGTTGCCAGGAAGTGTCGGGAACAGCCCTGCTGCCCTGCCGCTTGCGCCAGGCACCAAGATGAAAGAAACCCCAGAGTGGCAGTTTGGGATTTTCTAGTGCCCTGGGCCAGAAAGGCTCCCTGCGAGGATTAGTGGCTTCCTCTTGAAAAAGCCGCAGCTACTCTCTCAGACAATACCTCCTATTTTGGGGCTCTCTAGCCCCCCTTTCCTAACCAAGCAGCCCAGTATTACAAGGGGCTCTGAATCTGCGGAGGACAGCTTATCTTAGAACACCTCTGGTGACAGGGAACTCACCACCTCCCAAGGTAGCCCGATCCGTCTCTGGTTGTTCTAGGCAGTGCTTTCTTGTACTGACTCTGAAGCGGTCTCTCTGCTGTCTCTTCCATGGGTCATGGTTCAAAGCCTGCAGCTCCATCCAGGGGCAGCGGAGCACTGATGATCCTACTATCAAGGGACAGAAAGAGGGCTTGCTCCAAGCCCCTCCTCCACAGGAATTCTGGAGCGCCCACTGTCCACAGGATACCACCCTTCCTAATGAGGGGATACTTTCAGGATCGTTGTCCTCAGCGAGCTTCCCACCCCTCCTCCAGTGGCCCCTGCTGTGCCCGCAAGCACCTGTCAACTCCCTGTTCCATTCAGCTGTCACTCCGGCCAGGGTCCTATCACCCCAGGCTCCCATGCACAGTACCGAACGGGGCTGCTGGGAGTTTCCTTATAGTCCCTGGCACTCTGAACCCTCTTATCCACCAAGTGCTTGTCCTGGAACCCCTCACCGGGTTTCCCTAAGCCCCTTTACCTCTTTCCCCATCAACACAAGGCCTGGGTCCCAGCCACCAGCCCAGCCACTGGGGGGCAATGGACCGGAGTCCATGGCAAAGGGCTAACAGGCTGTGTCTTTGGAAACAGAATCCACAGCCTTCTTCACTGAGCTTTTCTGAACCCCAGACTACAGGGTGTGTATTTTTTTTACTGCGGTAAAATACACCGAACATGAGCTTTACCATTTTAATCATGTTTAGGTGTACAGTTCCGTGGCATTAAGTACATTCACAATGTTGTGCAACCGTCGCCCCCATCCATCTCCAGAGCTTTGTCATCTCCCCCAACTGAATCTCGGTATCCGTTAAACAATAACTCCCCATTCCTCCCTTTGCCCATTCCTTGGCAACCACAATTCTACTTTGTAGCTGTGTGAATTTGGATACTGTAGGTATCTCGTATAAGTGGAATCATACAGTATTTGTCCTTTGGTGACAGGCTTATTTCATTTAGCATAATGTTTTCAAGGTCATCCACGTTATAACATGTATCAGAGTTTCATTCCTTGTTAAGGCTGAATTAAAGTATTCATTGTGTGCATTGTATCCATTGCATACACGTATCACATTTTGTTGATCCATTCATCCACGGACGGACACTTGGTTTGTTTGCACCTTTTGGTTATTGTGAATAATGCTGCTATGAACATGGGTGGACAAATATCTGTTCGAGTCCAGAGTGTGTATTTTACATGCTGCTCAAAGGGCTTCTGCCTCTGCCCCTGTAACACACACATGCTCCAATCAAACGGAGAATTCCCCCAGGGCAGGGCGGGAACCTCATTCTTCAACGATGGTACAGCTTGCACTGTTTCTCTCATTATATCAACTCTTTCTAGGGTGTTAAAAAGCCCTACTGTGTTTTTAAAGACTATCAAGTGTAAGCCCAGTACTGGAGTGGATATACACGCTGCCTGTTTTCATAGGTGGCACTTCGATGTATTGTGTTGGAATATTATTCTAGATCGGACTGGTAAATACTATGTTTGAGGTTGGGTTGTCATTTTTATAACTGTCTTGGTATTTTATCAGCATATTTATCACTTTTGATATACAAAATGAGCTGCAAGCATTTATAGAACAGTAAAAGGATATATTTAATGTGACTTGTTTTTAACTGAATCAGAATAAATCAATAAAAATGATTAAAATGAAAAAGAAAAAAAACCCAAACATGCAATGTGTATATCATTCCAGTACTGGGCTTATACTAGGCTTTCTTTAAAAAGACGGTTGGGCTTTTTTACTCCCTAAAATGTGTTGATGTAATGCAAATGCCCCCCATCCTCATCTTCCTACTTTCCACCATTAGAACCTTCATAAGGGCTCTGATGAGTCAGTGTGACACCAACTAGGGAGTCTGGCATTTTGCAAGGCACAGTGCCTTAACCCAAAGCAATGAATCTGCAATAAAGGAATTTCAGTCATTAGCTGTGGACAGAAGAGAGATTTGGGGTGAAGAGTCCTTCTCAAATTATGCCTCTTATTTTGACACACTCAGAAGCTCCAGATTAGGGGAGGTATAAGGTCGTTTACTCCATCCCCTCTTCCAGTCCCCAGCCCTCTTGATCTCACCAGCCTCTGCCTGAACACCTCCAGTGCCTGAGAAACAACGCCGCCACCACAGCCAGCCCACAGCATCTCTGGACTCCCCTCGGAAGAGCTCTTCCTTCTCGAGTCAATGACTCTCTCCCTGTAGCATCCTTTATGGGTCCGTTATCTACCCCCTTGAGGCTCCTTGGGACCAGTCAGCTCCCTTTTCTCCAAATGCAGCACCCCTTGAATGTTACAGGCAAGTACCCAATCACCCTGAGGGTGAACATCCTGTTTTTTTAAAAATATATTTATTTATTTATTTTGGCTGTGCTGGGTCTTAGTTGTGGTATGTGGAATCTTCATTGTGGCATGCATGTGGGACCTAGTTCCCTGGCCAGGGATCAAACTCAGGCCCCCGGCATTGGGAGCGAGGAGTCCTACCCACTGAGCCACTAGGGAAGTCCCAATATCCTGGGTTTTGATGTTTGTTCTAGAGCTCCACGCCCAGACCTGACTGTAGGACCTCAGCCCAGCAGCAGCCGCGGGGACCTGGTTGGTCCTGCTCCACTCCTAGCCTCGGGACGAAAGCAGTGCTGAGAGCAGCGTGTGGGGGAGGGAGAGAAAGGTACCAGCCGCTGTTGAGTGCCAGCTATTGTTGACCAGGCTCTGTGGTTGGCTTTGTACACATATTATCCCATTTGGTCTATTAGTCCCACTTCACAGATGGGAAAACTGAGGCTGTGTGAAGTTAAAGTTCTAGGACTCCTGACAAGAGTTTGGGGTAAGCGTGAGCCACTGTGATCTCACTTTTTGAATAAAAGCTGCAATAGCAGCAGCAGCAGCTCCGCTATTTCCCTAAACCGGGAGGTGAAGGGGGAGAGAGAAGGTGGTCCTTATATTCTCAGAACTGCCTAAGGGGCTCTCCGAGAGGGGAGTGCGGGAAGGGGGAATTGCAGTGTTGCAGGGAGAAACTACTGGCTGTGGGCAGGACCCAGGCTGGTGTGGCCTGAAGCAGCCCCCAGCCCTGGTCTAACCTGTCTCCCAGGCCCTCTCAGCCTGGCCCCTCAGGGATTCTGGAGCCAGCTGCCCAGGTTGCTGCGTGGCTTTCAGCCCTGTTTTCGGCATATCTAGCGCTTGTCCCTCTGACCTAGGGCCAGAGGAGTTCAGGAAAAGTCAGAGGTAAGGTACACACACACACACACACACACACACACACACACAGAGGAAGACTCCTTCCTGGGTGTGGAGGTGGGGGTGGATGTCTGCATCTTGGGCTTGGCTATTGAACCCATTACGTTAACAGGACAAAGAGCAGAAAGAGGGGGAGATGTTGAGGCTCCTGTCTGCTCCCCATCCCTCCACCTCCTCCCTACCCACCTGTAATGGGTCAGGGTCCTGGCAAGGACATATCATTCCCCAGTTGAGTAAGAAGAGGGTCTGAGGGGCTTCCCTGGTGGCGCAGTGGTTGACAGTCCACCTGCCGATGCAGGGGACACGGGTTCATGCCCCGGTCCGGGAGGATCCCACATGCCACGGAGCGGCTGGGCCCGTGAGCCATGGCCACTGAGCCTGCGCGTCCAGAGCCTGTGCTCCGCAACGGGAGGGGCCACAGCAGTGAGAGGCCCGTGTACCGCAAAAAAAAAAAAAAAAGAAGAGGGTCTGAATAAGCTGAACTGGGGTCAGAGTTGCCAGGCCGGCCCCAGGGGGAGAGAGGCGCCCTCTGGCTCTCTCTGGCTGCCTCCTTCTTGCCCGCTTGTGGGGCTCAGGTGGCTCACACCCTCTTGACCAGCTCGGGTGGGTGTGGGCCTATAGCCTGGACCCAATGGGCCGACCACCTTGTTTCCCAGCCTGAGACTTTCTTGCTGTCGCTCGTGATTCTGCTTTTTCTTTTTCTCACAGATGGAGCCGCTGACGCTTGGAGCCAATTTGGGAGGGGACAGCAAAGGGGCCATTCAGCCCATGGTGGTTGGTAGCCCTGCGGCCCCCAACTTCCCTGGAGTTAAAGGAAACTTCTGAGGAGTCCCACGGGGGTGCTCACCAGGTCCCGCAGCAGGGCTTGGGCACAGGGTGGTGGTGACTATGGGCTCATTGCCTGTCTCCTTGGAGCTGCAGTTTCCTCTTTGTAAAATGAGAGCGATGATACCCACCTTGTGGGTTTGTTATGAGGATTAAATGAAGCAAAACACTGAGCAAGTTCTCCGCACTTAGTAGGTGCTCAATAAATACTGATTATTATGATTCTTATAGCTATTATTTTTGTCTTGTCTATTATTATCCTCTGGCATATTCTTCCCTCAGGAATGCCTTGGGAGGCCCTGGGTTCAGATGCTCTTGTGTTATAGTCTTCTAGCTCTAACTTCTTCTTCTAATACCTGGCACATCTACACCCACATGGATTATTTTTTTCTCATCCTTTGTTGCAAAACCTGCTTCTCCTCCTAAATGCCCCAGTTTGGTTAGTGGCACATCATCCCCCGATATATGGAGTCACCCCCATATCCTCTCTTCCCCTCTGCCCAATGTGCGACCCACCTCCGAGCCCGGCTGTCCCGCTCCCAGAAGGATCAGTCAGTGGCTTACCTGCACCTGGAGTGTTTTTACGTGAGTCCTGGACAAGTAGGCACTTAACACATTTGTTTATAAGTCTGTCTCTCCTGTACTGAGGGCCTAAGGGTCACATCTTCTGTTTGTTTTTAAGGCAGGTATCAAAGATGGATGGACAGATGGGAAAGAGGCCATGGAAAAGCACTGTGAATCTTGGGTCTAGCAACAGGGCCGTCATCCTCTCTAAACTGTAACGGAATCCTCCATCACCTCTTCTAGAGCACTCAGGCAAATGGAGCGACCATGTCTTCCCTCCATAGGATGTGTTGATCCCAGGCCCAGAAAGGATAGTGCACTTGCCTAAGGACACAGAGCACATAAAAGGATTAAAATGTCGGAATGTAGGACATTGAGGGGATTGACATTGCCAGGGCCTCCCAGTTCTTAAACAAAGCTTCAGTGTGTTTCTCTGGAGCCAGAAAGAGTGGGTGGGTTCAGAAGGGGATGACACAGAGCTTTGGGAGCTGCTCTCAAAGCCAGAGGTTTGGGAAACTTGTCTCAACACACACACAGGAGAGGGGAAGAGACAAAATCAAAGCGAGTCTAAGACAATATTTGGCTCAGAAATATGCTGGAAAGAACTGTTCTGGGGAAGATTTCCATAGGACACCGTCTCTTTCCTCTGATGAGGCACTGATTCCTCTGTTCAGGTAGCAACGCTGGCGCCTCGAAGGAGGCATAATCAGGCCCTCTTTGGCAAAGGTGGACATACCCGGTGAGCTGTTCACAAGTGCACAGAACTGAACATTGCAGGTCAGGAGATTTAGAAGTGAGCAGGCTGGAGTAAGGTGGCAGAAGATGGAGGAGGTGTGGCGAGGACTGACAGGGGAGCAGAGGGAGGGTGATGGTGTGTGGCCACTGGAACAAGGGTAGGTGTAAATAGCCATGACGGCCGGTGTTTACTAAGCACCCAGCGGGTACCAACAGCCATGCAAGGTAGGTGTTATACTCATTTCACAGATGAAGAGACTGAGGTTCAGGGAGGTCAAGTTAATCACCCAAATTCACAGTGGCACAATCAGCATGGAACCCAAGTCTAAGTGACTCCAGACTCCAGGTTCTTCCCTCGATGCCACATAGAGAAGAACTTTGGGTTTGGATCTGGGGACCATGGTGACAGGACCTGTTAGCCTAGAGGAGGGATAAAGGATTTCATGACGAGGGCAAATCTCCCAACAGCCACCTCCATAAACACACACACTTAGGCCCGTTCCTTCAACTGGCTGGAAAGTGCAGGATTTGGAGTCAAGAAACCAGCTTCATGTCCCCCAATTATAGAGTGAATGGCCTCCCCGTCTCTGCACATCATAAAATGATGACCAGCGTCATGTCTCCCAAAGAAAGTGTGTCACACACTTAAGTCCTCAATAAACCACATGGCGCCTGAGAGAAGTTAATCATATTTTGATGATTAACTTTATTGTTGATGTTGCCACTGCTCATTCCAAACTGAGCTGGCGATGTTTTAAGAGGTCTGATCTAACCGGAGTGTGAACAGCACGGCACTGACTTTTCCAGCTTTGCCCTCAGCAGCCTGGTGGAACAACAAGCTGGCCATCTTGTCCCAACCCCACCTCTAGGCCACCTCCTCACCCCCCTGCCTCCTTGCCCATCCAAGCTCTTGACATCACTTCTCTCAAACTTTCCCCTGGAAGAAAGCTCTGAATTCTTTTTGAGAACGAACTTCACACCCTAATAACAAGGTTTTACTCTTTTCTTGGGTGCTATAGGCCCCGCCTCCCTTCCCCCCTCCTCCCTGGGCAGCCTGAATAACGTTTTCAAATGCATAAAAGAAAAGACAGAGGACCTAAAAGGAAACCAATCATTCTGAAATACAGTGATCAAAATATTTTTTAAAGCAGCGATATAGTAATATATGTGCTTCTCCATTAATGGATTAAATAATAAGATCTACTGGCAGGACTAGTAACCATTGGAGTTTTGAAGCAGTGATGTGCACGGATGATATCTGAAAGTATCTGTTATCACTGCTAATACTACTGTGGCTGTTTGCCTACTTTCATAACTTAAGAAAAAGCGAAATTTCAGTTAGAAGTTAGTGAAGATAAAGCTGTCATTTTCTCCCCAAAGTGAAGGACCCCTTGGAAGCTTATCCATTAATCTCTTGCTGGGGAGGGAGGGTGGGAGGGTATCTGTGGATTCCAAGTTTGAAACCCTTGTTTTACAGCAGTGCTTTTCACCGGGGAACCGATTAGAAATGTAAATGCCCCCAACCCCACCCCCCTGAAAATTTAGTGAATCAGAAACTCATCAATCTGAGTTTGAACAAGCCTTCGGGTGGGTCTGATGTGTTTTCAAGTTTGAGAACCCCTGTCATAGAGCGAGGTGGGACACAATTTCTGAAGTGGACAGCATGGCCAAAGTGGCCCCTTACCCATGATCAGTAGCCCTCTGCTTTCTCTCTCTGCTTCCTCCACACTAGCCCTTAACCTAAGGTGGACTGGTGGAGTGGAATTTAAAAACCCAAGATTCTTGTTAATGCATAACAAAGTGCTACAAAGCAGCTTCTGTCACAAGGGCAGAATAAAATACAGCTACAAGGACAGAGGCTAAGGTTCTGCTCCTTTATGTACATACAGAATAATTGGCCTCCTAATTATCTCCATAGAAGTGAGAAAACTTGCTTAGCTTATTAGCACCTTTATTAGTACTAGGAAATCATTAGACACACTTAATAGCTTTATTTTTATTTTTTTAACATCTTTATTGGAGTATAATTGCTTTACACTGGTGTGCTAGTTTCTGCTGTATAACAAAGTGAATCAGCTATACGTATACATATATCCCCATATATCCTCCCTCTTGCGTCTCCCTCCCACCCTCCCTATCCCCCCCTTCTAGTTGGACACAAAGCACTGAGCTGATCTCTCTGTGCTATGCGGCTGCTTCCCACTAGCTATCTATTTTACATTTGGTAGCGTATATATGTCCATGCCACTCTCTCACTTCGTCCCAGCTTACCCTTCCCCCTCCCCATGTCCTCAAGTCCATTCTCTATGTCTGCGTGTTTATTCCTGTCCTGCCCCTAGGTTCTTCAGAGCCATTTTTTTTTTTTAGATTCCATATAGATGTGTTAGCATGTGGTATTTGTTTTTCTCTTTCTGACTTACTTCTGTATGGCAGTCTTTAGGTCCATCCACCTCATTGCAAATAACTCAATTTCATTTCTTTTTATGGCTGAGTAATATTCCATTGTCTATATGTGCCACACCTTCTTTATCCATGCATCTGTCGATGGACACTTAGGTTGCTTCCATGTCCTGGCTATTGTAAATAGTGCTGCAATGAACATTGTGGTACATGTCTCTTTTTGAATTATGGTTTTCTCAGGGTATATGCCCAGTAGTGGGATTGCTGGGTCATATGGTAGTTCTATTTGTAGTTTTTTAAGGAACCTCCATACTGTTCTCCATAGTGGCTGTATCAATTTACATTCCCACCAGCAGTGCAAGAGGGTTCCCTATTCTCCACACCCTCTCCAGCATTTATTGTTTGTAGATTTTTGATGATGGCCATTCTGACTGGTGTGAGGAGACACCCTTAATAGCTTTCTAATGATCCCTAGAGGAGGGAGCCATTTTCATCACATCTGCTGGCCATTACCAGGTAATTACAGAGCCTTTTAGACCTGGTCCACACAGAATGCGGCAATGGCAAATTGATCAGTGTTGGTACGGGTTTTGGATCCCGTGCTGGTGAAGGCACTCCATCTCTCACCAGCCCATGTCTCTTTCCAGAGCCACAGCAGCATCCTTCCCGAAAACTCTGAGAAGAGGACCCTCACCATGGTGGGCTGACAGGGAGAACTGCCAATTTGCCAATCTCCCGGGCAGCCTCGGGAGACCCAACTCTCCTCTGATCTTACTTCTTAAAAGGACATGGGCATGTTCATCCTATCCCAGTCTCCTCTGGGAAGGACGGCTAGGCTTACAGCATTTCAATTCTACAGCCCCAAGAGCACAGGCTTTGCAAAGCTGAAGGCATATTGATAAGCAGGGCTGCGGTTTCCCACCTGGCTGGGACGTGGCACCCCTGGAGGGCTTGGGTCTCTGGGGCACTGAGCTTTAGGGCAAGAGCAGGGAGGAACAGAACCAGCATGCAATTGGAATCAAGCCTACATTTCTCCAGCAGGTGGCACCATAACTTAACCTTTGGTGCCTCCATCGCCAGGGACAGCAGCTCTGAGTTTGCAAACCAGGAATGTTAAGTCGCCACCTGGGACTCCCCCTCTCAGGATTTGGGGCTTTGATAGTGCTTAGGACAGCTAACTAACCCCGACTAACCTCCATACCGCTGTCCTCCCAATACCTGCAATATTGCTGATTCTTCATCTGAGCTTCATAAACAAACTTGTCAGAAATACTTACTGTCTTAGATCTCCTGGAGCCCTGAGGAAGAATTTGGGCAAGTCCTAACTATGCTCTCCATCACCTAAAATTCTGGAGTTTTCTCCTAAACACCCCAAGTCTCCTTGTAGAGAGATCTGCCATCCAGATATAAAGCTTCCAAAATCTACCTGTTTCCTTGGCAGAGAGATGAAGAGCTTGGGCTAGGAGAGTTTTGTGATTCTATAGTCCACAGTCCCTCCCTCCCAAGGTGGTCCGTTCCACCATTTGGTAGCTCTGATTTTTGGGAAACACTTTACTTATTGTCTGGTTATCCTCTGCTGCATAACAGCTACCCCCAAATTTAGTGACTTAAAAAAACAATCATGCTGGGGCTTCCCTGGTGGCGCAGTGGTTGAGAGTCCACCTGCCGATGCAGGGGACACGGGTTCGTGCCCTGGTCCGGGAAGATCCCACATGCCGCGGAGTGGCTGGGCCTGTGAGCCATGGCCGGCCGCTGAGCCTGCACGTCCGGAGACTGTGCTCCGCAACGGGAGAGGCCACAACAGTGAGAGGCCCGTGTACCGCAAAAAAACAAACAAACAATAAAAACAATCATGTTGACCCTCCTACACTGTTGGTGGGAATGTAAACTGGTACAGCCACTATGGAGAACAGTATGGAAGTTCCTTAAAAAACTAAAAATAGAACTACCATATGATCCAGCAATCCCACTCCTGGACATATATCCAGAGAAAACCATAATTCAAAAAGATACATGCATCCCAATGTTCATTGCAGCACTATTTACAATAGCCGAGACATGGAGGCAACCTAAATGTCCATCAACAGATGAGTGGATAAAGAAGATGTGGTGCATATAGACAATGGAATACTACTCAGCCATAAAAAGAATGAAATAATGCCATTTGCAGCAACATGGATGGACCCAGAGATTATCATACTATGTGAAGTAAGCCAGAGAAAGACAAATATCATATGATATCACTTATATGTGGAATCTAAAAAAAATGATACAAATGAACTTATTTACAAAACATGAACAGACTCACAGACAGAAAACAAACTTATGGTGGGAATTCCCTGGCGGTCCAGTGGTTAGACTTGGTGATTTCACTGCCGTGGCCCAGGTTCAATCCCTGGTCAGGGAACTAAGATCCCACAAGACACATAGCACAACCAAAAGAAAAAAGAAAGAAAGCAAACTTACGGTTACCAAAGGGGAAAGGTGGGGGGAGGGATAAATTAGGAGTTTGGGATTAACATATACACACTACTATATATAAAATAGATAATCAACAAGGACCTACTGTATAGCACAGGGAACTCTACGTAATATTCTGTAATAACCTATATGGGAAAAGAATATGAAAAAGCATAGATATATGTATATGTGTAACATATGACTGAATCACTTTGCTGTACACCTGAAACTCACGCGACATTGTAAATCAACGATACTACAATATAAAATAAAACTTAAAAAAAACCCAACAACCATGTTCTTATATCTCACGACCTCGTGCGTCAGGAATTCAGAGCTCACGTTCCTGGCTGATTCTTCTGTTCCATGTGGCATTGACAAAGGTCCTGCGGTGGCATTTAGTTGGCTGATGGGCTGGTCTGCAGGGTGCAGGGCAGCTTCTCTTGTATGTCTGGCTGGAAGACTGGGCTGGGCTGGGTCTGTCAGAGCCCACGTGGCCTCAGGGAAGTGGGGCTCCTGACACCAAAGCTCAGAGCTCTGCAAGTGAGGGTTCCAGTGATGAAGGTGGAAGCTTCATGGCCTCTTACGACCCCTTGGAAGTCACATGATGCCCCTTATACCATATCCTATTGGTTGAAGTAGTCAGAGGCCTGCCCAGGTTCTAGGGGAAGGGAGACAAATTCTGCCTCTTGGTGGAAGAGGGGTAAACAGATTTACCACAGTGTTTTGGGAATTCCCTGGCGGTCCAGTGGTTAGGACTCTGCATTTCCACTGCCAGAGGCCTGGGTGCAGTCCCTGGTCGGGGAACTAAGATTCCCCCGAGCCAGGCGGTGTGACCAAAAAAAAAAAATTGTTTTTGCCACCGTGCTTTGAAACCACCACACTTTTTGAATCAAAATTAGATTTTCTAAATCTGTCTCTAATTCTACACTTACTACATCTAGTCCTTCTTCTCTATTCAAACTATTCTCTCTTCAATTCACAACATAATCCTTTGGGGTGAGACAAGAAAATAACAGAACTTTCATTCATATTTTAATTTTATCTATACAATTTAAAATGGGGCTTTACTAATATTTCATATATAAATTGAGGCTGGTACCCACCTTTAGGTCATGTTTCAGGTGGAGACATGTTACCTGCTGTATACAAGATACCCTGAGGGAAGAGTTGATGTTCCCCAAAAGGCTTGTCAGCAGGGCCCTTAATCATTTGTCTTGTGTTACAGAAGTGCTTGACTCCCAGGATGATCATATCTAGATTTAAGGAAGCTACCCATGCCCAGATGGTTAAAGAAGCTCAAGAGGATTTTGCAAGTAATCTTTAGGTTGAAAAACTAAACAATTAATGCAAGCAGAACAATGAAAACAAAGGAAACACCAGTGAGATACCACTACACACCTGGTAGAATGGCCAAAGTCCAGAACATAGACAACACCAAATACTGATGAGGATGGTGAAGCAACGGGAACTCTCATTTCTTACTGATGGGAACACAAAATGGTACAGCCACTTTGTTTTTGTTTTTGTTTTTTTGCGGTACGCGGGCCTCTCACCGTCGTGGCCTCTCCCGTTGCGGAGCACAGGCTCCGACGCGCAGGATCAGCGGCCATGGCTCACAGGCCCAGCTGCTCCGCGGCATGTGGGATCTTCCCGGACCAGGGCACGAACCCGTGTCCCCTGCATCGGCAGGCGGACTCTCAACCACTGCGCCACCAGGGAAGCCCGGTACAGCCACTTTGGAAGACAGTTTGGTGCTTTCTCACAAAACTAAACATATTCTTACCATTTGATTCAACAATCATGCTCTTCGGTATTTACCCAAAGGAGCTGAAAACTTATGTTCACATGGAAACCTGCACACAGAAGTTTATAGCAGCTTAATTCATAATTGCCAAAACTAGGAAGCAACTAAGATGTCCTTCAATGGGTGAATGGGTAAATAAACTGTGGTACACTCAGACAGTACAATATTATACAGCATTAAAAAGAAATGTACTATCAAGCCATGAAAAGACATGGGGTAAACTTAAATGTATATTACTAAGTGAACGACGTCAATCTGAAGAGGCTATATACTGCATGATTCCAGCTATGTGACATTCTGGAAAAGGCAAAACTATAGCAAGAGTGAAAAGATCAGTGATGACCAGGGAGTGGAGGAGGCGGACAGGATGAATAGGCGGAGCACAGAAGATTCTCAGGGCAGTGAAACTACTCCGTGTAATACTATAATGGTGGACACATACCATTATACATTTGTCCAAACTCATACAAAGTACAACGTCAAAAGTGAACTCTGAACTATGGACTCTGGGTGACAATGATGTGTCAGTGAGGGAGGCTATGCGTCTAAGGGGGCAGAGAGTATATGGGAAATTTCTGTACCTTCTGCTCAATTTTATTGTGAACCTAAAACTGCTCTGAAAGTACTCTGTTAAAAATATGTATTCTGGGGCTTCCCTGGTGGCGCAGTAGTTGAGAGTCCGCCTGCCGATGCAGGGGACACCGGTTCGTGCGCCGGTCCGGGAAGATCCCACATGCCGCGGAGCGGCTGGGCCCGTGAGCCACGGCCGCTGAGACTGCGCGTCCGGAGCCTGTTGCTGCGCAACGGGAGAGGCCACAGCAGTGGGAGGCCCGCGTACCGCAAAAAAAAAAAAAAAAAAAAAAAAAAAAATATATATATATATATATATATATATATATATATTCTAATGGCAAAGCAGGCACTTGTTCAGTGACACTTCATCTGGTGACACTTCATCTGCCATGTTATGGAGTAAAAACAATGATATCCTAATCAGGTTAGACAAGGTCAGACCAAAAAATCCAAAAAAAACAAACCAATCAAATTTATCAAGGCTATTTGAAATATGAATTTGCATCTACTATTGTTACTGATGTCCTGTTAAAAATGCTATAAACAATGTTATACCTCATTCAGTTCAAATTATTTTTATATGTTTTATAATGTACAGAATATAGTATACAATATATTTAAAATACACATATGGAACAGGCGCAAATGTTTTTATCTGATGCAGCATGTGAACAATAAATTTTAGACCAATGAAATGTATTTCCATCTTTGCATTAATTTAGCAAGCTTTTATCAAACATGCACTACGTGCACATACTGTACTAATACTAAAGATACAAAAAACATGTAAGGTCTCTGCATTCAAGCATTTTGGAAGGGAAGGGAAGATATGTAAAAAAAGTAGTTGGAGTGAAGTGACATGATGGAATTGTTTACAAAATACTGCGAGGCACTCTAGTAAGCGTAGGTCAGTTGTACCTGGGGGAGACAATCTTGTAGGTCTTCACAGAGGAAGTGACAATATGATCTGGGGTCAGAGTGAAACCCTCACCTCTGCAGCCAGTGCATGATGGCAGACACTTGCTCCACCTCTTCCTTGGCCCTTCTCCAGCTCTGTTTTGGTTTCTGGGCACAGTGATCAATTTTGCACACAATGCCCCACAAAGAGGGAAGGAGGACATTTCCAACCCCCTTCAAGGTGACATTTGGAGCTAGAGCATGCACCCCATGAGGGTAGGTCCTACATCTGGCATGTGTTTGTAGACTGGCACTGGGTATGATGCCTGGCACATCAGAGACTCTTTTTTTAAAAAAATTATTTATATTTGGCTGCATTGGGTCTTTGCTGCTGCGCGCGGGCTTTCTCTAGTTGCAGCGAGCGGGAGCTACTCTTCGTTGTGGTGCGCAGGCTTCTCATTGTGGTGGCTTCTCTTGTTGTGGAGCATGGGCTCTACGCGCGTGGGCTTCAGTAGTTGTGGCACGCGGGCTCAGTAGTTGTGGCTCGCGGGTTCTAGAGCACAGGCTCAGTGGTTGTGGTGCACGGGCTTAGCTGCTCCACGGCATGTGGGATCTTCCTGGACCAGGGCTCGAACCCGTGTCCCCTGCATTAGCAAGCGGATTCCCAACCACTGTGCCACCAGGGAAGTCCCACATCAGAGACTCTTGATTAGTGTTATGCAACTGAATTGTATTGACCTTCTGAACTAGACCAGCTCATTGGTTAACGTCTTTGGAGAGTAGTTAACGATAATCCCTGTGCCTTCACCTTCAGCTCCCTAGCCCACACATTTAGGTTATTATCCACCCTTAGTCTGTTATCTGCTCACCTCAGTTTACCTGTCACTGGTCTGCCCACTCATGTGCCTTTATGAGATGTTCCTGAATTTGCTTTCAACCTCTGAATCCTTCACTCGCTAGGAGAGCACAGAGTCACATGCAAACCTAGAGATTTCACCATGATCCTCCAGATCATTTATAAAAATGAGGTAGTTTTGGTATTGATCCTCCAGTCTGGGAAGGGGATAAGGTCAACGTTCTCTGTTTTCCAATAGCTCAACACCCGCCCCCCCACAATTGCTATTAAGGAACATTTGTAGATTTTTAAATCTCTTTGTCGGTTCCCAAACTCTTACAGAGAGTGCCAGCCTGAGAAAAGCCTGAAATAAAAGTGGGAACATATCCAGTAGCCTCCTGAGTCCAGACAAATTCATCTAGGGACAGGAGTAGCTGAAAAGTTTCTTCATTTAGGTGGCCGGGCTATGCTGAACTTACGTTTTTGCAATACCCTCTGTGGCGACAGCATGCACTGGAGAACTAGGAGTTACAACTTCTCAATTAAGCCACTTCACTGCCTTACTTCATTGCAATACTTTGAATGGAGTCATGCCAAGTTTTCCGTACCTTTGTGAAATAGGCATGGTCAGAAAATAGAACACCTCAGAGAAATATAGAAAGGATAAAAGCAAATTACAGACGTAAAAGGGCCATAAGGTTCCAGGAAGGAAGATTATACTCTTTGAATTTGTAAGGTAGTTTTTAGTTAGAATTAGATATGACTATCGATACATGTGTCAGAAACCCAAGAGATTAGTAGCTTAAATAAAATAGGGGTTTATTTCTCTTTTATATTAATGAAGTCTAAAGTAGGAGGTCTAGAGCCAGAATATCTACTCCAAAGTCGTATTAGATTCAGGTTCCTTTTGTCTGACTGCTCCACCAACTTTAGCATGTTGCCTCATGGTCTAAGGTGGCTGTGCTGCGGAGCGGCTGGGCCCGTGAGCCATGGCCGCTGAGCCTGCGGCCATCACGTTATAGCCATCACATTTACATTCCTGTCAGCAAGAAGGAGGAAGGGAGAAGAAAGGGATCCTCTTCCTTGAAAAACACTTCCAGAAGTTTTCATACAACACTTCCAATAATATTCATTAGCCAAAACTTAGTTATGTGGTATATCTAGCTGTAAGGGAGGCCAGAAAATGTAGTCTTTATCTGGGCAGCATGTGGCCAGCTACAGATTGTGGGTTCTATCATTAAGAAAGGTGTGAAGCTAAATAAAGGGAACCAATAGCCCACTGTGCTGAGGTGGGAAGGTGCAGTCCCTTACCAGAAAGAAAATGAAACTAATAACCTATCGGGCTTACACACAAAGCACTAAAGAGTGTGAAAAATAATTCTTTCCTTATTTTTTTACCCTTGGGTCACCTAGTCAGTCTATCTTGAGCTCACCTTAGACAGTCATCAGGAAGTATATTTGTCAGGGTCCTCTAGAGAAACTGAACCAAGGGAGGTCTTATCACACATAAAAAGATTTAGTTCCCTCTGGTAATCGCTACTCTGTTCTCTGTATCTACATGTTAGTTTTTATTTGTTTTGTCTTGTTCACTTATTTTATTTTTTTGCTTTTTTTTATATTCCACATATGAATGAAATCATGTGGTATTTGTCTTTCTCCATCTGACTTATTTCACTTACCATAATACCCTCAAAGTCCATCCATGTTGTTGCAAATGGCAAGATTTTATCTTTTTAATGGCTGAATAATATTCTATTGTATACATATACTACATCTTCTTCATTCCTTCACCCATTGATGGGTACCTAGGTTGCTTCCGTATCTCGGTATTGTAAATTATGCTGCACTAAACGTAGGGATGCATATATCGTTTCAAATTAGTGTTTTGGGGTTTCTTTGAATAAATACTCAGAAGTGGGATCGCTGTATCATACGATAGTTCTTATTCTTTGAGGAACCTCCATGCTGTCTTCCACAGTGGCTGCACCAATTTACATTCCCACCAACAGTGCAGGAGGGTTCCGTTTTCTCCACCTCCTTGCCAACACTTGTTATTTCTTGCCTTTTTGATAAGTCATTCTAACAAGCATGAGATGATAATTTATTGTGGTTTTGATTTGCATCAGAAATAACGTTTAATCAGATACCTGGCCATCTTGTGGCCCAGTCAAGCTTCACATAAAATTAACCATCAGAAGTCCACCCCTTGTTAACTTGGCATACACATCTCCTTAAACCATACTTAATGTGCAAATAAAGACAATAACCAGGTCATAATTCCAAACATGATACAACTACCCTGAGTACAATGAAAACACACTAACCCCCTCCCCAGAAGAGGAGGAAAAGTCCTTGAGCAATGTTTACTCTTCTCCTTGATATCCCGTAAACTTAAATACTATGGTGTAAAATGATAATATGTAAATACTATAATGTAAAGTCAATACATCTTACGCTACATGAGAAGGAAATAAGAGACGAAAAACCCAAAGATATTTGCTTAATATATATGCATATATACACACAAATATAATCATAACAAAATAAGGAGGAAATAGTCTTGACAATTGCAGTCCTCATTTCTGTAACCAGTCACATAGTTGTAGCTCGTATTTATAATTGCCTTCTTCCATTACCCATTCTGTATTCCCTTTGCCTTCAGCAAGGACCTCAGCTGGTCATAGTTCTTTAACTGGTGGTGTGATTCCTGAAGGCTCTGGGCCATTAGTAGTCCTGCCTGGTCTGGGTTGTTGCAGTTTTCCGTTGACCTTAATTACGGGGCATGGTAATAGTAAGAGACGCCCTAAGGGATCTCCTGTATCCCAGACATGCTTTGCATTACCTCCATAGTGCAGTAGCAGTCCAGTTTCTCCTTGGTAGTCAGAACCAATCACCACAGCCAGCACAGTGACTCCCGTCTTTGCCTGCTGATTCAGAGGCATGGGAAGGTGGCTGTCTTAACTCCCAGTTCAATGGAATCACTGTTGTGTCTCCTGGTGGAAGCATTTCTCCTTCTGGAACTAAGAGCTCTAGGCCAGCAGAGCATAATGTGGGAACAGAAAGCAGAAACTTTCCTAGTGGGTCACTAGGGGGAATAGTGAGTTGTGCCATTCCCACGTCTACTCCTTGATTCCTGGACCTGTGAATCCTGGCTATGGGAGAAATAGCAGCATATATTGGATGCTGATTCAGAGCATATACAGCTTTCCTGGGAACCTTGCCCCAGTCATGCAAGGTATTGCCACCCAGCTGGTGCTGTAACTAAGCTTCAAAAGATCATTACGCCTTTCTATCAAGCCAGCTTCTTCGGGATGGTGTGGGACACGGTAAGGCCAGTGAATCTTATGAGCGTGGATCTGTTGCTGCACTTCTTTTGCTGTGGAGTGAGCTCCTTGATCAGAAGCAATGCTGTGTGCAATACCGCAATGGTGACTAAGGCATTCTACAAGCCCATGGATGGTGGTTTTGGCAGGGAAGGTAAATCCGTATCCTGAGTAAGTGTCTATTCCAGTAGGAACACTGTTGGTGGGAATGTAAATTGGTGCAGCCAATACGGAAAAGAGTATGCAGGTTTCTCAAAAAACTAAAAATAGAACTACCATATGACCTAGCAATTCCACTCCTGGGTATATATCTGAAAAAACCACAAATTCAAAAAGACACGTGCACCACAGCGTTCATAGCAGCATTATTTACAATAGCCAAGATATGGAAGCAACCTAAGTGTCCATCAAAAGATGAATGGATAGGGGCTTCCCTGGTGGCGCAGTGGTTGAGAGTCTGCCTGCCGATGCAGGGGATACATGTTCATGCCCCGGTCCGGGAAGATCCCACATGCTGTGGAGCGGCTGGGCCCATAAGCCATGGCCGCTGAGCCTGCACGTCCAGAGCCTGTGCTCCACAATGGGAGAGACCACAACAGTGAGAGGCCCGCGTACCACAAAAAAAAAAAAAGATGAATGGATAAAGAAGATGTGGAATATATACAGTGGAATACTACTCAGCCATAAAAAAGAATGAAATTTTGCCATTTTCAGCCACATGGATGGACTTGGAGGGCATTATGCTAAGTGAAATAAGTCAGACAGAGAAAGACAAATACTGTATGATATTTGTCCTCTATCCACAGGACAAATACTGTATCCACATTTATATGTGGAATCTAAAAGATACAATAAACTAGTGAATATAACAAAAATGAAGCAGACTCACAGATACAGAGAACAAACTAGTGGTTACCAGTGGGGAGAGGGAAGAGGGAAAGGGCAAAATAGGGGTAGGTGATTAAGAAGTACAAACTAGGGACTTCCCTGGTGGTCCAGTGGTTAAGACTTTGCCTTCCAATGCAAGGGGTGCGGGTTTGATCCCTGGTTGGGATCCCACATGCCTCGGGGCCAGAAAACCAAAACATAAAAGAGAAGCAATATTGTAACAAACTCAATGAAAGCTTTAAAAATGGTCCACATCAAAAAATCTTAAAAAAAAAAGAAGTACAAACTATTAGGTATAAAATAAGCTACAAGGATATATTGTACAGCATAGGGAATATAGCCAATATTTTATAATAACTATAAATGGAGTATAACCTTTAAAAATTGTGAATCACTGTATTGTACACCTGTAAGATATAATATTCTACAGCAACTATACTTCAATTTAAAAAAAGATTCTTTGTCCTTTGACAGTTTGATTATAATATGTCTCACTGTGGCTCTCTTAGACTTTATCCTACGTGAAGTTTATTGAGCCTCTTGGATGTGTAAATCAATGTTTCTCATCAAATTTGAGAGGTTTTTAGCCATTATTTCTTGAAATATTCTTCCTGCCCTTTTCTCTCTCTCCTTCTGGAACTCCCAGTATGCATATATTGGTATGCTCGATGGTGACCCACGGGTCTCATAGACTTTATTCATTTTTCTTCATTCTTTGCTCTGTTCCTCAGACTGGGTAACTTCACTGGCTAATTCTTTCTTCTGTCAGCTCAAAACTGTTGTTGAGTCCCTCTGGTGAATTTCTCATTTCAGTTACTGTGATTTTAAACTCCAGAATTTCTATTTAGTTCCTTTTTATTGTTCCGATTTCTTTATTGATATTCCCTATTGGGTGAGACATTGTTCTCATGCTTTCCATTAGTTCTTTAGACATGGTTTCCTTTAGCTCTGTGAGCATATTTAAAATAGATGATTTTAAAGTCTTAGTTTAGTAAGTCAATGTCTAGGTTTCTTTAGGGGCAACAACAAAGTAGGAGGAGATTGGCTTTGCATCAATCTTAGATTGCCTACCTAGATGTTAATGTGTGAGAGAAATAATCTTCTATTATGCTTAAGCCACTCTTATTTGGGTTTTTTTCCATCACTTCCAGCTGAACCTTACCCTAATTAATACACTATGCAACCGATGAGGAAATGAGGCCCAGAGACGTGAACTGACTTGTGGTCTGTAATGTAGGAGTGGTATCTCCACATGTATTCCTCACCACAGAAAAACCAAGATAAGCAAGACAAAAAACAAAAAACAGGACTCAAGTCATAATAATAAAAAAATAATATATAGATAGATAGATAGATGCATGAAAAAGGAAAATTGACAGAATACAGATTTCTCTGTTTTAAAATCAGAGGATTGACTAACCATACAATCAGAGGATTGACTAACCATACAGAATCAGTAAATCCTTTTCCTGGGATTTCCTCCATTTCCCAGTTTCCCTTGCAGTTGGGTTGGTCAAATGACTAAGTTACCGCCAATGGAATACAAGTGGAAGTGATGTGTACCACTCCAAACCTGTCCCCCACCCCACACCTCCCATGCCTGTCTTCCATGCTTCTTACCCACCTGGCAACCAAATGCAAAGGACTCTAAGGGTGGAGGCACCTGATAAGGAAGCCTTGGTCCCTGAATCACCCCACGGGAAGCCACGTGTTGTCCAGAAACACCCCACTGGACTGTTATGTGGATGAGAAACAAGCTCTTGTTTGGGGATTCATTTGTTTGCAGCCATGCCTAATACCGTCTCTTTTCCTGCTCTTTGCCTCAGCTCCACCTGCTTGGAAGTTGGCCTGTGCTGGGTAGACTCTGAGCCTCAGGAAGACTTCTGTTGCCACAGCTACTAGATATGGTGACATTTTCATTCTTTCCTGGACTCAAGTTTGGTGCCCAGCACAGCCCAGCTGCCGTGGGGTGACGTGGCACTGCCTGTTTGTGCCTCCCTGCCCCCCTCTTGGTTCCTGGTCTCTAGGGAGGGAGGCACTGCCTAACCCCTGAGACTGTGTCTTGGCTCCAGCCACTGTGGACATTCATCCTTGCTCTGAAGTCATGTCTACTTAATATTCCTACTTAACATTTATCTGCCTTTAGGGTGATTGCTTAACTTGCTTAACTTAGTTCTTTATAGAATAATAAGTAAATGATAAAGGGACTCGACTTCATCTACAACTCTGAACAGACACCAGCGTCTAGTCTTTCCGCGTAAACAGAACTCTTGACTCTCTTACCGTTTTCTCCAGCTAAAAACACCTACAGCCCTTTGGGGACCACCCACAAAATTCAGTATTCACCTGCTGAGGAAATCTCTGGCTCACAACTCATTCGCTGGGAGCCTTAACTGACAGGTCTTGAGCCCAGTGAGACAGCACACTTCTAGTTCTCTGCCCACTTCCCCTTGGGGAAGGTATGGAAGCGGCCTGTTAGAAGAGACCCGTTTCTCTCAGTGATTAGGCATTCTTTCTAGTGATTTCAGGGATGGGTTATTCTGATTTTGAGGTACGTTTACTTTAAGTCTCTATAGCGGCATCCAGAGCTCCATGATGGCTGCCATCTCTCTGCATCACTCCCCCAAACCCCGGGGAACAATCTCTACTCTTTGGGCTGGTTTGGTATCTGCTATTTTCCCCAAACTCAAGAATTCACCTTGGGCTTCCCTGGTGGCGCAGTGGTTGAGAGTCCGCCTGCCGATGCAGGGGACACGGGTTCGTGCCCCGGTCTGGGAAGATCCCACATGCCGTGGAGCGGCTGCGCCCGTGAGCCATGGCCGCTGAGCCTGCGCGTCCGGAGCCTGTGCTCCGCAAGGGGAGAGGCCACAACAGTGGGAGGCCCGCGTACTGAAAAAAAAAAGAATTCACCTCAAGGGACTTCCCTGGTGGCTCAGTGGTTAAGAATCCGCCTGCCAGTGCAGGGGACACGGGTTTGATCCCTGGTCTGGCAAGATCCCACATGTCGTGGAGCAGCTAAGCCCGTGCGCCACAACTACTGAGCCCGCGTGCCACAACTACCGAAGCCCAAGCGCCTGGAGCGCGTGCTCCGCAACAAGAGAAGCCACCGCAATTAGGAGCCCTCGCACCGCAACGAAGAGTACCCCCGCTCGTGGCAACTAGAGAAAGCCCGCGCGCAGCGACGAAGACCCAACGCAGCCATAAATTAAACAAACAAATAAGAAATTAAATAAATAAACTAATAAATTAATTAATTTAAAAAAGTCACCTCAACAACAGAGTGCAGAGGAAAGAGCCTCCGCTAACTTGGGCCTCAGGAAAGTCACATAGATCACTTTCCTTAGGCTCCCATCCTCACCTGTCAACTGGGGAGAAGAATTCCTTTCCTGCCTACCCTATACAATGGTGAATATTAAATGACAGGAAGTTTTTGAAACCACTGACACCCTGCCGAGTACCATATAAACACTAGGATTACCTATATTGTTTTGTTTTTAGAAACTACTCAGCTTCACCCTTTCTGTTTCTAATCCCTTCCATCTCCCTTCCCCCACCCCATCAGGGTCTGGCTCTTCCCTCAGGAGGAGAAGGGAGGAGTGATTCACACCTCCTGGTTGGCCTCCTTAATTAAGCCTAGCTTCACTCTCCGACCACTCCCTCTCTTCCTTCTCCTTGGACCAGGTGACTCCCTCAATAGTTCAGGTGTCTCAGGGCAGCTTTCCAGGGTCGCCAATGGCTCTGCCTCGGGACAATATGGTATTTCACACTCCCTGTCTTGAAACTGACAGAATCACCTAGCTCAGGTGGAATCTGAGCACTTGTACCAACTACAGCTCCGCGGGTGGAGAAGGGAATGGGGGCTTCCGGTGGGGCCGAAGTGTGTGTGTTGGGGGTGGGAGGAGGGAGTGGGGCGGGGATGGGCCCCGTGTGTTCTGGTCTTTGCAGAACAGTGTCTGGGCTGCCCCTCCTTTCTGACCTCCTCGCACCGCAGCAGTAAACCTGTGTTAATTGAACGATGCTTTATTTACTGTCCACCAGACAGAGAGCCCTGTCCGCAGCACAGGATTGATGGGGCTGAGGGGGGGGGCGCGGACCGAGAGGAGGGCGTCCCACCCAGGGCTCAGGTCTCAGCCCTCAGGATCCCCGAATCAGTCTCATCTTCCCGAGCAGAATGGAGGAGACGGGGTCGGAGTCTCAGGAGGGCGAAGACGGAGGCGGCAGCAGGGTCCCAAGGGTCCCAAGGTTCTATCTTTACTATTGAGTAACCCGCACTGGGCGAAATCCGCTTCTTGGTACCCGACGGTGCGTCAAGACTACATCGTAGAGCGCAAATGAGGGAACGGGGTAATTACGCTGATGGTTGCGGAGATAAACGCTCTCCCCCGACTTCAGCGGGTCACTGAGGCTTTGAGCTCCGCTGCCGCAGCTCGCTCCGGAGCCAGTGCTGGTTCCGAGTTTCGCATCGCCCTCGTGCTGCCTCCGATCCCCGCGGGAGTCATCTGCGCCCGCCCCTGCCACCCGGGGCCCCGGGACTAGGCGCCGCTCCACTCCCGGGCACCGCGCTCGTCTGCAGCCGGTACCCTGGGAAAACGTGCGCTGAAGACTCACAGGGACCAGGTTCAAATGCAGGTCCCGCCGCTGTAAACGTGTCTGACTCTGGGCAAGTTCCCGAACGTGACTTCTCAGTTTCATGTACCAGTAATAATAGCTTCTTTGTGTGGCCGCTGTAAGAATTAAACAGATACCAGGTGTGTAAAGTGCCTGGTGCGGAGTAAGCGTTCACGAAATGGCAAGTATGACCTGTTACTCTGGGGACCACGAAGTCACCATCGAGCTGCGTCTCCACGGCCCAGGGCAAGCTACCCGGATGATTCTGCCAGCAATGAGCTTTTGAACTAGTGAGAGGTCCTGGCTGGGCAGCCAACACAAACCCTTGGAAAAGCCCTGAAGGAAGGGAGTCGAGGGCCTGCAGCTCTGCAAGCCCCACCCCCGCGGCTTCTCTTGCCTTCCTGTCTGACCCGTCATTCCCTTTATAGGACCTCAGGCGGCTGGTCTGACTCCCGGGCCGGGGCAACCGAGGCTACACTCCGCCCGGAGACTGCAGAGTCCCAGGCATGGGCCAGTCGGGCCTGAGTGCCCTGAGCCGGGATGGCTACAGAGTTGCGGACAGCTTCATCTCCCGCGGCGCGACCCAAGCCGCTAGTTCAAGGGCCAGAGGAATGAGGCTGCCCAGTCCCTTGGTCCCCTTGCTCCCCTGTGCTCAGGCCCCAGAGCTTCGCGTCATCTCGAGCAGCGCGCGGGTCCCTTGTCCCAAAAGGCCGGTCGCGCCGGGCCTGGCATCGAGTGCGCGGCTGGGTCTGCGAAGGCCTCGGCCGCCCGGAGCCGCAGAATTTCTTCTTGCAGCGCGCCAGAGTCCGAGCGGGTGCGCGCTACTCAGAGAGCGAGGAAGCACTTGGTACTCCGGGTGGGCCGGGCCACCGGTAGTTCTGGATTTATCCCTGGCAACGGCCAGGGCTGCTACCGTCCTAAGCAAGGCGTCCTCCTACGTGTCCGCCCTCGTGCCAGCCTATCGGGTTTGTGGGTCCTCCAAGAAAGGGAGCCTTTGGGGCAACTAGGGGCTCCTGTGGGCCTTGCAAGGTGCGCTTTCTTCAGGCGCGTCCTCACGGTCTTTCTTAGACTCTCACCTGGTGGGGCAGCAGCCCTGCTGCTGAGATCGAGGGGGAAACAGAGTGGAAAACTCACCCCACTGGAGGGCACCCAATCTGATCCTCTCCTCTCCGATTCCACCCCACAACCCAGGAGAAACATTTCCCGAGTTACAGCTGTACAGGAACCCACAGAGTTTCGACAAGAGACTCCTGCGAGGCGACTCTCGAGGCCTTGACCCTGACACAGGGACTCGAGACCTTTCCGGGCTCCACTGCGCGGCCCCCAGCAGCAGCGACCCAGAGACCCTCTTTTCCTCCCTGCTCACCCTGCCCGCGTCCAGCAGCGGCTCCAGGAATCGAATCAGGAAAAATCCGGGCAGGGTTGGGTTCCCGCGGCGCGAGAGGAGAGGCTGGTTCTCTTCCAGCCCCAGGCGCCTCCTTTACAAGCCACATTCCGGGCTCCTCCGAGCGCCCTGGTCAGCTCACTGGCTCACCCACACACCTCTGGACTCAAAAACAGCCACGGTCTCAATGCACACGTCGGCCCCACCTGTTCACACCAGCGCGGCTTTTCACTCTATTGCACGCACACACTCCCTTATGCCTTCTCACATCTCCCAGTACATCCTCACGCACTGGGTGGTCGCTTCCCTCTCCAGCATCCCTAGGCAGCTTCTAGTGCCCAGGGTCCCCAAGCCGTAGTGTTGGAATGGGGAACACGAGAAAATGAAGGGGCCCAGTCAAGCCCTCCTGTCCTTCTCCACCCGCCCCTCAATACAAAAACATTCACAAGTTTCCTGTCCGGAGGCCCGGCAGCATCCCAGCAAGAGGTGGGCACTGGTGGAATCCAGGAGGCCAAATTCCCTGTGTCCTGACTCTGGTGTCCCCACTCGGCTGGTCCCTGCTTTTCTCAGGGGCCAAAATTGTGTTAAACAGGGACTGAGTTAAACTGAGGACCAAGTAGACCGGTGTTCTCCCCAGATCTCCCTGGCTCTGTTGAACCTTTTCTTGTGTGGCAGGCCATCACCACCTGCTCCTTAGGCCACTCCCTGGAGATGCTCTTCGCAGAAGGGACACCAGGTCCAGGCCTGCCCTGAAGCCTGGAGAAGGGTGCCGAGTGCGGGGTGAGGAAGGAGACTGCGCGGGGAGCACAGCCAGCCCTCACGCTCCCGTCTGCCTTCAGTAGCCCTTGGCTTTTACAGCCCGAAGCAGATGAGCCGGCCAGCTGCCCTCAAGGGCTGGGTTCTGCCTCCTTCATTAGGGTTTTACCTTGGAGGGTACATGCGTATGGGACCTGGCTGGGAATAAATGAAAGGTGAACATGGTCAGGGAAGCCGAGAGGGAGGCTCCCGCTTCTAGCTGCTGCGTCCCTTCAGGTGGCCTGAGCAGAACTCTCGGCTTCAGTGGCTGCTGGCAGAGGGGAAGGATGACAAGTCATCGGGAACACTGTTCGGTGAACACCGGCGGGGAATAGCTGCGTTCACCTGGCAACATCGGTGCAAAAGTTACGTCCAGTTGGCGCGGTCGGTCTAGTGGAGTGTGGAATGGAGGACTGGCTTGTATAGATTTATACAGTGGGTGAGTAGCTGCTCGGTTTATTTTCAGAACGTCTGCATAGTTTCCCCTTTTAAATAAATATTTTCGGAGTTAGCTTTCCAAGGGGGAGGGAAAGAGGGAAGTTGCAACAAGTAGCGCCACCAAGCCAGAATAAAGCTCCAGGACAGGCAGCCCGCCCCCTACTGGCAAGTGAGAACTCCCAGCAAACTCCATTGAGTCCACCTGGACCGCTGGATCGAGGGTGCGGTCCCTGACCGTCTGCAGCCTCGGGCTAGGACCGTCTCTTTCTCTGGGCCACAGCTGCCTAGAGCCAAGGCCTTCCCGGCCAGCCGGGCTTCAAGGCTGTGTTCTGGCCCCAGCAGGTCCCTCGGCTGGGACGGGCTGCTCGCTGGGGCGCCAGTGGGAGGGTGGGTTTGAAGGCTTCTGGGGAGAAGCAGAGGTTTGTGTTTGTGTGAGTACAAGGAGGAGGGAGGGGCTCATTTGTGTAGGTATCTCCCTTTCATCTGTGCAGGGGCGTGTTTCACCTGAGTGCCTGCGTTTGTGTGTCTGTAAAAATGGGTTGAGTGTCTATGTGTGTTTGTGTGTGTGTGAACACATGTGTGACGGAGTATGATATTTCCCCGTGTGGCCACAAGTGTGAGTGGGTGAGTTTTTGTGCTACCCACAGTGCCCAGCACAGTGAATCGAATGATAAATGTGTACGTGTCCTTGTGAAAGTTGGTACAGAGCCTGTTTGCCTGTGATTGTGAGTGCAGAAAATAGGAGGCAGGTAGGGGAGATGTGGGCTCCAGGGACTACTGTGTTTCCTCCTTTCGAGAAGTAAGGACGGGTCTGTCGGCTCAGCTCGGCTGACTCGAGGCAGCTTCTCGCTCCCTGAGCCTCTCTGGACCCTCAGACAGTAGCAGGCTCTATGCCCCGCCAGTCAGGGAGGGGGGGGGGCCACTCGGGCCCAGGATGACCTGAGTTGTCCCCTGAGAGCACAGCCTCCAGGAGAGGCGACAGGAGCTGCCAGGACTGCACTTCCTCTTGGGGGTGCAGGGGCCGTGGGGCGCCTGATGCCGTCTTATGCTGCTAGGGATTCCCTTGACCCCCACGACTGCACAGAGCTTACGCTGAGGCAAAGCCTCCCTCTCCAAGTTAGCCCGCCCAGCTGCCCGCGTCCCCGAGGGTCTCGACTGGGAAGGAATCCTTGATATTTAGAAAGTCCGCGCAGAAGTGCTCTCCGCGAGCGCTGATTTCACCGGCGGAAAGCGCCGGAGAAGTCCTGGAGCTCCAGGATCACGGGGTCAGAAGGGCGCCTCCTCCCCTCCATCCCTTCCCACCCAGGGCCGGTCGGAAGCGTCCGGGTCGCGGAGGAGTAATGTGTGTGGTACCAACAGCCACCGAGACCTGAGACGGAAAAACCTCAACTTTCTCCTCGAGGAGTCCCGCCGGCTTCGGACCTGCCTGGACCGGCTTAGACTTGTCGCTTAATGGGGAGGGAGGCTGGCTCCCCGAGAGGGGAGGGGGCGCCGCAGGTTAATTTACAGCCGCAGAGGCACCTACGGTGCACCACGCACGGAGGTGCCTCCTCTGCCTGACCATCCAAGCCCCGGCGTCCGCTTGTTCCCGTTTAGAACACGCGTCCGGCGCGCCCGGCTCCCCGAGTCTCCCGGACTTCCCTTCTCCCCAAGCCCCTTCATCTCCACGCCAAACCAACGGATTTCTGAGCGTGGAGACCTTCGTTCCACGGCTACACGCACGACCCGGGCTTCGCGGCTGGACCAGCGGCTGCCCTTTCGGCCCGCGAATCTGCCCAGTGCGTCGTGCCTGGTTCTGGGGATGGCGACCACCGCTAAGGCGTCCGCCCTTCAGGAAACCTCCACGGCCCGACCTGTTTCCCAGCCTTGGCATGTCCAAACACACGTAACCACGTTACGCACCCAGCCTCTCATTTCCTACCCCCATTCCCAGGTGAAGAAAGAGGCAGGTGAGGGCACTGCTCGGCTGGTGGGGGGAGAGGAGTCCCCAAGAGGGACAGGCCCCTTCCCCGCTCCTGCAGGGAGCTTCCCGGACAAGAAAAGGGGCAGAGTGCTTTGGGGCAGGAGGTTTCCGAGTATTCAGCCCCTTCACCTTGCGACTCATAAACGTTGTGTGTGGGGGAAGGCGCCTCCCGGTTTCTGGGACTCATGGGGCTTCGCTGCCCAGAACGGTCCACCCGGGGTGTCGAGTCCCTGTAGGGAAATGAGACACAGCTGCACTCCCGGCTCGCGGGCCTCGTGGTATATATCCATATATATATATATTTATGATTTCTAATTTTATTATAAAATAAAAGCAGAAATATTTCCCGAAGAACATTCACATGAGGACATAACAGGGAGATGGCAAGTCTGCGGCTCGGAGGCACGCTCTGCCGGGAGCACGGCGGCCACAGTCCCAGGAGGAAGAGGAGAGCGAGTGGCGGGGCCTCACCAAAGCAGAGGGGCAAGCGGCAAGGGGGCGTTCAGGGGCTTCCCTGCCGCCGCCCTTGCTCTTTCACTTAAGTTACTAGGCAGCGCTGACACCTGCAGCCCCCAGCTGACCCCGGGGGGAGGGCCTCTGGAGAAAGCCCGGGTTCAAAGGCCCTGTCTTTTCTTTGCTCTTCCCCCTCCCACTCCCACCCCCGTAAAGTGAGGAATAGGGGGAGGGCAAATAGACCGCCAGGCACGAGGAGAAAGACCGACGCGTACAGCCCGCGAGGTGCAGGAGGCTGGCGGAGAGGAGAAACCGAAAAACAGAGATAGAGTAATAGAAACCTAGCGAGAGATGGCAAGCCGGAAGTACAGCGGGAAACAGAGACAGTGCAGAGGGGGAAAGCAAGAAGAAGAAAGGGAAAGGAGAAGAGAGAAGAGAAGGGGAATGAGAGGAAGAAAGAGCAAGGAAGGCAAGGGAAGAGAGCGGAAGAGGAGGCACGGAGAGAGAGTAGGAGAATGGTGTATAATTTATTCCCTTCCCTGGTTCAAGACCCGGTCCCAGGCCTCCAAAGGATCTCAAAAGAAGCAACTTGTTGAAAATAAATCCCGAACAAAGACTAAACCAGAGAGCCATCCGCCCTACCCGGGCCGGCAGTTCTGCCCGCTCAGCGCGCGGGTCTTCCAGTACCTGGTGGGGCCGCCGGCGCGGGGCGCCCTCCGGACACGGTCCTTCTCAGGTCCCGAGCGACCAGCCCAGAAGGCAAGCGCGTCGAGGCAGGCGGGGCTCTAGGAGCCCAGGTCCACGAGGTTGGCCGACATGGGGTTGAGGATGGAGTCCTGCAGGCTGTGGTGATGCTGCAGTGGGTCCGAGCCGCCTCCCCCCGGCACAGGCACGGGCACGGCGCTGGGGCCCGGAGGGTGGCCCAGGCTGTGCAGGGACGGCAGCCCGGGTGGCGGCGGCGGGCTGAGCAGCAGCGCGGGGCTGGACGACGAGTGGTCTGGCGTCCCCGACGGCGTCTTCTCGTCCTCCGAGCTGCCTAGCACAGACTTGCCACTGCCGTTCAGCGACGCAGCCAGCGGATTGTGGCTGTTGGAGTTGGAGTTCTCGCTGTTCTCCCTGCAAGTGCAGGAGCAAAGCAGCCGGGTCAGCGGGGAAACCGAGGCTGATCGGCGCCGCGTCGCCCTGAGCCAGAGCCGCCGCGCGCTGCCTGCGGGTGTTTTCGGTTTCTAACATGTTTCGCGGCCAAGCCTGGGCTCTGGCTCTTTCAGTCCCTCCAGACCTGATTTCTCTCTTATACCTTCTCCCTGTATCGTTTCTATCTCCCCACCTCTCCTGCTCTCAATCTCACGAATATCTCTCTGCTCTCCGTGTGGTCTGCCCTCCCTGCCTACCCCCACTGAGTGGCTGACTTTTCTTTTCCAGAGCAGAGGGGCAGGGGAGCAGGGTTCATTGGAGTTGTAGGGAACAGGGACAGGGAGGAAGAGAAGGTGCCTGGGTTTTCAGATCACTCTTGGCTACTCAAGCCAGCGTTTGTTGCGGAGAAGTGGGTCCAGGAGAGTCAGGGACCCTAGATTCTAGGCTGAGGGTCCACTTGAGGTTGGGGATATCACAGGTCCTCATCTCCCTTTGCTTTTCTCTGCTTGAGGGAAAACCCGGTCTGAGGGACAAGTTCCTGGAGCTAAGGGTCTTTTCCCTCTAGTTCCAAACTGGCAGGCCTTGTTAGGGTTTTCCTTGCTTGGCCTAGGAACGAGGCCCTAAGGATGCAGGACTCCCTTTCCCTGGTGGCACAGCAGAAACTTCAGCTGGGGGCCTGAAGCTGGGGTGTGGGGGGCAGCTTCTGGGAGAAGAGAGAAGTTAGAGTGAAGGGGATTGCTAATCCTGGCCTAGACTTTTTCACCATACCAGAAACTGAGGGACTCTTCAGCCCTCACCTGGGGCCTGACCTGAGAACTTAGTTCTTCAGGACTCTGGATGCATTGTATTCTGGGGGGAGGGGGACCTCAGCAGGGAGAACCCACCTCCTGCCCTGTCTCTGACCGTCGGACAGCCCCTGCCCAGATTTGGAGGTTTGAATTCTTGGGTAGATTCTCTCTTTACTGGCTCCCCAGGGCCTTTTCTTTCTGTTTTCCTGAAAGGGAACTTCCCACAGGGCTGGCAGCTGAATCCTTACAACTGTGGATGCTCCAACCTCATGGTCTTAGAGACCAAGGTCAGCTTGAAGCCAGCCCCCCCCTGCCCCCCCCGAGTCCCACCGCTGATTCCACTGTTCAGCACCCGTACTCTGACCCTGGCCATTCACTCCGGGCTGCACACACCCCGTACCACAGACCCCGGGTGTCTCGTTCTGCTCTTACACTCAGGCTGATTCTGTTCCCACAGTCAGCTTCTCCCCCTCCAGATTTGGGGTTCTGAGGGGCCAAAGCCACAACGGCCTCATGGTCAACTGCAAGGCTAGTTCAGCAAGTCCCGGTTTCCCTGAGTACAAGCAACTCCCAGCCTTTCTGCTGCTCTCAGCTCACCCCAGACATACCGACCTACCTGCCAAAGAGGGTAGAGCCTGAGCAGAGAGGAGCTAAGGGCTTGGCAGGCCAGGGAAGGACTGCTGGGTCCAACGAGGCAGAAAAAGGGACATGTGTTTCTCTTCTCTCCTAGAGCTGACACTTCCTCCCCAAGCCTTTCACCTCTTGGTCCTTTCAATCCGCGATAAGACTTTCCCTATCAACCCTCCTATCCAGACAAGGAAAATTCTTCCAGGCCGCTCCACATCCACGTCGTACCAGGAAAGTTCCAATCCCAGTACTGACCCCAAATCACACGGTCTGTAGCTGAGTGAGGCAGACGGGAAGCCCTGGGAAGTGCTGGTGAATTCTCACAGGCAGTCTAAACCCCGCACCCCGCACCGCGCCCCCCCATAGTCCTCGCCAAAACCCTGTGTCCTCCGACCTTCGGAGGACTAACAGGCCTTGCCTGCTGTGCGCCCCGTGCCTGGAATCCAGGCCTACCGTCTTGCCTTTGTCCCGAAGGTCGCTGCTTCTCCACTTTTGCTCACAAGCGACCAGGGAGTTAGTTGACAACTTCCCGATTGCTCTGCCCGCTTTAGACAAATTTCGGATCACTTGGTCGCCGGCAAGCGCCGTCCGGGTCAGACCAGGCTGCAGCAGGGCCCTTGCTAGGACGAGCGGGCCCAGTTCAAGCCTCTTCAGTGGCTGAGTGGACGCCCTGGGACCCCCTCCCTCGAGCCCGGGGTAGCTGGCGCCGAAGTTCTACTTACTCGTACCTTTCCTTGGCCTCGGCCGCCCGGTCGCGCTGCCGCCGGTTCTTGAACCAGTTGCTGACCTGCGTGGTGGTGAGGCCCGTGGCTTCCGCCAGCTCGCGCTTCTCGCGGGGTGAGGGGTAGGGGTTGTGAGCGTACCACTCGCGCAGCACGCTTCGACTCTTTTCCTTGAAGCAGTAGCTGGTCTCCTCGCCGTCCCAGATGGAGCGCGGCAGGGGAAACTTGCGGCGCACTCGGTACTTGCCCACAGCGCCCAGGGGCCGGCCGCGCAGCTTCTCCGCCTCGATATAGTGCGCCTTGAGCCACAGCTGCTGCAGCTTGGCGTGGTTGTGCGGCGAGAACTGATGGCTCTCCAGGATCTTGTAGAGCTCGCGGAAGTTGCCGCGGTGGAAGGCCACCACCGCCTTGGCCTTGAGCACGCTTTCATTCTTGTGGAGGTGCTCGCAGGCGGGCAGAGACCACAGGAAGCGGCCCAGTCGCTCGATGTTGCCGCCCTGTTGCAGCACCTCGCACACGCACGCCACTTGCTCCTGCGTGAAGCCGAAGGTGGGTAGCATAGACATGGTGCCGGTTGCGCCCGCCCGCGCGCGCCCTCAGCGCGCCGCGCGGTCCGGCATGGGCGCCTCCCCGCCGGACCGTCCGGGCCAAGAGGCGGGCGGGGGGGGGGGCCCCCGGCCTGGCGCTGGCTCCCGGAGAACTCCGAGTCACTGCAGGACGTCCCCGAGCCGGCCGCGGGTCTCGCGCCGCTCCGCGCCCCCGCCGCCCGCGCACTTCTCCTGAGTCCTCGTCCAAGCCCGGGGGCCGCCCGGGGCGCCGCTCCGCATGCTCCGCGCCCTCCCGCCCGCCAGCCGCTCCCTCGTTCACTTCTCGCTAGCTCTCCCTCCAGTCTAGCTCGCTCGCTGCTTTTTTAATAATATTATTCTAAGCGGGCATGAGGCGCGGCGGCCCGCGCCCTGATTGGTCTGGTTATCTGACCCGGGGCCTGCCCGCGCCAGACAATAGTCGGAGTCAAATTATTCGCCATGGAGACGCTGTCAGTCACTGGTAACCCGAGCCCGGCGGGCCTGGCGGCTCCCCCCGGCCTGCTCCGCTGACAGATCGCCGGGCTCCGTGCAAAGCGTAGGGCAGCCCGAGACGGGAGCCGGAGGCGCTCCAAGAGCCTGGGAGGCGGAGAGGGCCGGGCAGAGGCCAGCGGCGGCGGTGATTGACGGGGCGGACGCCCAAAGAGCAAGGGAGGAGCTGGACCCGGGAGGCGGGGGGGGGGGGGCGGAGTGGAGACGCGCCTAGAAGAAAAGGGGAGGACCGAGGTGGGGAGGGAAGAGAGGAGAAGAGAAGGCGGAGGACGTTAAGGGGGTGCCGGGAAGAAGGGGAGGGAGTGGGGTGGAGGGAGCCACGAGGGGGAAGAAACTTTGCCCAGCTTTTCGCAAGGCTGCGCTGGCTGTCCCCCGGGTCGTCACGCCGCTCCCGGGGCTGCTGTTTGCCGGGTGGATTCTGCCCAGGAGCTGACCAGTGGGGTGGGAGAGTTTGGACGCGCTAGGGCGCCCCTTAAAGATGTGGCTTTTCCTGCTGACAATGCCCCACCCCCATCCTAGGAGTTCGGGACCCGCGAGGTCCGCGAGGGAGAGGGGGAGGGAGCAAGAGAGAACTGAGGAAAAGTTGGCAGTGGCTACGGGCGGACGCTTGAGAATCTACTTCTTGGAGGATCCCGCCTTTCCTCCTTCTCTTCACCGGGCCGGCTGCCCCGCGGCCGGTACCGCCCGGCTGAGCTCTCTTGGCTCTTCGCTGGGCGGGGACTCAGACTTAACCCCACGGGTCCCACGGCCCGAGAAGCTCCCGGCACTTCCGTGTGGCCTCCACGGAAGTTGACTCCGGTGGGCAGCGCCGGTGGTCTGCCCATAGGGATGCGAGGGCAGGGAATCTGGGATGGTCTTGGCCCTTCTCCCGTGGGTGGTCGGGGAGGCAAGATCCACCACCTTCTGGCCTCTCAGCTTGGACTCGGCTCTGGCCAATTCCAACATGAGGACCGGGTCGCCGAGCTCCCGAATGAGGGGCTTAAAAAGGGGATCCTATTTTTTGCTTCTTTGTCACGGCGCGTGTGTAAACACGTGGCGCTGGTTCTCTGGGAGAAGGGCAGGCGAGTAGGTGGGAGGGCTGGAGTGGAAGAGGGGGTGTTGCGGCTGTTTCTACGGTTTTGAAAAGCCCCGGGGTTAGCTCCTTCCCCGACTGGTCTTTCCCACCTCCGTTTCCCGTCTTGGCTCTGAGCTGTTGCAGGCTGGAGCCTCGCTGGCTCCCAGTGCCAGGACTCAAGCCAAAACAGAGCCCCGGCTCTGCCTTCAGCTTAGGACTGTGTAATCTGCGTCTAGGCCACATTTCTTGGTTCCTACCCCTTTAAATTTACTCAGAAGTTTGTGCTAGGAGCACTGGAATGCGGGTCCAGAACCCTGGGTTCAAGCTGTGACTTTGCTTGGTGTTTTTGAGCAAGTCTCCTACTTGTTCCTCTAACCCTTAGTAACATTTCCCAAAGTTTCCCCCCTGCTCTAGCATTCTAGACGTCCTGTGGGGGACTTGCAGTCATGAAAGAGTGGAACCCTGTGATACTCCCTAAGACTTTTGCCTCTGGGGGCCTGTCCAGATGTATGGAGACCACAGGGTTATCAAAGTATGTTCCAAGCCAGTGGCAGGGACAGCTCCCTGCAGAATCTCAGGTGGCATGCTGAGAGCCTGCATCAGTCTGCTGAGAGGAGCCCTGCTGTGTCCAGGCCACTTTATCCAGAGTCCCGTGTGCTGCCACACAGGGTTTGCCCCAGAGTCGGGCTTAGAGGACTCTGGAAGACATGAGGAAGTACTTACCCTTGGCTGCAGTGAGGTTCAGAGCCCACCTTACTCGTCCCAAGAAAGGGCAACCTACTCTTTCCAAGACCTCTTCCTCAGCCACATGGTTAATGACTGGCAGGCAGGTCCCACCTCTGGCCATGGCGGTCTTACATCTTGGCAAGATCAAGTCGTAACTGTTGGGGAGCACCCTAGTCTGGTGCAGGTGAGTGGGACTGGTCTGTAACTTCCTGGTGTGAGACTTTGGGCCAGTTTATGGTCTCCACCTCATTCTCTCTATTAGATGAAGCCTGTGTGATCTTTCAGGTCCCTGTTGCCGGAATGAGTCTAAGAATACTAACCTGGAAAAAGTGGGTAAACTGCAACCTCAGCCACAGCTTCCGCTGGGAATATGCCCCTCCCTGGACCCTTGGAGCGTCAAGATTGAACTTCCTTCGGGACTGGGTCCTGCCCATGTTCAGCTAAGGCAGATTTTCTGGAGCTTCAGACTCACTGTCCCTTCTAGTGTTGCTCTCTTTGTGGCCTCTGGGTGCTGAGCCCAAGGGTCAGACCTGCCAGGAGAGCACACGCGGTACCTGCCATCTTGGATAATATAGTGTGTGCCATGTGAAAAGAGTGAGCGCAAAACCCTGTAGCATCATTACTCAATGCACGGGTGTGTGTCCATATGCCACTAGTTCTGCCCTTCCCCCATATCTGTAGGAAACCAGTTTTAGCAGGTCTGGGCTAGAACCTTTTGCCAGCAGAGGCAGCTGAGCGCCTGCCCTGAAAAAGGCTAGGAGCTCAGCTAGGGTCTCTTTACACTCTGCAGCCCCCTCCCTGCCTAGCCCCCTTCCTGACAGCCTTTGCCACAGGACAGAGCACTTGGCAGGCATTCGGGTCCTCCAGGATTTGATGGATGCCAGCCTGACCCTAAGGCAATCTCAGCCCCAGGTTCCAGTGCTCAGAGCAGCTGCTGGAGAGGCCTGAGGGTGCCAGACACGGTGGGTCTACCCCACCCCAACCCAAGGAATCTATGGACTATGCAATCTATTCCTCCCCTAAGACACACTTGAAAGGCCTGCACAACTGGAAGCTCCATGGCTGGGGAGGAGAAAACTTCGTAGACCTGTGGAAATGTGGGCTTTATTGAAACGTCTCCTTTCATCTCCAAAGTGGGCCTGGAGTCCTTTGGGATAGACTTTCTGGAAGGCAGCAGCAGGGGTGGATGGGTGAGCTTTAACGAGCCCACACTGACCCAGTGCCTTTGCCCTGACTCTTGGTCAGAGACAGTCTGAGGCTGGGCCCCCGCAGATGGTACCCATTGCCCATCCCAGGGGCAGCACATGGCCCACTCCCGGGACTTTCGGAGAAAGGGAGAAAACAGCGGAACCAACCTCGCAAGGGCTCCCCTGACTTTGGTTTGGGGCTTTTCGTAAAGAAGGGGTTGCTAAGGAAAAGGAGCTGCTAGCCGTCTATTTCCAACGCCAGCAGAGAAGGGGGCGGGGGTTCGGTGCCAAACCAGAGAACCAGACCTTTTCTTTTCTTTAATCTTTATTTTTCCAGCCTATAAAGATTGCAGAAATCCCCTGCGCAGACTCCGGCCCTGGCGCCGCCCGCCTCAAGCCCTCCCCGCCGTTCTGCATCTCTGGGGTGTCCCGGCCCGGGGGTGGGGAAGCAGGGCGCACCCGCCCGGAACCCGGGGTGGGCCGACCGCGGTCACAGAGCCCTGTTCCCCCCACACTCGCTCCCACCCGGCCTCCCGCTTGGGCCTCGCTCGCGTTTCGGTGAAAGCGGGGCTCCCGCCGCCGCCCCGCCTGCTCCCTGGCATTTGCGACCCCCCGCACCGCACGGTTTTCTGTGTTGGCCGACTTTTGGGGCAGGTCAGGGCGCGGGAATTCCGCTCGAAGCAATTCTCCGTTTTTGAAGACGGTTCCGGTGGCGCCCGGGGATACAGGGAACTGGGCTCCGGGTGGCCGCCCTCGTGAAACGGAGCGAAACGGTGCATCGCCTGCGCCGCACGTGGCTGGCACGGTCCCGGGCCCCCAAGGGCCGGAGCAGCAGCGTCCAGCGGGGGCAGCCGCTGCCCCTCCGCCCTGCGGGCCTTTTGCCCCGGACCCATGCGGCGGCCTGGGCCGCCCTCAGGAGCAAACGGTTTGGAGGCCGCAGGCTCACAGGGGATCTGGTTCTAAACGAAAAGAGCGATAACGTAGGGCTTGGGGTCGGTCTGGAGGCTGGCAAACCCGGGAATAGGCCCGGGGGGGCGCCAGGGCCGAACAAGACTTGAGACGGGTCCCCAGGTCCCGGGCGCTGCCCGCTTGCCTACGACGCTTGCGTCCCCGCCCGCGGTCACGGCTCGGTCCTGGAGCCCTTCGTACCCGCCCCGCGCTCCCTCCGGGGCTGGCAGGGGACGCCGGGCCCCTTTGCCTGGGAAGGGGTTGGGGACTGGGGGGCGCGGGCGCGGGCTTGGGGGATCGGGCATCCGGGTGAGGGGGCCAGGTTCTCGGCTTTGGGGTCAGGAAGCGGCCGAAGTCCGCCGCCGGGTTTTTTCCGCGGAGGCGCTGAGGACCTGGGCACTGCGGCCCTGCCTTCGGCCGGGTCTGCCCGCGAGCGCCCCCACGCGGCAGGTCCCAGAGTCCGAGTCTGTGGGTCGATGCTCGGTTTCCCGAAGGCCTCTAGCGGAGCAGGGAAAGGGCGCCGGGAGGGCCCGCAGGTTCCTCCCTGCTCACCACCCCCAGCACTAACTGGCCGGATGCACAGGCAGAGAGGACACGAGAAGTGGGGTGCGTCCGGGCAGCGCGCTCCCTCGGAGACAGACACACACCCGTTCCGAGGCGCATTAGGTTGCCCGGGTCTGATCCCACGATCCTTGGGGAACAGTCACCGGCTTTTCACCCTCGCGTGTCCCCCCGCCTGGAGACTCCGGATCTGCCTGGCACACAGTGGAAATGTTCTAATGAATGTTTGAATGACCAGTGGGATCTGACTGACAGCAACAACTGGGAAGTACCAGGCCAATAAGAGAATGGCCCTCTTCCGCCTCTTTCCTTCTGTGCTTCACTTCCAGTCCCCTTCCGGCCCTCCTTTCTTTGCAGGGGAAGACTCAGATCTGTGACGGCTTTCTCCAACCAGAAGTACTGGGTGCTGGAGTCTCTGTAGGGCTATGCAGAGGCTACAGACAGAACGCGCTGCTCTTAGAAATTACAGATCTAACTGCCTATAGCATTACCAGGTCCCCCTGGGCTGCAGGAAAGAAAGTTTTCCAAGTAGAGTTATTCTAGTTTTTGTGGGGCTGCTGTCTTTAGTTGCATTTCCTTAGTTACTTTACAAAAATCCTCTGTAGGTAACGTGTAGATCAGGTTTCCTGTAAGAAGTGACTTTTTTTTTTTTTTCTTCTTTCCATTACCTGTGAGAAATTCTATCCGAGAGTAGGGATTCCTGGCTTGGCACTTCTCTCTCACTGCTGTATCTATTTTTATTACCATTAATTACAGTGCATCAGTCCCACTCATCAGTAACACCCCTCCCCCTGGCCGCTGACTGCTCTTGGCTCTCCTGACTTGGGTAGCACCTGGGCCAGAGGGCACTCCCACCCCGCCATTGAAGGCAGCCGCACAGGGGTTTCCACCAAGTTCTGCAATTGAAAAGGGAACCTGGAAAAAGCCAAGATTATTCTTAACTTGGAAATCCAATACTTTATTTTGTTGTCTCTGTGAATTAAGGCTAAAATCCAGGGGCTGTTTCTTATAGAAGAATGTTTGCTAATTAACTTATGCACATTGCTGTGAGAATGCTTTAATAAAGTAGGTAGAAACAAGATACAGCCCTGCTGGGGAAGGCACGTAGCTCAGGGAAACGTGTGCCCGAGGCTGCTGCAGAGGATCCAGGTCAATGTCAGCCTCTAATAGATGTCCTCTGGTAGCACCGTGGCATTCTGTTTTGTGACGACAGGTGGGGTTGGCCCTTTGGCCAACCATTCTAATACAGTTGCACTGTTAGTAAACGCTCACATATAGGGCAGATAGGCTGGGCGGGGCCGAGGACGTGGGCTTTGGCAGCAGACAAGCCTGGGTCCTTGGTCCAGACCCACCACTTAAGTAAGGCTCTCAACCTTGGAGCCTTATTTTGCTCATGTGTAAAACGGGGATAATAACCCAGTGTTGGCACACAACAAGCCTTCAACGTTTGCTTATTGAATACAGTTGCATTGGGGATTGGAGATAAAAGTTTGTGAAACATCTGGCTGACAAGAGGTGCTCAATAATTCAGGCTGTTGTTATCGGGATGTGATGGGATGGTGTGTTTACACAATTGCATATGATTAGTGTGATTTCAGAAAGCACCTGACTTAAGTGTCAAAAGGCAGATTTAATTTCCAGGTGACAAATATTATCAAGCCCCTCTCGATTCCCAGACCCGGGCTAGGCACTGTGGGAAGTGCTCAGTTGTGTGACGGGAGGTCCTGGAGCAGTTGGAAAGACAGAAGCTCGTACGTGTGAGACTCCCTTGGTCTCTGCAGTTCACCATCCGCGGCAGCCTTGGAGAGGGTGTGGGCTTTGGTGTCAGGCTATCTGGGTTAAATCCTGCCTCTGCCACTTAATAACGGGGTGACCAAGGGCAAGCTACTCAATCTTATGGAGTCAGTTTCCCAGTCTAGGGAGAATAAAAAGTGGGCATAACAAACACCTTTGCTCTCAGGGGCTGGGGAAGTGGAAATGAGCTAAGCATGTGAAAAGGCTGGGTCCCCATTCGGAAAGGAATAGGAGAACTTCAGGGGCCATAATGTTTTCTATTATCTTACGGTGTTTTCAGGATTTTGGTCTCATTAAGACAATTCTCAAAGCAAAAGACAGCTGCATACGGGCGTGACATCGCATGTTCCTTTAGGGTTGAGACCAAGGCTTCTCCCCCTGTTGTGTTTGCTCTCAGCGTTGAGGACAAAGCAGAACTCACGCTGAAAGCCCCATAGGCGGGTGTGGATTGTGATTGTGCGTTGTGACCTAGAGTAAACGGAGTGACTCCCCTCTGCTCCCTAACTCCTTCCTTCTCAGCCCCCTGTGCCTTGAGATAGAGCCAGGAGTATCTGTTCAAATGTCTTCCCCCCATAGAGTATCTTCTGTATACAAAGCAGTATACTAAGGCAGAGTGGGTACCATAATCCTATAAAGTGGGGATTATTAGCATTTACAGAGGAGGAGATAGGTTCACAGGTTAAGCAACTTGACCAAGGTCATACGGCTGGTAAGGAGCCTCTGAAACTTCAGCTCTTAAGGCCAAAGTCCATACTATCAGCCATAAGCCAGTTACTGCCTTTAGTTCCTTTGTCACAGCAAAAGTAATAATAGGAAGAATTTACCAGGGCCTATGTGCCAGGCATTGTGACATCTCACATAATGTCCAAACACCTCCATGAGCCAGGCATAATTAACTGCTCCATTTTGCAGGTGGTGACACTGAGGCTCAGAGAGGTTGAGTACAACTCCAGCAGCTATGGCAGAGCTGAGTTCTTGAATCCAGGCTGTTCAGCTGCAGAATCTACGCTCTGACCCACTTCACTGAGAGCTTTTCCACTAAACACTCCTCCCTCACCCCCAAGCCTTTCTTCTCTCTGAGTTCAGGTTCCCCAGGCATTTCCAGCTACCAGCGGTTAGAGTTCCCGGTAGGTGTCAGGAAGATAGGGCTAGGCTCTAGGAAGAGCCAGCTCTCCCTGCCTCAGGTTTCAGCCTCCACGCCCTGGGGCTCGTGGCCTTCGCTCCCTGCCAGCCCCTGCAGGGCAGGAGTCCACTGTGACCAGGGCAAGCTGTACGGCGGTAGCCTCAACCCCAAGTTGATAAAGTCTGGTGTGTACTCATGGCTCCCATTACGTCTGGGCTGAGCTTGTGGGACTCAGAGAATTAGTGTCTGAGGCAAGGCGCTTGGATGTGCAAGCTCAGAAATTCACTCAGACCAACAGAAGAGACAAAGGGAGGAATTTCTTATAAGGATTCAGGGCTAGCACATGGATTCCAGGGCAGGGGACACCACTGTCCTTAACAGCGGTGGAACCAAAAACTGGAAACTAGTTAGATATCAAGGCAGGCACTTTTTCTCCCTCTGGGTGTCGGAACAGTCTCCTCTCTCGGAGAATCTTTGTTCTCTCTCCGAAGAGCAGCGCTCTCTGTTTCTTCTCCTTTTAATACTTCCCTAGCCTTTAGCGTGTCCCCCGCGCCGGGTACTCAGGAGGCACTCCCAAATCTCTGCCCCTGTTCCAACTTCTTGAGCGAGAGAGAATCTTATAGGCTCATCTTGGGTCGGGTGGTTCCCAGCCCAATCAGTGATGCTGTGTGGGTGGGTGGGCGGGACTATATGGCGCCCCGCCCAATCCGCCGGAACTGTGAGTCCGGCCGTGGGAGAATGAAGTGATCGGTGGGCGGCTACCAGTGTCTAGTCAGCTATGGAATGCCCAAGTCTAGGGCCTGGTACCCAGAGGCATTAAACAAATTAGTTCCTTTGCTTTCCCCTTCTCCCCACTCCCCAATGTGGTGCCTTTTCCAGGCCATCCATCACAAATCAGCCAGAGCTACCAAATCAGAGCCCAGATATGATGACCCCACTCTGTGTTTAAATTCCTGTACTGGTACCTGTTAACCTCATGATGAAATTTAGACTTCTTAGCGTGGCTTATGAGGCCCTTTATCATCGGACTTTCCACGTATATCTAGCCTATTTCTCCACGCTGCCCACTTCTTCCTCGAGACTTTAGCCATCCAGAGTGATTAACGTGCACTCTTCCACTCCTGTGGTAGAAACCCATCACCACCCACTTATGCCTCCCTGACCCTGGGCTTGGCTGTGTGACAGGCTTGGACCAATGAAATGTGGGTGGGTGAGCAGATGCTTCTATAGACATTGCAAGGTGCCACCAGGACTCTTTCATCTTTTGCCCTCATACCCCAGATAGGTGCTGCTCCAGCCCATGTCACAGGATGAAAAAGAAGACGGAGCAGAGCCCCACCTGAAGCAGGGTCACAGGTGGCCTGCAGCCTACCACTTCTGGTAAATTTTCAATGCTCTTACAAGTTTATTTGGCCAGAATTAACTCTGCCTAGGAAGAGCTTGCAGAATGTACATAAGGCTGCAGGTACAAACAAATCTTCCCGAGTCACCCCCCACCCTCCGTTCCCACCATACCCCTTCTTTTTAAAAGTCTAGTCTATCCTGTACAGTATCCCAGCAGATGGATGGATAATGAGGCCTTTATAAATCAATGGTGGATCCCCCACTAGAGCTGGCATGATCTGGGTTCTCGAAGGTGCTCTTTTGAACTTGTTACTACACAGGACTCACCATTTCAGATTCCATAAGCTGAGTTTGCTCCATAGTTAATCTATGTTGGCCAAAGTCAGCATCTAGCCTCTGGGTGTGTTTGAAAACTCAGAGGTCATGGGATGTTGTCCATCACACACGCACGCACACACAGGTACACATGTTCGTATCCGTGGAGGTGTCTAGGGACAGGAAATCACATACTGTTGAACATATATTCCCAGCCATACTGGGCACAGTCCTCCAGCATTGACCCTAGAAGTTCAGATCCTTCTGTGGGTGGGTCTGTGATGGGCTATGAACCCAGCATGTAGTCCTCTCCACCCATGGCTGTGAAACTGAAACCTCCTCCTCCCCTATGCTTTCAGCAACTGATTAATACTCACAGGGGCTATTGGAGCTCTTGATTCTCAGTAGATTGTACTACCAGCTGACACATTTCCTCCTCAAAGAACATACACTCTAATTTTCTACACAGAACATACAAGCAAAAATATGTAATTTCAAACAATAAGTTAATGGTAAGAGTAAACAAAAATAGTCTAATGCAGATGCAAGGTGAAGTAGGAGTGGGTGAGTGTTCCTTGTAGTCAACCGAGGCTGTAAGGAAAAGGGGAGGGCTGGAGCCAGGGCTAGGACCGGGGCAGACCCAGGAAAAAGGCATCGGACGTGAGATAAGCATAGTTAGAGAGCAGATGCAGACTGTGAAGTCCATGAACATTTTATAAAATGAGATTTCCTTATGGGAAAGGCTTAAACCCACAAAGTTTATTCAGCAATACATTTTGTAGCCGCAGCAGGACTTTAATTTAGGGTCCTTGTTTAAAGGGTATATGGAGGAATTCACACACACACACACACACACACACACACACACACACAGAATCAAGCGGGAATGTGCATGCACACATATAAATAAAAGTATATATAGGCAAATACCTGTCCCTGTACATACACATATGGACACACACAAGCACACATATACTTATATTCATAGGAAATGATGAATACACAGTTATGCTCACATGAGGAAATAATTCTTGAAATCATGGGCACCATTTCATTCTCAATGCGCTTTATACCTGATTTGGTCACCCCCAAACCAGCCGTCTGTGAGAGATGACTCGTGATTTGGGGTTGTGGGGGAAGGAGACAGGTGGTAAGAGCGTAGGAGCTGAAACTAGGAAATGTAATTACATTCAGTTTACTGAGCTTCTCCCCTTCTGAATAGCAAGCATTCTTAACTGGAAAAGTTTGTACATTCGACGCATTATAAACTTTGTGGCTACTTAGCCTGTGGCCGGGGATGGGACCGTTCTTAAGGAATCCGTAGTTTCTGCCAGTGTTTTTTCTGATGCTTTCCTGACCTACCTTAGCTATACCTGGGAAGGCCTCCTAGGGTTTACGTTCATCGCCTATATCCCTGTAGCTCTCCCAAGTGAGAGAGTGAGATTTCTGGGAAAAGTCAAAATATGTAGAAAAAAACAGAATCCATCAATGCACAATGGCATCATCGGGTGACAGCCACGGATGGCAAATGCAGTCTTGTTGCAGGGAGGGGGGGGTGCTCACAGTGTAGTCTGAGAACCATGCAAAATGGGATGAAGCTAATCTGAAGAGCAGTGGCTCTCAACTTTGGGGGTCAGAAACCCCACTGGTAATGTGAGAAAGGTCCTCTCTCCAGGGAAATGCTCATAGGCACATACCCACCAAAGGTGGCATTCTCTTGCAGGAAGTCAGAGCCCTGAGCTCGTGCCTGGATCTGTGGTGTGTGCAGGGGAAGGGCCGCTGGGGCACAGCCAACCGCTGGAGGCCTGGTGCTTCCTTGGAGTTTCTAGCACTCCTTTGTGGTCAAGGACAAAGGTTTTGTCTCCCTTCACAGCCGCTAGCCTGACAAGCAAAAGAATGGAAGAATCTTTGCACTCACCCACCCCATCCCACAGAGCAGGAGAAGGGGTCTCCCTTCTCATCAAGGGCAGGCACCATTTTTTGCCTTTAGTGAATATGGGCAGTTTCCTCAGACACCAGTCCCCCTCCGCCGCCAACGCCCGCCCCAGCGGTTCAAAATTAACTGGATTGAATAATTTCTCCCTTGCAGGCTTTGTCCATCCGTGGTCGTGGACATAGTCCAACACCGAACATGGTGTCTTGTCCCAGAAGAAGCTCAAAAAAAGGTTTCTGTTAATTTATCAATAATAGCTATCTTTTATCGAATGCTACTATGTGCAGACACTAAGCAAGGGGCTTTAGAAGCAGGATTTCATTGAATCTCCTGACAACTCTATGAGGTGGATACTATTAATAGGCCCATCTTACAGAGAAAGTGTGTACTCCTGATGCACGGAAGGTTAAATTAATGAAGTGGGGGAGGAGGGAGAACCAAGGTCTGCTTGCAGAGTCTGGGCGTGTAACCACTATCCTGTGTTGCTACCCTGAGCGACATACCTGTTCAGTTAATGTTGATACACTGACCACGATTCGACAGTAGCCAAAGGGAGGAAGGGGACTTGAAGAGCTGCCCACATGCCAGGAGGGCTAGTTGATGCCCGCACGACAGAGCGCTGTGCGAGGCTAGGGGGCACCCCCCACCCCCTGCCCCTCCTCCAGGCAGGTCCCAGTGGCAACCTGAGCTGGAATGCAAGGACGAGCCAGTGCAACACCTTACTCGTATTTTGTTTCAGCGATGGCCCGGGCAGGAGGGAAAGCGCCTCATTGAAATAATTGGCTCATTCTGGAATGGAGATTCATTTCCGACTGTGCGCTCCCGAGCTGGCCGATGTCAGAGGGAGGATATTTTCATAAGGATGAACGTTCTTGATCGTTTCCTGCCGCAAAGGTCTCCCCCTCAGCGGTCACGGGGCCTGTTATCTAACACCCCCCTCTGCTTCCAAACATATTCAAATGAAAATAAAGCCCCTCTATGAAGAGCCGGAGCTTTCGGACCCAAGAAAAGGCACGGGGTGCTACCGACTCCCCGCTCATGGTGGGAAGGCTGAGAAGTATTTGATTCAATTCAGCATAGACTTTCTTGCGTGTCTGAAGGGGGGCTGGGCATAAGTTTGGGGTAGGAGGGTGTCAGGCTTTTGCTTAAGATCCCACCATTAAGTAGTCACTTTGTGAAAATGTGAACCAATGGGTCCGGAGGACAGCATTCAAGGTGTCTGTGAACTTGGATGGGAAAAAGTGCATCCTAATTTTCACTGACCTCTAACTAAAATTTAGCAGCTCCTCCAAGAACGGAGGCATCAATCATGGCAGTCCCAGGCGATACCTGTGACGTCCTCACCAGCAGAAACCACAGATATTTTCCTACCATGTTAGAGTTGGCGCAGGCACCTTGAAATACTTACGCTCGTCAGTACTTTGGAATTATGGTACTGATTAGACCTACTGCTAGACCTTGCAATTTAAAATGTTAACAAAGATGCATATGTTACTGTATCATTTTAAAAATGATTTTTATAATTTTACTTCAATATAATTTTCTTTGTAATCATGAGTATGTTCTTTTATGTATGAGAAAGTATTATTCTGAGAAGGGGTGCGTAGGACTCACCAGATGCCGCAGACACAGAAATTGGTCCCCTGTGAAATCGATGTATATTTCGGGATTCTTCCTTCAGTAGGGGGTTGCAGCTGTTTTGAAGAAGAGTTCATTGTTCGTCTTTCACCTGTTCAGAGAGGCCCTCACCAGACATCAGGGGGAAAGAGGAACAACCTGGGGAACCTTAAGAGGTTCTGATATGTTTAGGCCTCAACTTTCCATCTATAAAATGGGGTGGCCAAGCCCGTCAACAGGAGGTGCCCTCTTCTCATTCCTGACTGGTTGGGAGGTTGGCAGAGCTGTTCGTGCTCCAGGTGCCCGGATTTGACACGGCTGGACGCTGAGCCTGGCACAGTGGCTTCACAACGTCAACTGGATCCCCTGCGCTTCCTGCACGCCTAGATGCAAATGGCTTTTTTTCATTTGGGATCCAAGATGCTGAGTCACTGGCCAGACCACAAGAGTAGTTCTTGTTGTAGAAACAGTCCAAGAGGCCACTCCCCTAATCCCTGCCCAGCAAGCTAGGCCTCGACCCAGTTCTGATTCTGAGGGGATGCCTCCAGGAAAACACTGCAGGGGGTGTGGGAGTGGGTGGGGCTTAATGAAACAGGTTCTAGGAGGGAAGTCCAGGTTTCAGAGTTTCCTAGGGGTGAGCCCAAGGCAGGTGCCCCTCCCCTATACTTTGTCCAGAGTCTATGTTGTTCCTGAAGTCTTGTGCACCCAGTAACAGGCTCCAGTCTGTGGGGACCCTGAAGGGGAAGGCAGTTCCTGTTTGTAACGCCCTGACAATTAAGCCGGAGGTGTGAGAGGCAAGCCTAGCCCAGTAGGTACAACACACCTCCCAAAAGAGCTTAGGCGTGTGCCCAGACAGGCCAGGACGAGAGGACTGGAGGGAGCAGAGTGTGCTAGATGGGGGGGCAGAGAGTTGGCAAAGAGGCAGAGGCACAGGGGAGGGCATCCTAGGAAGGGATGTCAGCCTGAGCACAGAAGCAGGAGGGGTTTTGACTGGTGATAGTGAGGGGGCACTGTGGTGAGATTAACCAGGATCGGAGTAAAAGGCAAATATTGGAGCAGCGTAGGCTGTGGGAAGTAGGGTGTGGATTATGAAGGACTGGATGTTCGTTGAAGTTGTTTTGAGCAGGAGAGTTGATTCTGGCTGTGTTGCAGGCTTGCAAGGAAGGGCAGGACTCCAGGTTTCTGCATCCAGGCCCTAACTTATTCCTGAGTTACGGCTCTCCTATCTTTCTAAATGTAGCAACCTTCCATCCATCCATTCACTTGTCATCCATTTATCCACACACTCATTCTCTCATCCTCTGCCTTCCTCCTCACTCCCATCACTAGTCCAGAGACTGTGTTCTCTGCTGGGTTCCAGGTTTCTAGAGTAGTTCCTGGCATATAGTAGGCCCTCAACAAATAGTTTTGAACAAATTCTCTCCCTGAGCGTTCACTTAGCTGTTCACATTTTGCACAGGACGCTTCTCCTGGAATATTGAGTCCTTTTGTCCCTGCTCATCACTGGAGCCACCTCTGGTTATTGGGACACTCCACTATCCCAACAAGCCTCAGAGAGTCCCTTTCTTCTCTGGTTTAGCCTTGAACTGCATGAAAACACCTTGAACTGCATGAAAGAAGACCTGGGTGCTGGTTTCAGCTCTGCAGAGGCAAGATGCATGGCCTTGGGCACTATCATTCTCCCTGTTTCCTTGGCAGAGAGATGTCAAGCTTGGGCTAGGAGAGCTTTGAGATTCTCTGGACTCTAATGGGCTATGATTCTATAACCTTAACTCATGCCACTGTAGGGCAAGGGAAACCACGTTAAAAACTGCTTGAATTCAAAGGGAAGTTTCTGCAGAGTCAGTGATTTAAGGTACATTTCTCGGCCACACAGAGATGCCCTAGATGAATGGCTAACCATTCCTCAGCCCTAGGAAACAATTCTCTTCTGATAGTCCCATTATGAATGCATTACCCCCTTCATCATTGGGAGGATACAGGAGCGCCCAGAAAGGGACTTAATTACTCTGAGATTACGTTACTTTCCTGATTAAGTCACTTAATAAATGACCACATCAAGTAGACTGAAGCGAGGCATTTCCTAAGAGGGCCTAAATCACTTTTAATTTTCAGGGCTGTGTGTTTTCCTTGTGCAGCCTGGAGCGGCCATGCCCAGCTTGCCATCTGAGAAACATTTCTTCAAGGTGTCAAAAGGACGTGTCATGCATTTGGAATGAGGGCTAAATTAAAAGGCCATATAACACGTCGTTATATAAATAGCGGGGCTGTTTCCAATATAAACCACCCATTTTGGCTGTCTTTTCTTGAGTGGAACAACGTGTAGTGGGACACTTGCCCGACATTTACACCCCCATAAGCACATACAAAAACAACTATACACACATGTACATACATGCATAGGCACACATGCATGCAGGCAGGAAGGGAGGTGCAGGGCCCCTGGAACATGACATACCAATTAGCCACCAGGATTTGTTGCTGCAGAAAAGGTGGGAAGATCGGTGACTGCTAAGTTGGCACTTCTAGCTTTCATGCCTGTTCTGAGAATGGCTTAACTCAGAGGTGAGGGGAAACCGAGTGATTTCATCCAACTTCCTCAATTGTTGTTTTTTAAATTAATTAATTAATTAATTAATTAATTATTGGCTGTGTTGGGTCTTCGTTTCTGTGCGAGGGCTTTCTCTAGTTGCGGCAAGCGGGGGGCCACTCTTCATCGCGGTGCGCGGGCTGCTCACTATCGCAGCCTCTCTTGTTGCGGAGCTCCAGACGTGCAGGCTCAGTAGTTGTGGCTCATGGGCCTGGTTGCTCCGCTGCATGTGGGATCTTCCCAGACCAGGGCTCGAACCCGTGTCCCCTGCATTGGCAGGCAGATTCTCAACCACTGTGCCACCATGGAAGCCCACCTTCCTCAACTTTAAGATGAGGAAACCATTGCCCAGAGAGGTCTGGGGACTTGCCAGAAAACACACAGCCAGAGGGAGCCATGCCAGTATAAGGACCCAGGTTTCTTGGTTTTTTGTTCCACATAGCCCTACCCTCTGAGGTTTCAAGGGTATCATTTACATCAGTGAGCAAAATGGCTGTCCTTGTCACTCTGATTCTGCTCTGCCTGGAAACTGGGCTGATAGGTAATCTCCAACCCCCATCCTACCTCCCCACCCCCAGCTCTTGTTGTCCCACCTCAGCCCAGCCACACAGCAAGAATGCTCTGGGAGCTATTTCTCCCTCCCACCCCAGAATTCATACCCTGGTGTAGTCTTTCCAGCACCGAATCTGGGCTGGCCCTTTTAAGCATTAGAGTCAGTGGAAGCAACACTGTGTGGCTTCTGAGGCCGGGTCATAGAAAGCCTTGCAGCTTCTGTCCTGGACTTCGGAAACGCACAATCTGGAGAAAGCTGCTATGGTGTAAGAAGTCCACTGCTGAGAGACTGCCGTTCTGTGAGGGAAGCCCAAGCTACCCCATAGCAAGAGTGAGTAGAGGTGTCTCCCAGCTGTTGCTACCGTCTGGGCCTGGGTGCCTGACACATGCATGAAGAAACGCTTTTCGGATTCCCAGGCTGGTCAAGCCTTCCCAAGACTGCAGCTCCTGCTGCTACCTGAAAGCCACTGCAGGAGAGACCCAAAGGGAGTGCTGCCCTGCTGAGCCCAGAAGCCATGAGAAATGGACATAAATTGTGGTTTGAGGGCCCTGCATTTTGGGGGCGGTTAGGCTGCAATAGATAAAAGGAAGGGACACAGACGCGTGTCATGCTTTCTCCCAGCTCTGCCTGCTGCTAGCCAGGGCCTCCTTCACCCCATCCCCTGGGTCCAGTCGCCCTCTCCCTCACCCTGAAGTTATCCCACCTCAGACAAGCCACAAAACAGATAATTGAGAGCAGGCTGCCTTGGCTAGTGATTTTATCCCAGGGAGAAAACTAGTGCTGTTGTCAGCGAGAGGTCCCAGCTTCTCACGGCGTGTTCTGAAGCTTCCGGCTCTGGAGAAGCCGTTGGCTTTGCTTCTGCCTCATGCCATTAAGAGAGCATTTCCAATGCCTGACAGGGGCTTTCAGATACTTTGCTGTTCCCATTTCTGCTTTTTAGCCTTGAAGGTTTTTTCTTTTTTTTTCATTTTCAGTTTTTACCAGTTAAACTCTCACTGGGTGGGATAGCCCACAGCCAGCCCTTCCAAGACAAATGAGGGTGAAAGAACTCAGCTCTCAGCTCAGGAATAAGCAAACTTCTGGGAAGAGAAAAAACCACCAAGCACTCCTAGGCCTTTTCCCCAGACTCAGTAATGTGCTCCATCCATCTCTTCCTGGCCCTATGGGGCTGAGGGACCATCTAGAGTAAATAGACCAGAGGCTGACCTCCAGAAAGCCTAGGGGGTGGTGAGAGGGCAGGGTAGTTTTCCAGAAAACTAGACCCAAACAAAACAAACAATTTCTGGGCACCCAATGTCATCAGGTGCTGGGCTGGGTGCTTCCTCGTTGGGTAATTTACTGAACCTCTCTGAGATCTGAGAGCTCCTGGCCCAAGATTGACCTCAGGCTAAGCTCGGGAAGGTGCTGATCTTTCACTCTTCCCATGGGGCTCCATCACTGTCTCTAGTGGCCTAGAGATCTACCTCCTGCCCCCGGGGAAACCGAGGCTCAGAGAGGCCGCTTGGTTGGAGACTTCAGAGCTCTGAGAAGTACTTCCCCTGTTCTTGTTTCCCCTGTAGGGCTGCCTGATTTAGCAAATAAAAAGACAGGACAAAAAAAAAAAAAAAGAGAGACAGGAATCCAGTTAAATTTGAATTTCAGATAAATAACAAATACTTTTGAGTATAAGTATGCCCCATGCAATATTTGGGATACAACTATGTTAAACAATGATTCGGTGTTCCTTGAAATTCCAATTTAACCGAGTATCCCATCTTTCACGTGGAAGTCCTGATTTATAATGCTCTGAGTAATTCTTCATTTGAGGAAAGGGGTCTGCTGCAGAGGAAAATACATTTACAAGTTATTGATTTAGATTAACTCACTTATCTGGCTCCCTGCGGGAGCCAGCCGTGAGTCAGGCTGGGAGCTCACCTGGGTCAGGTCTTTGGTCCGGTGTTACCTTCTCTATGGCACTGTCCTTGATCGCCCATTTAAAATGGTACACCCCCACCCCTACCCACTGGGGACCTTCCCTGTTGTATTTTTCTCTATATTCTCTGCTTTATCTACCCCTTTCTTTTATAGTCTCTCTCTGCCTACTAGAATGTAAGCTCCACGACGGCAGGGATCTCATTTGTGTCACTCACAACTGTATCCCCAGGTCCATATCCCCAAGTGCCTGGCACTTGGTCGGCTTGCAGTCAACATTTGTTGGATGGATGAACGAAGGAATCTGGGACTCACGGCTCACAGTCAGAAGCTCTCCGCTCTGAAGCCCTCTGCTTTCCCTGTCATCTCTTTGCTGCCCTGCAGCCTCCTTGGAGCCAGGGAATTTAGGCAACAGCTGCTTTTGGGGGACCATGTGAGGATGCATGTTAGGGGTGGGCTTGGGGAGGGCAGCCCTTGGAGCTTTGCCCTTAAATCCCAGCCACTCCTGCCGTCCTGCTGGGTGTCCGCAGCTGCTGGTGTCAGGCAGGAGAGTAGCGGAAGGACTCTCAGGAAGGGAGAATGGTGTGACTAGTGCGCAGAGGGGGCTCTCTCTGCAACGATGGGAACTTAGAGCACAGGTGCTCTTTCCCAACAGCACTGCCTCCTTGCTCAGAGTAGAGAGGCGAAGGTGTCCCGGAAAGAGCTCTGGACTAGAGTGACCCAGTGTGGCCGAGTGCCCGCCTCTGCTCTGCCGGTCACCACCTACTGAGGGGCGGAGGGTGATGGGGAACTGCCCTTTCCATCTCAGGCTTGCAAATCACTGCTGGCCTGGAACCCTCACAAGTAGGGGAGCTGATCCCACCCCCATTACCAAAGACATATCCCAGCCCGAGTCCAACTGGGACAGATGTTTTTTTTCAGAAAAAGAATGTCAAACACCTCTGTCAAGGCTTTGACTTTGTAAAAATAATAAAATAAAAGATTCTGGAAGAGATAAGAAAAGAAATTATATATAACTGGAGCACAAGGGACCTACGAGGTCTTGTGATCAGACCCCATTTACTGATAAGGAAACTAAGTCTGGAGAGGCTGGGGTGGGCCCTGTTCCTCAAGTGACTTGGAAGGGCTGGGGGTAGGGGTGCTGAGCTAGAGCCAGGCTCCCTTCCCCCCATCTTGCCACCTACACGCATCTAGAAGTTAATGCTGTTGGGTGACTCTGAAAGTGGGTCTCAAGGGGTCAGGTCTATTGTTTGGGGAGTTCAACAGCCCCGAGAGGCTTAGGGTCTGCAAAACAGAGACTCTAGGGTTTCTGGTGCCGGTTTCTCCAGGCAAGGAATGGAGGCGGAGCCTCGTCCCAAGAGTGGCTATGGGCTGTGGGATTTACTTGCTCTTTTGCCATGACCTTGCGCAGATCTTGTTAAGGGATGAGATCCTTGGCTTCCAGAAGCTTCCATCCCTTAACTTGATGGGTGTTAGGTCTTGAGTGAGCTCCTGGCACGTGTGAGGGAGCGAGGGGTAGGGGAGCTGGCCCCTCACCCCATCACAGGGGGTGCGAGGTCAGGGAGGGCCACTGGGAAGGACGGGGTCCAGGAAACTTCCTCCACAGATGGGGCTGGGGGGCTGGAAGGGGAGGGGCTTGCGCAAGGTTTCACAGCTAGAGATGCCCCACTTCCTCTCTTGGCCTCCCCCTCCTGGCCATAGCAAACAGGACAGCAGCATCTTCCTTTTACTGAGTCCCGATGAAGGCCGGCCGCAGTGCTTAGCATGTTACGTGTATTAGCTCACATACAATTCCAACAGCAATATGAGGTCGATGCAACTTATTCGCATTTAATAAATGAGGGAATGGAGGTCAAGTCTCTCGTGCAGCATCACGCAGCTAGGAAGCTGCAGAGGAAGAAGGAAAAGCCCTAGCACCTAACACTGATTTTGCGGGAAGGGCTTCACCTCACTGTGAGGCGAATGCGGAGGGAACCCCACCTTTTTTTACCTCTGCTGCTTAAGGACCCAGCTGTGCCTTTGAGCTTTCCCAAATTCTAGCCTTATTGGCTTAACGTGCAAACAGATGCCACTTCAGCTTTGCAGCCAGGGGTCCTGATTTATTTTGTAAATGATTCTATTTATCAGTAGCTTCATTACCATGTTCTCCGAGTGTCCAGATTACAAAGTTTATAAATAATTGTTTTCTTAATTGAAACATGTCAGGAGATTACAGGTGAGAAGCAGTTAATTATCTTTCCTTTCCAAATGGAAATTGACCTTAATTGTGAAATATTAATCCACATGTTTTATGCATTACACGAAACCCCCATTTTTGACATGGAGAGCAAGGAAGGCAGGTCTGAGGTTACATAATTGTTTTTAATGTAAGTGCATCGGTTAATTAATACTTGCAAAAAACCCAAGGTTTTTCAGGAAACTTACAATTACAGTCAATTTAAATGTACAGCTACATTAATATGGTGACAAGTCCAATAATACAGCTTAAGTGATTGCAGGCTAGTGCTGAACAGATGTGTGAACAGGCATGCAGGCGCTGGGCTGAGTATCACATCTTATTGGAAAGGAGAGCAGTCAGAGACCCCATCCTGGGCCCCAGCCCGGACTTCAGCCCCAGCCCTGTTGCACGATTGTAGAGCTGGCCCCTGATATGGGCCACAGACAGATCTGCTCTCTCTTTCTATATTTTTTAAAAATTTATTTATTTATTTTTGGCTGCATTTGGGTCTTCATTGCTGTGGGCGGGCTTTCTCTAGTTGCAGCGAGCGGGGCTACTCTTCGCTGCGGTGTGCAGGCTTCTCACTGCGGTGGCTTCTCTTTGTTGCGGGGCACGGGCTCTAGGCGTGCGGGCTTCAGTAGTTGTGGCTCGTGGGCTCAGTAGGTGTGTCGTGGGCTCTAGAGTGCAGGCTCAGTAGTTGTGGTGCACGGGCTTAGTTGCTCCGCGGCATGTGGGATCTTCCCGGACCGGGGCTCGAACCCACGTCTCCTGCATTGGCAGGTGGATTCTTAACCACTGTGTCACCAGGGAAGCCCCTGCTCTCTCTATTTTGATCAAGACACGACATGCACATCTGGCACTGAGGTCCGCATTTTCTTTCTTTCCTTAGCTATCAAAGAGAGTTATTTCTCAGCGCTGAGAAAGTGGGCACCTCTCAGACTGGTTAGAGTCCAAGATGGTCAGAAGGGTCCAAGGAACCCACAAGAGAGAGAAGAGCACTGGAGCTGCTCCTTCTTGCCCCCCTCCTTCTTAGTCCTTCGACCACCTCCCTGTAGATAATCCATTCATGTATCACCCATCAGTTGCCAGGGAGGATAACGACACCTGCACGGGGAGCCGGGGACGCTGCTGCCCCTCACCTGATGGCCAAAGCTGATTGGTTCACATATACACCTGACCATGCTGGGATAGTCTGCCTTCTTTTCTCTAGGATGTAACTTCGAGCCAGCGAAGATGAGCGTTGGCACCAAGTGCCCTGAAGAGAAGGGCCACAAATTCTGCTGCTCAGGCCCCCAGCTCCCCTGCGTCCTCCTGGCCTGGGGGTGCAGCTCTTCACAGGATTCTGAGGGCTCTTCTAGACATCTTCCAGTACACGCTAAGCCCTCTCCTTACCCCCTTATTTATGTATTTATTTATTTAGCCAGCCACTGTTGGTGTCTGGTACCAGTGGCCACAAGAAACTTAACGAGGACCAGCCACTTCGTGGTGAGGTTTGTAACCTGGCCTTCCCGGCTCACCAGCTCTGTGACTCCGGGCAGATCTCTTTCTCAGAATCTCCATTTTCTTATCAAAGTGAGGAAAATAAATGACCGAATGCATACATGTATTATAAGGATTTTATGAGATAATCTATGTTTGGCATACATAATGTTCCGAAAAAATAAACAAACAAACCTGTTAGCTGCTGTTATTATTACAACTTGAGCTTAAAGAGTTGCAAGCAGGAACTCTGAGTTCCCTTTTACCATGCTTGGTGGAGCACATAGATAACAAACACAGATGACAAAGGGGTTTACACTGATCTTTAAGTGGCCTTTTGACATTCAACGGAAGGTACTTGACCCCTGACAGCAAATTAATTTCTAGAACAGGGTCCTAGCCTTGGTGACCATTCATGGTTATCCAGCTCTTTACATCAAAAAGGGGAGTCCTGTGGGCTGCTCTGCACTTTTTTTTTTTTTTTTTGCGGTGGTGGTGGTGGGGGTGCTGTGTGAGTTATGCAGGATCCTAGTTTCCTGACCAGGGATGGAGCCCGCATTCCCTGCAGTGGAAGCGAGGAATCTTACCCACTGGACCACGAGGGAAGTCCCTGCTCTGCATTGTTGATTGGAGCTAAGTCTGAGATGATGAGGTCAACCTCTGAGCACAGAAGCCAGAGAAACAGTCTTCCAGACCACAGGCAGCACCTTACTTAGCCAGCCAATATGTGCCATGGGTCATCGGGGGCCTGGGAGAGAGTGTGGACGGCTCCATGTAACACTTCACCACTGCTGGAAACAGCTCAGAGTGTTTGACCCCAGCTGAGCCTGAGGCAGGGGTTGTTAGCCAACTGGGGTCTCAAAGACTGGGATATCTGGGGTGTGAGACTTGGAAAGCGTGTGAGAGAACTCTGCCTCTTGGGGTCAGATAAAACTCCACATGGATTTAGCTCTGGAAGGAGATTCTCCAGGTGGAGTGAACAGCTGGGACCAAGAGGCCATGGTCTGCCGGCGTGACTCATCCCTGGGTCTCTCCCATCCTGATACCCACTGCCCCTGCCTTGTTGGCCCCAGGAGCAGGGGCTGCTCTTTTAATGCCCCAGCCCAGTTGGACACAAATGCTTCTCTTAACTCCTCTTAGCTCAGCTGTGACAGCTGGAATTTCTCAGGCGGCTTCTTAAAGGAGGGCAAAGGGAAATAAACCAGAAAATAAGAGTAAAAACCTGTCCAGCTTCAAGAAATCAGGTCCCTTCAGCTCTGTCTCATTCCCAGGAGGGTCCCAAGGAGAGATTCTCTCATTCATCCTCATCCCAAGGGTTGGGACACGTCCGCAGGCCCCTTGCTGGCTTTCCTTCTTAGCCAGATCCCCGTCGCCGTCCAGAAGGGCCCTCATGCACATCTTAGCCCACCCTGGTTCTGGCCAGAACTCCTCAGGCTCCCCCTTCATCTGCAAGACCTGAAGGTTCAGGAAGAAGCTTGGTTCCTCAGAGAAGGTCCTGTCTTGCACAAACAGGAAGCAGTCTGGCCCTGTGCAGGTCCACTGTTGCAGGAGCATCTATACAACATGTCTGGAGGGGTGGTTTCTCATAAAGGTTTTACCTACACACTTATTTCACAGGTGAGAAAACTGAAATTCAAACGAGGTTAAATGACACGCTCAGGGTCCCTGACTGACGTGAAGGTCAGGATTCAATTCATGTCCCCTGATGCCAAGCTGCCTTCTCTTTATTTTATTTCACACAGCCTGCTAGTTTATTATTTCATGACTTCCGTCCTCACTCCTCTCTCCTCTCTCCTCTCTGCCCCAGAATTCACTGTCGCATGACCAATGTCGCTGAAGCTGCTTTGATTTACTGATGGAGAAAATGTTTACAGAAAGTCAGCGGAAAAAAAAAGAAAAAGAAAGTCAGCGGACACGCAGTAAGTCCTGGTTGAGTTACGTTGGCAGAGTTGTTGATAATCGTAGTGATAATAATGAAACTAACCGATGCATTTTAAAGGGGGAAAGAACTTTCGTTGAAAGGGGATAAAAAGAGAGCAGTGACTTAAAATCCAATGACTTTGCAGGAGCAGGGGAATTTTTCCTGGAATTCCGTTTCAGCTCCGTGTGAGCTTTGGTGGGGAGATGTACCTGTTTCACAGGAGTGTGGGCGATAACATAACAATTACCATTAAATGTTTTTCTTTGAAGATTTTGCAGTCGAATAACTAGGAACAGCAAAGGTTTAGTGTGAGAAGCCAGGGAAACGTGGCCATAGGAATAACGTTCACATTTAATTGCTTTAAATGACAGCCTCAAATACAATGCAATTAAAAACATACAATAAACATGTGGTGGAATTTAGAGCATCTGGGTCTGTTTAAATTGCTCTTGTTTTTCAACATCAAGGGTATTATTGATAAAAACAAAAATCTTTGTAATCACTAAATTTAATCCAACTAACGATGATGAGAAGGCCGTTGTAAACATGAAACATAACTTGAGAACTAAAGCTTACATATTTTCCTCATTGGGAAAGGCATGTTTTGAGTCATTTGCATTGGAGAAAGCTGCAGAACCATCGAGGCAGGGCTTCTGGGCTGAGAGGCTGCCAGAGAGGGCCCCCAGCCAGCTGGTACTTCAGAACGATGCAACTGTTGGTCACAGTGATTTTGAGCAGCAGTTGTTAAGACCTTTGGTCTCATACCCATAGGAGGGAGAGAAGCAAGTGTGCATTGAGGTAGGAAGAAATTGAAAATCGGTAGAAGAAAAAAAAATGTCCCCGGGGAGAAACGTTGCCTAAGAATAAAATATAAACGAACCTATTTATGTTTGGCTTTTGCAATTCAAGTTTTAGGTCTAGTTTTACATTTTTATCCCTTCTTGATTCCATGGGGAACTTTCGCCATCAAAATTTCCATTGAATTAACAAGTATTTATTGAGTGTGTGGTCTTGGGCACCATGGGGGCTAGAATATGACCCCTCTTCTTGTTTGTGTAAATGGAGGTGCACTCACTTGGGAACAGGCACTGCTCTGGAACCATCCAAGGTGTCTTTTCTGGGAACATGGTGACAACAACTGTTGGCTGGTCTTCTCTATTTGTTCCTCACCCCTACCTCCTAATTCACACACGTAGTTTTGCCCTAGTCGGTATCATCCCTTAATAAAACATGAAAGGATTCTTGGGACTTTATAAGGACAGCAAAAGATTAATTGAGAAGACCCAAATGCACACAATGGAATAGACTAATACTTAGTTTATTAAACAGCTATCCCAAGCACATCAATAGAAACAGTAAATTACATATCACGGATATACATGATAGGAGCCATGCTCTGATGGTTAATAGCACCTCCTCCAAGTTCCATATTGGTCTAACTTTCTAAGGAGGGGCTGTCCGAGGCAGCGTTCTGTCCCGGTGTTGTGTCATCATCCAATCTGCTTCTGTGTACAGTCTGGTGTCCATACGGAAGTGCTCCTTCCTCGAATCCAAGGTAACGTATTATTGCAAAACTTTCTTATTATTGATGTCTCTCATGTTCAAGTTCAGTCTTTTAAACAACATTAACTGTACTTCTACTGCGTGAGCTATCTACCTGGCCACCATGAGGACGGATCCATGAAGTACTTAACTGTCGGAGATGGCTCTGGATATACTAAACTGTTTAGGAATGTTTCCTAGCACAGACCTCTGTATACTTCTTTGAAAATGTTATATATTCTGAGTGAGGAAAAAAAATCCATCAACTCATTAGAAAATGGGAAAAAGACATTTACAGAAACTCACAGAAGAAATCAATAGAAGGTAAACTACAAATATTCAAATCTTATGAAAAGATGCGTCTCTCCAATAACATACAAGGCAATGTAAAACAATATCAACTTTTAAAATTTCCTGTCAGAGTAGGAAAGATGACAAATACTGCTGATAGCCACTTTGGCAAAGGTGTGGGGGAAATAGGCACTTCTATGCTGGGGATGGGAGAGTAATCTGTACAATGTCTTTTGGAGAGCAATTTGGCTTTGTCTGTAACAGTTAGAATGGACATATCCTTTGAATCAGAAATTCCACGTATAGGAATTTATCCTATGGAAATACTCACACAACTGTGGAAGAAATAGATATATTCATTACATTATTTATAATAGCATAAAGTTGGAAACTCCCTGTTAATCATTAGGGAATTAGTTAAATAAACTATGGTAATTCCATAATCCACACAATGGAACCCTGTGTGATTATTGAAAAAAGATGAAGTGGATCTATATGTGTCCATGTGGGAAAAGGTTCACAATATACTCAAAAAACCAAGTTGTCCATAAGTGTGTATACTTTGACTTCTTTTTTCTTGAATTGTGTTTTCACGTGCACAGAATTTTCTGGAAAAAAATAAGGGGTTTATCTTTGGGGGGGGAGGATTTATGGCATACTTTCACTTGGTACTTTATAGACTTTTGCCTTATTTGAATCCTTTTTTTAAAAACAAGGAACCTGAATATAACGAAACAGAAACAGACTCATAGATACAGAGAATAAACTAGTAGTTACCAGTGGGGAGAGGGATGGGGGGAGGGGGAAGATAGGGGAAGGAGATTAAGAGGTACAAATTACTAGGTATAAAATAAATAAGATACAAGGATGTAATGTACAGCACAGGGAACATAGCCAATATTTTATAATCGCTTTAAGTGGAGTATAATCTATAAAAATATCAAATCACTATGTTGTACACCTGAAACTAATATTGTAAATCAACCATACTTCAATTTAAAAATTAAAAAAACAAAACAAGCAACCTGTTTTATTTATAAAATTAGAAAATCCACAAATAATACTTTTAAAATAGAAGTCTACGGGGGCTGCTATGAGATGAGTTTAGAGAATGTTAAATCTTGGTGGGAAGCACTGGCTTTCAGCCTATGACCCATTATCCTCTCTCCCTGTTCAGGAGCTTTGTCTCTGAGTCTCATTTACATTTCCCCTCCTTCCTCTTCCTAGCTTGACCCTCCTAGGGTCCGTGGCTGGGTCTGACAATTAAACTGACAAAGACAAACTAACAGGAAAAAAGCATACAAGTTTTATTAAATTTCATAGTACAGACCCAAAGAAGTGAACAGAGCAGGAAGCTTTTGTACCTTTTAAACAAAGAAACAATAAATTTTTGAAGAATTGACAAGACAGAGGGGTTTGGGTTACAAGTAGAAAATGGTGAAGAAATAACTAGGAAGATAAGGGTTAGTTTAGCAAGGTTTGTTTGTGTGGATTTCTTGGCCCCCAGTTCCCTGTCTCTGTTGATAAGAATGTCTTCCTTCCTCCTGGTGCAGAGAGGGTACCTTTCACATGGGAGTTCAATGGCCTGTTTCAGTGAAGAAGCATGAGGTGGGGGGGGGTCAGAGTGAACTTCCTGCTTCTGCCATTATTTTTTCAAATTCCTTCAGCTTAAGATACACCAAGATGCCATATTTTGGGGGTAGTGTGTCTTGAACCCCATGACCAACATCTCCCCTCTTATGTTGACCGTGTGACTTGCCATCTCAGTAGCATCCTGTCTTCCTCACCTCTCGTAGCCAGTTTCGCCAAGTCCGCAAAAGCAGCCTGCATGGTGTTCTTATATCTCTCTTTTGCATCCCCAGCAAAGTTGAAGAGCCTTTCTTGAACTTTACATCCTAATGTGACCACAACTTCCCTGAAACTCCAAAGCATTGTGTTTCCTTCTCTGATGCACCTGTCTGTTCTAGTTTGTATTGACTTAGTTCTGTGTGTTTCTCACCCTCCCTCCCCCTCTCTATCTGGATCACAAGCTCCTTGAAGTAGAGGACCTTATTACTCACATTTACCTTTACCTTACTTACCTTTACCTCTGCAAATCTTGCACAGGGCCTCATGCGGTAGGTGCTCAAATTACTTGCTTGTTGGATTAACTTGAATCCCAGACTCCAAGTGCAGTGCATTGACTCGAGTGGAACTGGTCCCTGTTACTGCCTGTGGTCTGAGGACCCCTTTAGACCTGGCTCCCAATCTCCAGAGAGGCCTGAGGAACAGGTGCTACTTAGGTTCTGGTGGTTGTAAAAAACAGAGACTTACTTAAGCTACCTCAGGAGAAAAGAAGATGTATCTTAAGGATGCTGATGGCCTGGACCAGAATGGCACAGGCGTCTCTCCCACGAGCGGCCTGGTTGCTCCACCTCACTGTATTTCTGCATCTCTTGGTGTATCTGCTCCATTCTCCTTCTGATAACTCTTTGAGTCTGGCTTCTGTAACCTGTAACTCCTGTTCCCATGTAACTTTGGCTTATACTAGATTATCATGGCCTCTCTTGTTTCTTCTTACATCACAAACCTTCTGTTTTAGCCTTATCGCTAATTATACCCTTCCCTTGGCATTTCTTGGTTCAAGTGCTATAGAAAGAGGATCCGATGGGCACAGTTTATTTTGTGGATTGGCTGCCCTTGATCCAGGTGTCTGCCCCCGGTCCAGTCAGCTCTTGCAGTGCTAGAACAGTGGGAAGAGTGGGCCATTAAGGCCCAAATATGGCTACTTAGCGGCTACCCTTAACACAGGTGTCTTCTGTCACAGTAGCCTGGAGGGTGTGTCAGGCTTCTGCAGCTGGTTCTGCCCAGTTTAGGGATGTCATACAGCACTGTCTCTAGCTGCTGCATTGGGAGCCAGGAACCCAAGTGAACGAAGGAAGGGCCAAGAGAAAGGACCTGCTGGTTGGCTGGAATCTCAGTTCTCGCATAACATTGCCTCGCCTGCCCCCAGCACCTTCTCACCAGACAATGAGAACGTTTCCCAACATGAGATGTATGAGGGTGAATGGGCTAGAGGGAAATCAGCAAACAAAGCAGTCCTAATACTGACGTGAGGAAATGCTGTGAATTTTACAAGTGAGAACACCGATCTTCACTAGGAAGATCACAACGAGAGAAAAAGAAGATAAACCCAACAGAGAACTTGATACCCAGCCAACTCAGAGGATGAAATAAGCCAGGCCCTTAGGATGCTGAAATGAGAGTCTAATAAAATGGCAGGTGATGTAATCAAGAGTAACTGCAGGTTTAGATACGAGAGTGCATTTAAAAGGATTGAGGATTGATCCTCCAACACTATTATAGGGTTGACCAACAGAGAGGACGCATCCTAGCCCTTCTGTTTGCAACTTCAAGGGAATTTCCTAAATTGCCAGTGGATTGGTCTTTTCTGCACTGCAGGAATTTTCTCTTGGTATGAATATGAAGATATTTTAAAAGAGAAAAGAAAACAGTTACAGAGCAATCTTTGTTCTGTATATTGAGGACGATTAAATCCCTTTCTCCCTCCTTCCCTCCCTCCCTTCCTTCCTTCCTTCCTTCCTTCCTTCTTTCCTTCCTTATGAACATGTCTTCTGTCCAAGACTTAGTATGCATGGAGTTTTTTACTCAGCAGCATGAGAAATACAAATATATACAGTACCAAAGAAAGTCTATCATTTATCGAATGCTTACCATGTGTCAGGTACTGTATAATGCTCTTTACACATATCAGTTATTAGCCTTAAAAGGTAGGTACTAATATTATCCTCACCTGTAAAAGGAAGAAACGGAGGCACAAGCGGTTCAGTAACTTTCTCAAGATCACAGTCAGAATGTTGCAAAACTGAACATTTGGCCTCAGTGCTGGTGGGACTATGACCAATGTTAGTGGACCACTCGGGCAATCGCAGGATGTGCAAAGAGGGAAGCTCAGTGAGGGAAGGATGGAGGGAGCAAGAAAAGGAAGGGTCTGCTTGTCAGCTCACAGAGGACCCATTTTCCCCAGGATGATTTTTCTGGAGAGGGGAGTCTGAGGGGGGAGAAGGACCGCAGGGGCAGTTCAGTTTACCACAGGTTCCCTCTGAGCCATTAAGAAACATGGAAGCAGGGGCTTCCCTGGTGGCGCAGTGGTTGAGAGTCCGCCTGCCGATGCAGGAGACATGGGTTCGTGCCCCAGTCCGGGAAGATCCCACATGCCGCGGAGCGGCTGGGCCCGTGAGCCATGACCGCTGAGCCTGCGCGTCCGGAGCCTGTGCTCCGCGATGGGAGAGGCCACAACAGTGAGAGGCCCGCGTACCACAAAAAAATGAGTAGAGCTAACTTCTGTGCCAGTGGCCAGCCCTTACTCTGTATTGTAAGTACAGGACTGGTTCCTCAGTCCTCAGCCAAAATGTATTCACTTGCGTTGACCTGTGAGTCCCAGCAAGGATGTGGAGTCTGGAGGAGCTGCCCTGAGAAACACTCAAGAAGAGAAAGGCCAATGGCTTTTCTTTGGAGAATTTGCCCCAGGACTATTACCATCTTTCTCAGACTAGCAACTTCTAGACCTTCATGAGGAATGACTAAGACAAGTTGGCTTGTGGCAAAATAAAAGGGAAGCGAAGGCAGACACAAACGGCCACATATTGTATGATTCCGCTTACGTGAAGTGCACAGAAGAGGCAGATCTATAGAGACAGAAACCAGATTAGCAGCTGGTGGGGAACGAGAGGAGTGTGGAATGGGGGGTGCTTGCTGATGGACAGGGGTTCCTTCTTGGGGGTGATGAAAGTGTTCTGGAATTAGATAGTGATGATGACACACTCTTGGGAATATACAAAAAGCCTTTGAAGGGTACACTTGAAAAGGGTGGATTTTGTGGTGTGTGAATTAAATCTCAATTTAAAAAGGTACAATTAAGAGAGGAGGCTCCCAGCAAGCTTCCCACTGCCATAGAAGATTTCCTCATCACGGAAGTCTCTCTGAGTGGAGGCGAAGCCATAGGGACCCGGAGCTGCAAAGAATGCCGCCCACTGAAGGTCCTGACTGAGGAGTAGATCACAGGCAGATCCCCGCACCCCCCGGCCCTGAACAGACGGCCTGTGGAGAGAGAGGTAGAGAGACCGCTCCCCAGACCCCCAGGCCCATTCCTTCCTGGGCAGCAGAAGACCACAGCAAGTCAGCTGCCGCAGAGGGGACCCAGGTAAAATTTCTGCCTTTGAAAGCACGCCCCGAGCACTTCAAGATGGTCCCTGGGAGAGGAAGCTCTGACCCAGACTCGGCACATATTTTGTGATTTGGTGGTATTGGGTGGGGGGGGGGACTGGTCCACGTCAATGTCAGTCTAGAGCTGAAGGGTTGAAAGGCTCCCTTGACTCTTTGCACCTTCACTTGTGGCTTACCTCAAGCCATGCCCTCTCTCCTTCCTCCTGGAGGAGGTGCTGGGAGGAGAATGCTTTTTTTTTTTTAAGAAAATATAGTAAGCATTCATCTTGGTCTACAAATTCAGGTTCATGCACACACACATGCACCACTTTCTGTATTTTCTTTAAATCAACATAATTCCAGCTGTAAGCTCCCATCCCATGCGCTAGTGGGAATTTGGTCATTGCTGGCTCCACCTACCACGTGGGCCCAGGCAGCACGAGGATCCGGTTTACATGGTACCTGGAGGTGCGGAAGAGCCTTCAAGCTTTAGTGACTCAAACTCCAGGCCTGAGTTCTCCCTTGAAGTCTGGCAGCATGGGCTGGGGGTCTTGCATGGGACAGGGACCCTCTCATCTTTCCTGCTGGGATCTTATCACCTCTCCCCGGAAGCTGCCCTGAGTTGTGTGGAGGGTCCCTGCTCGTGCAGGACCCATCACAGCCTGTTTTATCCATCAGATACAAAAACCTAAGAGCTTTTCAAGGGCTCAGAAAAAGTCTGATCATCGGAAGAAAATCCATGGGCTCCAAAACACAAAAGAGAGAACAGCATAATAGAAATGAAGAAATGTTTAATTGTGCTTAGAAATCAAATACTGTCATCCTCATCAATTGTGAAACTTAATATTCATGAACACTGCACTCTATGTGAAAACAGTTTGTTACTTAGCTTCTCTCATTTTGTGAGAATTTCTGTGTATAATAACGTTTGCTAAGTCATTCTTGGTTAGGAAAAAATTAGCAGCACCAGGGAACAACTCTAGAACCCACTAACCCTCCATGCTAGGCAAGTTTTCTTTTTCTTTTTCTTTTCCTTTTCTTTTCTTTTACTTTATTTTAGGCTGCGTTGGGTCTTTGTTGCTGAGCACGGGCTTTCTCTAGCTGCGGCGAGTGGGGGCTACTCTTCATTGCAGTGCGCAGGCTTGTCATTGCAGTGGCTTCTCTTGTTGAGGAGCACGGGCTCTAGGAGCGCAGGCTTCGGTAGTTGTGGCTCGTGGGCGCTAGAGTGCAGGCTCAGTAGTTGTGGCACACGGGCTTAGTTGCTCCGCAGCAATGTGGGATCTTCCCGGACCAGGGCTCGAACCTCTGTCCCCTGCATTGGCAGGTGGATTCTTAACCACTGTGCCACCAGGGAAGCCCTAGGCAAGTTTTCTTAAAGCAGAACTTTGCAAAGTTTCATGTGCCTGGTGAGTCATGGGGATCTAGTTGCAATGCAGTTCTGATTCAGTAGGGCTGGGGTGGGACTGAGATTGCGTTTTCTAGAAAACCTCCCAGGTGGGGTAAAGCTGATGCTGGTCATCTCCAGACCACATTTTGTGTAGCAAAGCTCTAAAGCATGCTTTCATTTATTGCTTCTTGTTCAAGAACCTCCAGTACCCTCAGCTGACTTTAGGGTTAAGTCCAGAGTCCACTGGTTCCATCAAGTTTTTTTTTTTGTTTGTTTGTGGTACGCGGGCCTCTCACTGTTGTGGCCTCTCCCGTTGCAGAGCACGGGCTCCGGATGCGCAGCCTCAGCGGCCATGGCTCACGGGCTCAGCCACTCCGCGGCACGTGGGATGTTCCTGGACCGGGGCACGAACCTGTGTCCCCTGCATCGGCAGGCGGACTCTCAACCACTGCGCCACCAGGGAAGCCCTCCATCAAGTTTTGATACTTTGATATTGACACATCTTTCCCACTGGGGTCCCAATGAATTTCTGTGTCCAGGCAATGCTTCTTCCAGCCCCCAGGCTTCTTCCTTTGTCCAGGCTGTCTCTCTGCCTATAACGCCTTCTCTTCTGATCTCTGCCAAGTGGGACCCTGTCTACTCTTCAGCCTCCCACCCGACTGCTGCTTCCTCTGTGAAACGTGTCCAAACTTGCCTGCCAATAGCACTTCCTTCCTTCCCAAAATTCAGTTTTTGTGATCCTCAGTGTGGCTCTGATTACGTACCCTCTCCTGTTGTTAGCTAACTCTTTTGAAGATGTCTGTCTTCCTTCTCTGACTAGGCTGTAAGGCGCTGGCCGATGTTGCCAAGGTTTCTCACTCTTTCTGTAGTCTAGACTTGGCTCTGTCATTAATTAGCCACACGATCTTGGAAAAATCACTTTATTTCTCTGGGCCTTGAGTCCCTCATTTGTAAAACGAGGAGTCAAACTAACTCAGAGACTGCTGAAAGCCTGTCTGCTTCTGAAATTCCTTGGTTCCATATGGTTCTGACTGCCCCACGTTGCCTAGGACATGGTTGACATCCAAGAACACACCTAGTGGATTTAATTAAATTGAAATTTTAAGCAAGGAAAGTCTATATGTCCCCAGAGAGGTCATGGATAAATGGCCCTGGGGCAATGCAACAAATCATGGCTGTAGGAGAGATTCATTCTTCCTGAGCCTCCCCCATGTCTGGAATTTGCCACCTTTTCTCAGTGCTAGGCTCTTCATTCCTTCTATTGTTTACTGAGACCACAGAGAAAATAAAATGCAATGAGGGAAATGCTTAGGGGTGTGAGAGAGAAACAAGAGAGGAAAGGGGGTGGGAGAGAGGGAGTAGGGGAGGGAAAAGTAGGGGGGTAGGAGAAGAGTGGAACATGAGGTCATGATGTGGAGGGACCAGACTTCTCAGAGATCATCTGTCACAGCAACCTAGCCACCAGAAGATGTAAATAAACGAAGACGGTAATTCCATCTCAGATTTGCGGTGCTGTGAACAGCCCGTGGAAGCTCCGCTCTCACGGTGTGTCATGTCACCCACAGGCCTTGATGGAATTAGAGCCCTAATTTATTTATGGTTGGGGATATGCTATTCCTTATGGCATTGCAATTGTCTTTTATTTTATAGGCTGCTTGAAGCAATTTAATATGGTTGGATCCTGCAGAGGACGCATACCAGCAAAACTCAGCAAGTGAGAGTTGGCTGGCTTGTGGGCTCACGGACGGCCAGCAGTCCAGAGCCATGCGAGGCCTGCCGGGAAATGGGGCTTCAGGTTTTCATCGTCCTCATGGGGATCTCCCTGAGGAAGCAGGGACGCTACAGCGGGGTCATCAGTAGTAGTCAGGGTAGGGATATTCTTCTCAGAGACCTGGCCTCAGCGGCGCTGGAAACAAACCCCCAGCAGGATCAAAGAGGGCCACAGTTCAAGAGGACAGCTCCTCCGTGTTTGGATTGGAAGCGGGACTTTGTTCAAACCACTCCGCATCATGTATGGAGGGCCTCGACCATCAAACAGTGTAGAATACTGTCAGGATTTGGAGTCAGAATCCCTGCATGCATGTCTTGCCACTGTCTGTGTTGTCTTGGGCAGGTCACTTACCGGAACCTCAGTCCTTACAGGTAAAATGGAAATAATATTTTCAGACCGCAGAAGGTTGTTGAGACGTAGGTAAAGGGCTTGATAATCTCTGAGTGTTGCATAGACAGTGGCTCCAGCCGGGGGAGGCAGCGTGTGGCTGACTTCACCTGTGGCACAATCCCTCCTCCAGAAGCTCTCGAATCCCTAAGGGAACCAAGTCTCGGGACGATAAGGCCGCCTACTGGCATCCTGCATCCCCTGTGCTTTGACCAACCGTCCTCATGGGTCCTGAGTCCTCTCTTGCTGAAGTAACCAGACACTAGATGTCTCCAGGCTATATCACTGGCAGGCTTTCGATTCTTTTTTATTTATTTATTTATATTTTTGGTTGTGTTGGGTCTTCATTGCTGCGCGTGGGCTTTCTCTAGTTGCGGTGAGAGGGGGCTACTCTTTGTTATGGTGTGCAGGCTTCCCATTGCGGTGGCTTCTCTTGTTGCGGAGCACAGGCTCTAGGTGCGCTGGCTTCCCTGGTGGTGCAGTGGTTAGGAATCCGCCTGCTAATGCAGGGGACACGGGTTCAAACCGTGGTCTGGGAAGATCCTATCGTGCCATGGAGCAACAAAGCCCATGAGCCACAACTACTGAGCTCACGTGCCACAAAGACTGAAGCAGGCTTTAGATTCTAATGGGCCAGGGGGTTCTTATCTCTTCTAACCTTTCCTCTCATCCCTCTTCTGCAGGAGTAATACATGCTTTGTTCATTTGATGGTTTTGTACATTAACTTTTCTGTCTTGAGACCATGGTAAGCATTCATTATGTCCTGCAGCAACATATTTTTTCCGTCTAGATTTCAAGTTTCTAGAACGTTCTGGAGTTTCACTTGAGGAAGACAGAGCTAGGCACAGACAGGAACTACAGTTGAGGACTATGTAACTTACTATATCCTAATTCCTCTGGAACACAGCTGTATGTATTTTAAAAAATTGTTAAGTGCTGAAAGAAAGAGGGGACTTCCCTGGTGGCCCAGTGGTTAAGACTCTGCATTTCCGGGCTTCTCTGGTGGCGCAGTGGTTGGGAGTCCGCCTGCCGATGCAGGGGACACGGGTTCGTGCCCCGGTCTGGGAAGATCCCACATGCCGCGGAGCGGCTGGGCCCGTGAGCCATGGCCGCTGAGCCTGCGCGTCCGGAGCCCGTGCTCCGCAACGGGAGAGGCCACAGCAGTGAGAGGCCCGCGTACCGCAAAAAAAAAAAAGAAAAAAAAAAAAAGACTCTGCACTTCCAATGCAGGAGGTTCAGGTTCCATCCCTGGTTGGGGAGCTAATATCCCACGTGCCATGTGGCACCGCCAAAAAATAAAAAAATAAATTAAAAAAAAGAAAAACAGGAAGGAAGAAAGAGGAAGAGAGGAAGGAAGGAAAAAAGAAAGGAAGGAGAAAATTTTATATAACTGTACATCTTAGTATACACTGTAATTTCTTCACCTATGAAATGAGGAGTTTTGACCAAATATCTCTGGCAGTCACATCCTATTAATAATATCCTATAGATCTATAGTTGATTCCATCATTGGCAAATATATTACATAGGGTTCAATGCCCATAGCAGACACCATTAATTAATCACAGCACTGTTCTGTGCTTCAAACAATATCTTCCCAGATCATGTTACCAAGAGATGAAACCCATTTGGCTCCTGGGTTTACTCATTCAATCACCAAACTATTACTGAATAACCTTCATTTTTTTTACTTAAAATTTTTTTATCTTCCAACCTTCCCTATTCCCTTAGCTCCCTCATAACCATTACCATGCGGGAATTTCTATGAGAAAAATGCAATGGGTATGATTTCTGGATGAAGCTAAGAGGAGCAACGTCACGGAAGAGGTGGCATTTGAAGTATTATTAAAACAACACTAATAACCACTACCATTTAGCAGAGGGCCTGTTCTATGACTGGCATTGAGTCTACACTCGATCTTACTAATCCTAACAATACTTCAAGATACTTATTATTTTTACCATCTTACAGATGAGGAAACTGAGGCTCAAGAGGAGTTAAGTCACTTGCCCAGGGACACACAGCATACAAGTGGCAGAGCTGAGATTCACCTTTGTAGCCCATGGTGGGTAGGATGTTCATAGATTGAAATAAAAGGAAGGAGACAGAGGCAGCACCTAGTAGCACCCCCAAAAATGTAATATTTAGGTATAAATCTAACAAAGTACATATATACAAGATCTATATGAGGAAAACTACAAAACTCTGATGAAAGATATCAAAGATGTCAAACCATGGTGAAAGCTATCTCCATCCAAAAATGGAGAGATATTCCATATTCAAGGATAGGAAGACACAATATTGTCAAGAGGTTAGCTCTTCCCAACTTTATCTATAGATTCAAGGCAATCCCAATCAAAATCCCTGCAAGTTATTTTGTGGATATCAACAAACTAATTCTTAAATTTATGTGGAGAGGCACTTATATGGCCCAGAGCACAATATTGAAAGAGAACAATGTTGGAGGCCTGATGATAAGACTTACTGTAAAGCTACAGTAATCAGGACAAGTGGTCTTGGTAAAAGAATAGACAAATAGATCAATGGGACAGAAGAGAGCCCAGGAATGGACCCACACAGATATAGTCAACTGATCTCTGACAACGGAGCAAAGGCAATTCAGTGGAGCAAAGATAGAAAAACAAATGGTGCCGGAACTACTGGACGTGCAAATAAAAAAAGAATCTAGACACAGACCTTACACCCTTCATAGGTAGAAACAGAGGGGAGGGGACAGAAGAGGCCTGAGGAAAAGAAAATTGGATAATTATTTAAAACATATTGCAGTTGATATGTAAATGGCCCATGTGTAATGAGATCAGTGTAAGATGAGCACACGAGGAAAACTGGCCCTTTGGAAAGCAGACCCAGGCATCCCAGAGCAGAGAGAGCCACCCAAGGTCACTGAGCGCTCACCAGGACGAGAGGAAGGAGCAATGGATCCACTAGAAAACTTCTGCAGACTGGGGAGCCCTGTGTCTCAATTCCTGCAAACTTGCTACAGGAGGGGGCAGGCCTCAGTCCTGGGCAGCTCGTGTGCTGTCTTCTCTGAAGAGCTCATGACTGGACGGGTAGGTTCCAGGATGAGTAGCAGGGTCCCTCCGCTTCACGGTTCATTGTAGAGAATAGAGTGCAGAGGGGTTGGCGGTGGTTCAGCCTTCGTAATGTTATTCTCTGATCTCTCCAGATCAGGGGGAGAAGGGTGTGTCATTCAATGGTCCTTGTAAAGTCTGGCCACCAAGAGGAGCAAGGGTGCGTTGGGGTGGCCAGGCCAGGCTGGGCCAAGTCAATGGGAGAATTCGGCCGAATAATTTCCTGAGGCAGCTCTACACATCGGCTTAGGGTGAGGCACAAACAGCCGTGTGAGATTCTGAGAGGGAAACGACGGGGCAGGACAATCCCGGGATGCCTTCTTCCAATGGTCTGAGCAGGTAGTGGGTACCATGAGGAGCAAGTGGAGGACCTGGGGGCCAGTTCCCAGCTCGATGGTAACGATTTCAGCGCCTTCCAGATGAGGGGGCAGAGTGAGGGGAAGGCTTACGAATGGCTCGCCAATTTCAGAGAGGTTGTTGGACATGATGGCCGGTGCCCTTTTCCGGGGAGGATAAGGATAAGAGACTTGAGGACATTCAGTGAACGAGGTTCTCACAGTCAGTGTGTCCCCACAATCACTTCCCATCCCTGGGCCTCCGTTTCCTCATTTTTAAGTGAGACACTTGGAGTAGATGGCTCCCCAGTGTGCCTTCCAACTATACATTCTGTCCTATGAGAAGACACAGGAAGCCCTTGTCTTCAGGGAACTTCGAGTCTAAATCAGGAGGCTCACGCCGGGCACAATGTGGAGATGAGTTATGTAGATGGTGAATGTGGAGACGAGGGGGTGAGCCGGGGAGGCCAGAGATGCTTCAGGAAGCTCAGAGCTGGGGGCCTGGGGCCAGGACTGAGCTGAACTGAAGCCCTCTGATTGGGATGCAGGTCGGATACTGGTTGTGGTTGTGAAGCTCTTTCTCAGACCCCCGGCTGCCGGGCCTCCCCACAACCTCACGGTGGGGCAAGGGGCCGTCTCACAGACCCTGCTCCTTGTAAGCTCGGTGGCTCTCCTGCCTCTTTGGGCCACAGAGACGGTAACCTGCAGGCCCTGAGAGGCAGCTCAGCCCGCATCTTGAACTCATTTTCCAGCACGAGGGGGTCTGGTTTTATGTCGCAGTCCAAGGCACGTGTTTACTCAGCTTCTCTGCTCCCCAGCCCAAGGAAAGATAACTGAACTTGATGGATAACCACTAATTGGATCATTACCTTCATTTTGAAATGATTGCCCCTAGCCACCGGGGGCATTAGTTCCAAGCTGGGGCCCCCCAATCCGGCCCCAGGCAAGCTGTGGAGCAGAGGACGGCTCCATCTCAGACCCCAGCAGGACCGTGACCCCGCAAGGGCTCACAGCTGTGCTCCTGCCACACTATCCCCTCCAGCCAGCCCCCTCCCTGCTCCACCCGGACTCTGTGTGCCCAGCCAGTCGGGCTGCACCTTGCTCCCTTGGACACTCCCTTCCCCCTCCCCCGTGCCCCCTTGTCCTTGTTCCCAGTGCTCCAGGGAACACGGCTCCCACTGAACCATCCTCTCTGCTTTTCTGACCATCCCTCCCTCAGGGCACCACCTCCCTAGTTCTTCCTGCGTATGCTTTACGCCCCCAGACAGAGAACAGGGTCCTCGAAGGCAGGCCACGCCCTCTTCTCTCGGGCTCCCCTGCACTGCTGGCACTGGTCTGGGCACCCAGCAGTGGCTTCTTAGCTGATTGATGTTATGGGGCCGGAAGGGATGGGCCGGAAGGGAGGGCGATTGATTCCAGCTGAGGAAGGAGGGAGGCAGGCACAGGCCGAGGGGAATGGATGCCAGGCGGGTGGGGGCAGGAGGGTCAGTAGCTCTGAAGGAGCCTGCCCCCCCTCCCTGGTGGCTCTGACCTAGGAGCTTGGGTTAAAAAAAATAGTTTACAGAAGTAATCCCTCTGAGAGTGATTAAATAAATTACCATAACTCCTGAGATGAAATATGACAGCCATTAAAAGTGCTTTGAAGACTATTTAATGATATATAGGGATAAAACCAAGTTACAGGATATAATGTAGAATAGATTCCATTAAAAAATGTTGTTGAAACATACATATAGGATGATGGTAGCTGACAGGTACTGGGCGCTTACAGCACTGCCTGCGTCATGCTCTGGGCTTCCTCTGTGTTAGCTCCTGCAGGCTTCATACCAATCCTAGGAGCTAGGTTCTGTCCTTATTCCTATTTTACGTATGTGGAAACCGAGGCACAGAGATGAAGTAACTTCCAACTTTCTCTCTTGAAGCCTTTGGAGCTCTGAATCTCTTATGCTGCCTTGAGGGCCCTTCCACAGGGGAATTAGGTCAAAACTGACCAGTCATGTTCTAGGGAGTGTGGTTGGGGGTTTGTTTTGTGGAAGGTGGACCAGTTGTGCTCTGTGTGTTCCCAGAAGAGAAGGGGGGTGGGGGTACCTGGAGGAAGCACGACTTCAGCTGCTGGGCAGGGAGGAACCCTGTGTCCCCGGAAGTGATCAAGAATTAGCTGAGGGGGCTTCCCTGGTGGCACAGTGGTTAAGAATCCGCCTGCCAATGCAGGGGACATGGGTTCAAACCCTGTTCCGGGAAGATCCCACATGCCACGGAGCAACTAAGCCCGTGCGCCACAGCTACCAAGCCTGTGCTCTAGAGCCCGCAAGCCACAACTACTGAGCCTGCGTGCCACAACTACTGAAGACTGCACACTTAGAGCCTGTGCTCCACAAGAGAAGCCACCGCAGTGAGAAGCCCACGCACCGCAACAAAGAGTAGCCCCCACTCGCCGCAACTAGAGAGAGCCCACGCATAGCAACAAAGACCCAACTCAGCCATAAATAAAAAAAAAAAACAAAAAAAAGAATTAGCTGAGAACCAGCTTCCTTGGACACTGGAGAGGGGCTTTCACACTAGGATGACCTCTGAGGACTTCTAATCCTCACAGCCTATGAAGAATGCCAGCCTGGGAATGAGATCTAGGCTTTCCCTGCCCAGGTGCCTGCACATAGAATCCAGGGGCTTATGAGTTGCTGTTTCACCCCTCATATGATCTAAATGTTTGTATCCTTCCAAATTCGTATGTTAAAACCCTACCCCCTGCATCTGATAGTATTAGGAGATGGGCCCTCTGACAGGTGATTAGGATTAGATGAGGTCATGAGGGTGGGGACCTCATGAATGGGATTAGTGCCCTTATAAGGGTCACAAGAGAGCTTGCTCCTTCTCTCACCCTCTCTGCCTTATGAAGATAGAAGAAAACAGCTGTCTGCATCTCAGAGGAAGGCCCTCACAGAGAATCCCACCACAATGTCACCCTCATCTTGAACTTCCAGCCTCCAGAGCTATGAGAAATACATTTCTGTTGTTTAAGCCCCTGAGTCTCTGGTACTTTGTTATAGCAGCCCATGCTGACCAAGAGCCCCCTCTGGGACATGGGTGCCCTATCCTGGCACTCTCCAGATTTCCTTAAGAGAGTATAAACCATGGTCATTCCTCCTAGCCCTCTCTGTCTCTCAAACACCCATGTGCTCCATGTGCTAGAGGCCCTGGAGCCCAAGAACAAGTTTCTCAACCTTTTCTACATAGGGGCACCTGGGCAAGTTTGGGCAGTGAAAGTGAATATTCTGGAGAAAGGTCATGCTACCCCAATAACAGTGTTGTCCTGCAGAGAAAGGCTTGGAGTAGGGAGACTGAGTGTCTTTTGTCCCCTCCTGAGATGTTGTGTAAATCTGGCCTAGCTGGGCCTGGGAGGTCTGAGACGTATGTGTGTGGTGAGGTGGGGGGACGTGTCTCCTGACTGAGATCTTCAACGTCCACTTACAGTTTTCTAGGCAATGTCCTGACCTTTGAAAAAGGACACTGGGATGAGAAATTCAAGCTGACATCCTCCCGTTATCTCACAGTGTGCCCATGGGTGTTGATTGTGGTGTGTGGTAATAAATCAATCAAGTTCTCTTTATTGCCTGGTAAGTGTGTATCCAGCTTTGCATGTGCTTATGCATGTGTGTGTGTGTGTGTGTGTGTGCGCACACATACATGTCTGTGTGTGTGTTTGGGGAGGTGAGGCATGAAGAGGAGGCGTGGCCCTGCTCTGGGGGTTAGACAGACCCAGGAGGAAACCATTCATAGTAAACCCACAAAGCCGGACGCTGCTCTGTGGAGTTGGAAAGACTAGAGTGCCTTGTCAGCCTGGAGGAGCTGAGCACGAAGCAGCGCGTGCCTGTGGTCTGAAAAAGCCCCGAGTAGTCCTACGCCTTTTATACTTAGTAAAATACCTTTTACTCTGTGTTTCAAAAGAGGTCACTGAGCGCCCTCAGATGTGGAAGGAGTTGATAGGAAAGCTCTGGGCAAATCAGCCGCCTCCACCAGCCAAGCCCGTCCCTCTGCACTTTCTCCTCCTGTTACTTTTTCTCCCCACTCCCCTCGATTTAAACCTGTGGGGAAAATACCCCTCTTCTTCTGCCCTGTCCACAGCATCGCTTTTCTTTCTGGGGGGGGAAGTGGGGTGGCATTTACTGGTGTTGAGCACCCAGGATGAGAGGCCTTGGTACTGGGCACTGCTTCTTGGGGACAGAACGTGAGCGAGACCCAGTGTTTATCCTCCTGGAACTCAGGAGGGACACTGCAGAGCCACGAGGAGTCAGGGTGTCAAGGACGGCAGGAGGCTCCACCCCCCGGGGCGGCCGTGGGTGCTGCGAGCAAAGGTGGGGAGTGTGCGTGACAGGGGAGGGGCCGAGGGGTCATTCGGGGGAAGGTGGTCAGTGTGGGTCCAGCCTGACTTTTGAGGGTGAGCGAGCACCGGCCACGCTTAGGTTGAACAAGGCGGCAATAAAGGCTGCTGTCCAGGCCCTGCAGAACGCGTGACCTTTCTCACTGACCCTGGCAAACCTGGCCAGGCAGGGATGCAGCCTGACATCTGACTTAGTCTCTGCTCTTCCTTGCGCCACCTTCCCAGAAATCTGACCTCCTCCCCTGGACCTGTCTGGTTATTTCCTACTGGGCTCCATGGGAAGCATCCCATGGCTGTGTACTCAGGATGTCTGCCCAGGCTGCGCTGGGGGCAGAGGCAGGCTCTGGGGCCTGGCCTGGCAGTGGTCCTCTCTCTCTCCCAGGTGTGAGGAGGACCCTCTGGAATGCCCCCACCTGCCTGGGACTGATTCTGATGGCTCCTCTGACCTGGTAGATGCGCCCTGGTTCTAGGCAGCACCAGCTTCCTCATCTCCCCTGACAGGGCCTGTCTTCCTTGGACCCCAGGTTTTCTCCCCTGTGCTGACACGGTGCTCCTTTCCTCAGGACCCTCGGGCCCAGGAGGAGTTGTTAACTTCTCGGTGGTCCCCGTGGACTCGGCCAGTGCCTCCTCTGAATCCACTGACCTGTTTTATCTGCAGGAAACGAGTCAGTTCCACATTCTGCACTCTCCTTCAGGCAGCTCAGCCCCACTCTTTTGAACGGTCCCTCTATGTCACTCTGTGGGGCTGGTTCTAACTCTTGGCCATGACTCTAATCTGCTGACCACATGGCAGCTGCCCTCTTGTGTCTTCCCCTCGACGGGAAGCGTCTTTAGCTCTCCCCGCCCCCTCCGTCTCTTTCTAGTATCCATCTGGAGAAGGGAGAGACAAACAATGAGCTGAGTGTTTTACTTTTTTTTTTTTTTCTCATTTAAGCCTCTCAACATCTCTCCTACATGGCGTTAGGCTTTTTCCCATAGAGAAGGAATCTGAGGCTCAGAAAGTTATTTCAGTTGCCCAAGGTCTTACCAGTGGTGAGGCTGAGCTGGGTTAGAAACTAGTCTCTCTGGCTCCAGGGCCCCTGCTCGGTTTTTGTTATGGGTTGACTATGTCTCTTAAAAAGAAGTATTGAAGTCCTAACTGCTGGTACCTGTGAGTGTGACCTTATTTGGAAATAGGGTCTTTGCAGATATAATCAAGTTAAGATGAGCTCGTAGTGGATTAGGGTGAGTCCTAATACGATTGCTGGTGTGCTTATAAGAAAAGAAAATTTAGACAGAGCCACGGGGAGAACACCATGTGAAGACGGAGGTGGAGATCGGTATGACACTCCTACAAGGCAAGGAACCCCAAGGCTACTGGGGGAGAGGCATGGAACAGATTCTCCTTCAGAACACCCACATGGAACCAACCCTGTGGACACCTTGATTTTGGACTTCTAGCCTCCTGAACTGTGAGAGAATAAATTTCTGTTATTTTAAGCCACCCAGTCTGTGGTCATTTGCTGTGGCAGCCCTAGGAAGATAATACAGTTCCTTATACTTCACTCCAAGGATGCCAAGAATGCGTCTTTCTCCTGGCCTAACACCAGTGGACTCCTTCGGAACCCACTCTCAGAATCCTTCTCTCTGGGGTTGACTCAGATCTGATTAAGAGCCTCTCTCATGAGTCCACCTGGGAGCCGCCCCAGAAAGGGACAGAGGACAACGAGTAAGTAAGCAGCTTATTCTTGCAGCCATCAGGGAAGGCTTTGCGGTGGCAGAAGCGTGGTGGAGAACAGAAATTGGAGATGAGGATGAAGAGCTAATTTGAGTGGGAAAGGAGAGCAGTGAATGTAAACGCGCCTGGCATGATAAGGCGCGGTGTTTATTACATAGTAGGTGGTCAATTAATGTCAGTAAAAGAAACTTAAAAAATGTGAGATGTCTTGAAAGCAGCTGGAACCAGGTATGAACCACTGTTAAGTTTGCTGGATACAGGTTTTAGGCAAGAGTATTGTTTTTTTTTTTCTGTATGCGAGCCTCTCACTGTTGTGGCCTCTCCCATTGCAGAGCACAGGCTCCGGACGCGCAGGCTCAGCGGCCATGGCTCACGGACCCAGCCGCTTCGTGGCATGTGGGATCCTCCCGGACCGGGGCACGAACCTGTGTCCCCTGCATAGGCAGGCGGACTCTCAACCACTGCACCACCAGGGAAGCCCTATTATTTATATTATTAATGACAGGTCAGGCTCTTTGCTGTCCTGCGAGTGCCCCATACACATTGAGTCTCTATGTCTTTGCTTATGATCTCTTTACCCACTTGGAAGTCCATCTTTGTTAGTTAGGATTAGATATGGATGCAAGTAACAGAAACCCAAGACAACAGTGGTATGTTTCCCTCCTGGAATAGTCTGGAGGCACGTCAGGGCCAGTATGGGTGACTTAGACCTTTCCATCTCTGCTGTGCCTGGGTTGCCATTTCCAAGGCCACCTTATAGCCCAAGGTAGCTGCTGGAGCTCCAGCCATTACATCCACATTTCAGCAAGGAGGAAGAAAAGACAGAGGGCAGACTTCTGTCTCTAAGGACACTCTGTGGGAGTTGCGTATGACAGAAATGAATCACATGGACACATCTACCTTCTGGAGGAACTAGCAAATGTGGTTTTTATTCTGGGTGGTCATGTGCCAAGCTAAAAATCAGGGTTCTATTATCACTGAAGAAGGAGAGAAGAATATTTAGGGGAGAACTATGGATAGTATCTCTGCCATTCCCTTTGTCTCATCTCTGTAGATCCATATTTCATTTTTCAAGATCGAGTCAAGTTCATCTTCCAAATAAGGAGTTTTTGTTAGGGAGATACCTAGCTAGTCCCTATGACACTTTATGCCAGGCAGCGAGCTAACTGCTTTCCATGGGTTATCTCCCTTAACCTGCGCCACGGCCCTGTGGGCTAGGCGCTAGCATTGCCTCAGGTTTATAGATGAGGAAATGTGGCTCAGAGCCGTGAAATGGCACAGTCTAGGTTTCCTGGGAAACAAACTCTGAGACGGAGTTTAGCAATTGGTGGGCAGGACGTGTATCAGAGAGCGCTTTGGGGGTTGCATGCCTGTGGCAGGGAGGGGATGGAAGCAGGATGGGGCAGAGGGAGAAGCTGAGCTGTGATGTGGTTCCGGAAAAGGTCTCAGCGGAGTTCCCAGGGAACGCGGAGCTGGGATAGCCCTGCGGAGTCGGTCCACGTTGGCACTAGGAGGACAGGCCTGTAGGCCCCTGTGCTGATCACTCATTTGGACACAGGCTGCCCCAGGAAGGGGCCTGACCTTGGGCTAATCACTTTTCCGCTGAGACAATCCCCAAGGAGGCTGACAGCTGAGGGCTTTCTGCCGGCAGCACATCCCATGGCTGCTAGTATAAGTCCTTCCTTCCTGAAGCAGAATCCTGGAGGGATCAGAGTGCCCCACATGAAGTCACGTGACTAAGCTTGCCGCAAGTAGCCAGTGACAGAGAGACAGGACTAGTCCCAGGACATCTGACTCCAGAAATTAGGCTTTTCCTTCGCAACGAGGCTCGGCTTGCTCAGAGTCACAGCTAGCAAGGAACGCCCACAGTCCAAGCACCCTCATCGATATTCTAAATCAATTTGCTCCACTGCCTCTAGGGTCTCCAGTGGTGGTTCCTCCTGGGGACTTTACCTCTGTGTTTCCTATGCACCGGGTTCTTTTCTTCTCTCTGAACAACCTCTGGCACTTAATACTACTTTGGCTGAACTATTTCGAGTCACTCATTTTTTTGTTGTTGATAAAGGGCTCCTAGGGGCTCAGCCCTCTGCCAGGTGGAGTTGGATTCTGAGGACAGATCCTGTCCCAGCAGAGCTGCAGGCTGCTTGGAGCGCTGAGGCTGACGCCCGCGGAGATGTCGGCGATTGAGGCAGGACTGAGTGGCCCTGTGAGTCCTGTCTGCCAGTGCTCTGGGGTTCAGAGGAAGGAAAGAGTGACTGGGGCTGGATTGAAATGCTCCCGGACTCCACCCACCCATCACAGGCTCCCGGAGGCTGGGGCCAGATGTTCCCCTCTTTCGGAATCCATCAAGTGCTAGTAAATGGGAAGGGATTTTAGAATCAGAGAACTAGAGGAGGATAGTCGTGTTTGTTATCTCAGAGATGGAAAGCAGAGGCCCAGGAGGCAAAATGACCTGCCCAAGGTGACACAGCCAGGTGGTGGCACGGCTGGACTGAGAACCTGGGTCTTCTGACTCCCGGCCTTGTCCACCACCCGGAGTTGCCCCTGCTAAGTGAGGGCAGAAGGACCAGACGCAGACTTCAGGCTGGTCCCTGCCTTCTAACATTCTCAGCAACACATTCAGGACCATCACTGTCACCAAGAGAGAAACATAACATCGGACTGGGAATAGCAGGCCCGTGAAAACACCCCGCAGAACCCTATACCCTATATACCCTGATTTCCACCAGCCCAGCTGCCTCCTTGCTTGTTCAAGGCAGCTGCCCCAAGAAAGGGGGCTGCGGAGAAGAGAGCACAAAAGTCCTTTCTATTTGGGGCTTAGCACCTGGGACTGCAGACAGCGCCAAGCCGAAGGAGAAGATTTAGGAGTGATTCCGTAGGAAGCCAGAGTGTAAGAAGCTTTAGCTCAACAGTTCAATATGCGAAAAGCTTTTGCCCACCGCCCGAGAGAGGCTCCCTCATACACTGTAACCTGCATCTTCCCCCGAAACATCTTAGCTCCATGAAGCAATAAAACAGTCTGGCCTAAGTTACTGAACTTCTTTGAAGTCCTGAAGTGGCCCATAAATAAGGTGGGTACTTTGGAAGGGAGCGTTTTTTTTAGGAGGGATCCCTAAACGGCGTTCAGAGTCACATTGATTTGTAGCCGCCTCTAAGTCAATTTCCTGGGGTTCATAAATCTTGATTCGAGCAAAACGAAAACGTCATCAATATTTATTTGATGCATTTCTTACCACTCCTTAGGAAAGGAAGAAAAAAAAAATGTCAGCATTCTCACCCACCACCCTGGAGCAGGCATGGGACACGGCCATTCCTGGTTCCTGGCAGACTATTTCGTTGTGAACCATAAACTCCGGGTAACAAATGTACCATTTCATGGTCAGCAAGAGTGGTAACTGTCACTGGAGAAATAAAACTGAGTTATTGTTTCCAGTTTCAAAAGAACAGCAACAAGTATAAAAAAAAAAAAAAACTGTATGTGATCTCTCTTTAGACACCTGCAACCATCTAATGTTTCACTGAATCCTGCCACATAAATGCATAGCTTCACTCACTAATCCATATGGCTCCAGAGACCACTGTTACATGAGAACTTCAACTGATGGGGCCAGGCAGCCCAGGGCAGCTTAATCTTTTTTAATTCAAATCGACTGAGTCCCATGTGGCCGGGAGATGATACCCTATATGCTGCAATCAGACTGACCTAGACTTCTCGTGCTCTAAATGATTAATGAAACTGCCTCGAGTTTGTTTCTATGGTGATTGGAAACCCGACCCGGACAGAGGAATCTGCCATTCACGGGAACAGAACCGAAAGGGGGGCACTGGGGACCCTGGCCGCTAGTCGCTAGTCGGGAAGTGGGGATGCACAATGCAGTGGGTTCCTCTCCCAAACCTGCCACTGGGCTCAGAAAGTGGGGTGAGGGGATAGGAAAGAAAATGGCTCTTTTAGGGAAGTTTTAACTTGACTCAACTGCAGAATTATCTCCTCCCCACCCCCAGAAAAATCTACAAACTCTTTAAGCGTTTCTGAAGCAAATGACCCCAAGAGTTGAGGGAAGACAGTATTGAACTCACTTTTGGTTTCCTAAAATAAATCCATGAATAAATAAAATAAACTAAAACCCTGAAATCTTTTGATTCCTTCTTTAGAATGAATGGTTTTGTCCATTATGAATGTTACAAAACCTGCCGAGTACCTCACATTACTTGTTTACTCTCTGGTCATGTGTGGTTTTATTTGTTTTTCTTCCTCATTTGAAATAAGTACCATTTGGGCTTCACACAGCAAAACTTTGCAGTCAGAACTGGCAGAAGTAGGCAGCGTGGGACTTCGGGGACATTAGATGCTGCTGACAGAGAAGCAAAGGTTATGAACAGTTAGTGCCAATGGTTACCTGCTGCCGTCTGCCTGGAGGGACAGTTGGGTCCTGCTTCAGGATAGAGTCCGTCCTAGCTTTCTCGTCAGAGCCCCCAAACCCTGCTCGGGTGTCCCAGCTCCATGAAATCCTGAACCTTTAGAGAGGTCACGCCGAAAATACCAAAGGCCATACATACCTTGTCATTTTAAAATCCAAGGCCATTGACCGAGGAATAATGACTATAAAAGTTGGTGAGGGCATCATTCCCCTTCTTTCATTCTCCCCCCACTGCCCACCTACCTTTCTTCACAAGATCCCCGGCCACCTCCTTAAACATGGTTCCCTACCTGTAAACCTTTGATGCCCGTGTTCCCTAGAGAAGAAATTCCAGACTTTAGTAGGACCCACAAGGCCCTCCAAGGTCTCTCCCCACCTCCTGTTCCAGCTCGATCTCCCACACATCTCTGCCATCTGTTCCCTGAATGTCCTGCATGATTCTCCCATTCTCTGCCTTTGCTTTGCTGTCCCCTCTGTCTGCGATGCCCTCCCCAATGTCTGGGTCTGTTCCCCAAGACCCAGCTCAAGTGCCGTCTCAGCTAATGGGCATCCCAGCTCCTCAGCAGAGATCCTCCTCTTTCCTTCCTAATATGCCTTTTATCTTAGGGTGTCCCAGGCTCCGCCTTGCATGATAGGACATCTTGGTCCCGGTCACAGGGCTTGGCACATGCTGTGTGCTCAGTCTGTTTGCTCAGTTGAATTTCTTCTTCCAACCCTGCTCCTTGGCCCCTGGCTCCACGGTTAGCTGGGAAGTTCATCTGACCACCATATTTGTTGTCCCCCTGATGGTCACTACTAGCTGTCCCCAGAGGAGCAAAGGCTTCAGGACTTTGTGGATCAGGAACGCTTCTGGGAAAGCAACCCGGAGCTGCTCTAGTTCGGCTCTAAGCCTCTCTTCTGACCAAGCTGGGGCTCACTGGGCCCAAGCTTTTACAGCAGTTTCTCCAAATTGAAACTTTCCCTGTTGAGGGCCTGAGCTGGTTACAGCCAGGCTGGGCGCTGTTTAGAGGGTCTGTCTAGCCCAAGCTCTCACCCCAGCCCCTGACTCGGCCCTGCAGGGGTGCAGCCGTCAGGCAGCGTCCTCCCTCTGCCCTTGGCAAGAGGAGGGGAACCTGAGTAAGAACCGGCCTCAGCCAGCCTCTCGCCCATCCAATTAGACATTTCCACAAACTACCTGCTGGTGAGCAATCCCTTGGCCTTATCTGACTCTCCCACGGCGGGGGGTATCATGTGTGCCTGTTGTGTTCTCTGAAGGCACAGGTGGCAGAGCTTGGGTGTGGAGCCCTGTCGAGGAGGGAGCGGTATGCAGACGCCCAGGAACAGATCTTTGGGTGAGCAGAGACAGGGTGCTCCCTGTGTCAGTGATGAGCCTGCATGCGTTACGTCCCACATAGTCCCCATTTCACCAACTGACAGACCCCATCCCAAATCTCTCACCTGGACTCCCCCGCGCCCTAGCACAGAGCTCGTGGCATACGTCTCTGACATTTGTCCCGGCCTCTGCTTCACTTGTTAAACGGACAAGGTCATAACCCCTGAGTCTGTAACGCTTTGTAAATGGTAAAGAATATCTCTCCCCTGTTCCTCTTCCCTTCCCTTCCCCACCACTCTGTCCAACCAAACTGGTACTTGTTGTGGCTGTACATGTTTTTAAATCACATTTTATTTTCAGGGGTTCAGAAAAGTCCCATTGCTTCCATTCAGAAGGTTCTTCCCCGGATGTCGTGGGCACTCTGCCTGGGCTAGGAGGGGGGTGCGGTCTGGTGGAGAAGACTTGGGGGAGTTGATTGCTGAGGTGAGGAATGTGAGACGTGGTGAGAGGGAAGTGAAGCCATGAATATTTAGATGAGGAGGAGAGTGGAATTCAATCTGACCCTGATACACAGGAGGATTGGATTGATAGCAATAATCTAAAATTAGAAGCACTCAGTCATGGGAGTTTAGAGCTCAGACTCTAGAGACAGACTAGGTTAAAAACTGAATTTGCCACTTACCAGCTGAATGACCTTGGGCGAGTTACTTAACCTCTCTGTGCCCCAGCTGCTTCATCTGTAAAGTGGAGATATTAAAGCCGTTCCTCTGTAGGATTGTAGTGATGATTGAGTTCCAGAAACAATACTTGACACATAGTACACGCTAGCTGCAGTTACAACTAAATAAAGGTCAACTTCATGTACCTTCCTCAGGATCTCTCTTCTAGAGTTCCTTTTGCTGTTTTCCAAACTCTCCGCCCCCCCGCCCCCCTTTTATTTGTTGTGGAGGAAAGGAGGGTCTAGCTCACTGCTGTCCAACAGAAATAGAATACAAGACACATAATAAGAAATATAAAAATTTCTAGAAGCCACACTAAAAAAATTAAAAGAAATAGGCAAAATTAATTCTACCAGTATATTTCATTTAACCCAATACATCTAAAATACTATCCTTTCAACATGCAATCAATACAAAAAATCATAGATTAGATTCGTAGGACTGGAGCATGTCTGAGGTGGGTGTCCAGAATTTCAGGCGCTGGCTTGCGCTAGCCCCAAGTTCAAAGTTATCCCCAGAGAGAATCGAACCCACAAGATTTTGGAGTGAAGACCTTGCTCCATCTTTGCCCAGCCATCTGTGAGGAGCTGCATCCCTACTGTCTGCTCCTATAGAGGAAAACTGAGCCAAGCTCTGCCCTGAGGATGCTCTGGGTTAAGAGTTACTGATCCACAGGGAGCAAAAACGAGATGGAGCAGAGGGAATCCACCTCTGTCTTTTGGAAGTTAAACATTTCAATTAAAAGGCCAGATTATCCAGGTCTAAATCCTACTTTGATTCTTAAGTTTTAAACTTTGCTCCTCAATTTTCCCATCTGTAAAATGGGGTAATGATAGTACTGACCTCAAACAGCTGTTAATGAGGATAAAATAAGTCTTGCAGAGCGCCCAGAATGGTGCCTGTCATGTAATATGTTTGTCATATAGGTGCAATATTTTAAGGAACTACCAACTATTTGATTCACTGCAGTATCTCCAGCCCATATAGGTGCTCAATAAATATTTGTGGAATGAAATAAGTGCTTTCAAGGAGAGCTTTGGCAACAGATAGAAGGAATAGTTCAATAAGCCACAAAAGTTACTCCAGCAAAAATCGATGATTGCTAACGTGTCTCCCGGGTGTGATGACGAGAGGTGAGTGTGGACAGCAGAACTTACTTTGTGACTGGGGGGCGAGGCTGGGGGTCTTTCTCTGCTCCTCACCCACTGCTCTTACTGTTTCCTCCATGTGTTTAATGAGTGTTTAAGGGCTACCAGTTTCAAAAGGTGCCAGTGATGTGGTCCAGGACACCCCCAAGTCTCTGTCTGACCCTGACTTCTAGCTTTGTCTATCTTTGGGTGAACTTGGGGTGTGGCAAAGGCTAGCTGGGTCACATTACACAAAAACTCTTTCTAGATAGTTAGATTCCAAGGAGAACAATCCAGAAACACAGGCCATTCTCCCAAGGACATGGGAGTTGACACCACGATGAACATCCTCCTCCTGTCCCACCTCCCACCCCCCGACGATGCAGAGTGGGGTCGAGTAGAGGGAAAGAGGATAAACCCTATCTGCCATCTTCCTGTCCCATGGCTTCCCGTAACTTCCAAGGGAGTCCAAGTGGACTCCAAAAGGTGCCCCCCTCCCCGGCCCTGCCCCCCTTTCTATGGTGGGGACATAATTAAATAAGGTATCACCTGTTGATAATCAAATGAGAACAACATATAACACATTGTGTGACCCAACAACATTGAGGACCATTAGACTGTGTCTCTAAAGATTGCAAAGCCCACTAGGGCAGGTGGCACAAGAGAATTACAGGGAGGTGGGATTCTGAGGATGCTTGGGCTATTTTAGTCAGTCTGGGGTATTCATTTGTTTGGCTAGTAAACTAAGGGCACCTTAAAAGCACTGAGTAACCACGGCCCCCGGTTTCCCACCAATACTCTGATTTTATCTCATAGGGACTCCGTGGCCCAGCTCTTCACCCTGGCTCCTGCACCAGCCCTGGCCCAGCCTCTGGTGTGCATGTGGGCTGCAGTCCGCTCCCCCAGACTGTAGACACTTTGGGTTCCTGTAAGTAGCTTTGACAGGACTCAGCAGTATTCCCTGGATGAAAGCTGTTTTCTTTTAAAAAACAGATGTTGATGACAATAAAAGTCTCAAGAGGAGGCTACAATATAAGTGGATTTTTAAATCACTTCTACTTAGAGGAATTCACAGGACATGTTTTAAAAAATATAGCCCCCTACATGATTCCTATTAGTAGCTCCATTGATGAAAAGACTCAACCACATTTGGTTGAACATCCTTAATACTAAGGGGCACCTCAAAACACATTTCCAGATGAAAAACGATGTAGATATTTTTTCTTTTCAATTAGGCCTAAATTTCTGTCCATGATTCTCCCGTTACCTCTGTTTTTATCCTTTTTTAAAATTAAAAAAAAACCCAACAATGCAAGTAGTCTCTTTCATTTCTGAGACAATTAAAAAGGAGAAGCAAAAAAGTAAATGATTTTCTTGATATTTTTAACTATTTTAAAAATGGGAAGCACATTAATATGATTGAAAATCTAAGAACAAAAAGATAATCACCAAAACCCTTCCCTCCCACCCCACTCCAGCCACCTTGCTCCCCTTCCCAAAGGTAACCAGCATTGTCAGTTTTTTGTGTAACTTTCCAGAGATATGTCCCTCACAAACAAGTATATACCCGCCAATTCTTTTTTCCTTTTTTACATATCATACACACATGCTGTTCTCTCTATTGTTTTTTTCAGTTAGCGATATATCCTGGAGATCATTCCTTTCCATTATATAAGACTTTTTCATTTTTTCCAGCTGTATAGTATTTCATTGTATTCATTTAGTAAGCTGGCTGCAGATAGATATTTGGATTGTTTCCAATCTGTTGCTATTACAAAATGTCTGCAGAGAAGTGCTTTGTATACATATAATTTCTCATGTGTGCTTATATATCTGTAGGATAAATTTCTAGAAATGGTAGCTTAAGGTCAAAAGATATGGGCATTTGTAACTTTGACGAACTAAACTTTCATTTAAAAGTCACTGGTAATCCCTTCTCCAGTGTGAGTCATGTTACCATTTTTTATGTATAATTTTCCAGAGTCGCTCATTTAATAAGCACTTACTAAGCCCCTAGGGGCTGAGTGTTCTGTTAGGCACTGGCCATACAACACTGAACAAAACCGACTTTGAGACCAGAGGGGGGGTACACTGTGGGCAGAGCAAGTGCTCAGAACTGCTCAGGACACTTGGGTGTGAAAGAGTTATTCCCCCCAAATCCCATCACATCTGGCTCTCAGCACCACCCATGCCATGGTCTGCAGTAAGTTCAACATTACTTGTTGGGGTCATTTCCTTTCCCATGGATCATCCCAAAATCCTGGGGTTTTTGCGGGCAGAAAATCGGAGGCGGCTCTCGCATGCTCATCCCACTGCCACAGTCCTGGTGGTCCTCACATTCTGCCTGCTTTGCGAGCATCGCCGGCTCCCAGCCCTTGGTTGTTCCCATCAACCCCCGTGTGGGTTCCCACCAGCCAGGACTGCTTCAGAGTTGGAGGCACAGGCTTTCCAACCTCAAAGGAAACCCTCGTCCCTACCGCCTTCTGCACCTGGGAATTACTCAGTTTCCTGCTTTCTTTTCAAAACACCAGTTTCCATTCCTTCCTTCCCTTGCCCAATGCTAACTGCCTCCTCAGAAACCCACCAACACCTGGGAGATGAGACACTCCCCCAAACCTAGACATTAAACCACAGAGGTCAAGGTGCTTTGAGAATTGGGGGAAGGGAATCCCATTTTCCTTCTTGGGTTTTCTGTATTCATGGGACTAAAGCAAAAATGTATACGTATATGTTATGCCATCGCATAAATACATAAATTAAATTATAAGTGCAAACTATAAGTGCTGTTTTCTTTACTGCTGTATTCCCTGCACCTAGAATAGTGCCTGACACATAGTAGGTGCTCAGTAAATATTTGTTGACTCAAAGAATAAAGTATTATGAAGAAAAAAAAAGGGAGAATGCCTGAGAGGAAAAATTAGTTAGTGGTGACTGCTTTGGACTGAGTAGTCAGAGATTCTCCAAGGAGATGACATTTCCAGTGATCCTTGAGGATCAGAAGAAATCAGCTCTGTGAAGTGTACGCGGAGGAACTGTCCAGGCAGAGTGTGGGGGACATGAAGAGGAAGGGAACTTGCAGTGAAGCGAGCACAGGAAGAAGCCCTGGGCAGCGGTGGCACAAGGAGGTGACAGAGGAGGGCAGAGGCCGATCGGGGGCAACCTTGGAGGGTGTGTTAAGGAGTATAGACTGAATGCAAACCGTAATGCAAAAACTTTCCATAATTTTAAGCAAGGGAATAAAACTTTTTTTTAGAATCTCTTTGCATTTTGGAAGGATCTTCCCAGTAGCTGTATAGGAGTGGATATGAGCACTGGATAGAGAAGTGGGTAAATAAGAAGATCATTAAGAGAGGCCATTGCTGGGCTTCCCTGGTGGCGCAGTGGTTGGGAGTCTGCCTGCCGATGCAGGGGACACGGGTTCATGACCCAGTCCGGGAGGATTCCACATGCCGTGGAGCGGCTGTGCCCGTGAGCCATGGCCGCTGAGCCTGAGCGTCTGGAGCCTGTGCTCCGCAATGGGAGAGGCCACAACAGTGAGAGGCCCGCGTACCGCAAAAAAAAAAAAAAAAAAAAAGGGTCATTTTAATCGTCAGAGCAAGAACAGATGAGGGGTGTGGAGAGGATGGAAAAGTGCGGGAAGATTTAAGATACGTCTTGAGGACAGACTTGGCAAGACTTGATCCAATGTGGGAGATGAGAAAAAGAGGGAAATTTTAAGTATTATTGTGAGCTGGGAATAATTGTGAGGGGAGGGGAGATTGCCGTTAAGAGATGGCTGAGGGAGGCATGCTGCAGAGTTTGTGTGTTTGTATCTCCGGTGTGGTGTGAAGAGTAAAGGTAAGACTCAAACTGCCTGGGTTCTGGTCCTGTCTCCCAGGTCAGCCATGGGATACTGGGCAAGTGACCCACGCTTGTGCCTCAGTTTCCTCATTTGGAAGAGAATAATAATAGTTCCTTCTTACATTTTTGAGGGTTAATTGATTAATCAAATGCTTATAATAGTGTCTTTTACATAGTAAAGTACCTAATAAAATTTAGCTATTTTTATTATCTACTTCTACGTTGGCATTTATTTATTTTATTTATTTAGTTTTGGCAGTGTTGGGTGTCCATTGCTGCACGCAGGTTTTCTCTAGTTGCGGCGAGCGGAGGCTACTCCTCGTGGCGGTGCGTGGGCCTCTCTTTGCAGTGGCTTCTCTTGTTGCGGAGCTTGGGCTCTAGGTGCACGGGCTTCAGTAATTGTAGCACGCGGGCTCTAGAGCGCAGGCTCAGTAGTTGTGGCGCACGGGTTTAGTTGCTCCGTGGCATGTGGGATCTTCCCTGACCATGGCTCGAACCTGTGTCCCCTGAATTGGCAGGTGGATTCTTAATCACTGCACCACCAGAGAAGTCCCTACATTGGCATTTAAAACAGATGGACAGTATTCCATTTTATGAATAAATTACTTATCCAAATCCCCATTTGTATTGCTTCCAATGCTGCAGCTTAGTAATAATAGGATAGTGCAGACTCAGGAGCTAAACTGCTTGAGTTCAAATCCTGCCCATATATTTATTAAATCTATAATTTTGGCAAGTTACCTAACCTCTCTGTGCCTCAGTTTCTTCATCACCAAAGGTGAGGCTAATGATAGCACCTGTCTCAGAAGATTCTATAAGAGTGAAGTGAGTTAGTGGGTCTAGAGCATTCAGAACATATTAAACACCATGTCAGCATTTGCTTTTATCATCATGTGCCGGCTTCTCTTTTAAGCATGTTACGTGTATGGCCTCACTTAATATTTATAACATCCCTATGTGTAGGTATTACTCTTATCCCGATATTACAGACCAGAAAACTGAGATACCGACACGATTTGAAACTAGACTCCAGAGCTCCTGGTTCTAACAACTACTATCAATGGCACGTCAATTTATATGTATCTTTGCTCATCTGTACAACTATTTCTTTAGGATACATTCCAAGAAATGGAATTGCATGATTTAAAAGTTCTTTTAAGGTATGACCTTTGATACATGAACACATCATTTTCCAGAGAGTTTGTAGCAGTTTACAATCCCATACAATTTACAATAGCTATGTTTTCTTGGTGAATTACTCTCTCTACTGTTAAGTAATTCTTATTAATTCACTAGATTTGGAGCAGTGGGTGAAGTCATGCCCAGTGATATCGCTGGTGGAAGTGACTCTCTCGGTGGCAGGTAATCGGGTATAGCGGCTGGCTCTCCTGGCCTTAATTGTGGGCTGGGGTAGGCAGGCTCCTGGTGAGGCCAGGCATGTGGACAGCAGAGACTGGGAAGGGGCAGGACCACACGTTACGTTTAGTTGTCACATTCCTTAGTCTTCTCTGACCTGGAACAGTTCCTCAGTCTTTCTTTTCATGATCTTGATTTTGAAGAGTGTCATCCAGCAATTTGTGAAATGCCCCTCAATTTGGGATCAGACAGGGAATAACTATTTTAAATATGTTACAGAATTTATAGGAAAAGATGGATATAATGAGTAAAGAATTATATGGGTTTTTCAGAAAAGAAACGGACATTCTAATATAAAACCCAATGAAAATTCTAGAACTGAATAATAAATTATCTAATACCATTCCACTTGATGGGATTAGAAGCAGATAGGACACTGGGTATCACAGAACAAAGGATCCATGAACTTGAAGATGGGACAATACAAATTAATCAAACTGAAGCAAAGTGAGAAAAAAAACTTTTTAAATGAACAAATTGTCAGTGACACATGGAATAATATCAAATCGTCCAACGTATATGTAACTGGAGTCATAGAAGAGAGAGAGAGTACGACAGAAAAGTTTTCAAGAAACCATGACCAAATATTTCTCAGATTTGATGAAAAACATCAATACACAATCAAGAAATTTAACAAACCTCAAATGGGATAAATATTGACACCTAGACCCATCATGGTCACATTGCTCAAAAAGATAAGAAGAAAATATTAAAAGAAGGCAGAGCAAAAAAAGATTCCATACAAGGTAACATGGATATGAATTATGATTTTTTAAAAATTAGAAACAGTGCAAGCTAGACCACAGTGGAACAGCATCTTTAAAATGCTGAAAGAGAAAAACCTTCAAGCTTGAATCCTAGAGCTAGTGAAATGATATACCCTTCAAAAATTAAGGCAAAATAAAGACATTTTCAAGTAAGCAAAAGTTGAGGGAATTTATAGTCAGCAGACCCTCAATACAAGAAGTGCTAAAGGAAGTTCTTCAAACTGAAGAGAAGCAATCCCGGATAGAAACACAAGTGAACAAGAAGAAATAAAGAGTTCCAGGAAATAGCAAGCATGGAGATAAGTAAAAAAGATTTTTGTCTCTTTCCTCAATTTCTTTAAAGTACAATTGACAGTTTAAAGCAAAAAGAAGAATAATAATCTATCATGGGGTTTATGACATAAGTAAAAATAAAATATAGGACCATAAGCACCGAAGGAGCTAAAGGGAAGTTTATTGTTGTTTAGTTTTTCACTCCATGTGAAATAGCATAATACTAATAAATGGTAGTCTCTAAAAAGTTAAAGTTGCATATTGCAATCCCTAGAGTAAGAACCAAAAATAAAACAGAGGTATAACTAAAAATCCATTTTTAGAATGTTAAAAAATAATCTCCAAAAAGTCAGGAAAAGTGGGAAAAGTGAACAAAAACAGAGGGACAAATAGAAAAGAAATAGTAAGGTGGTAGATGTAACCTAATATGATAATTATTTATCAATAATTACATAAATGTAAACAGACTAAGCGCCTCATTTAAAACCTGAATGCCTTGGACATATATCTGGTTCTAATAACATTATTGGCCATTCGGTTTCTAACTTCCTTTTACTGCTTTGGTTTTAACTTTCTTTTTACATTTTCTGGTACCTGTGGATTTCCTTTGTACTTTTGAGATAGGCTAGGTATGAATTATATTTAAATAAGAAATCCCATGTGTTTGGAAGGAGGACAGGGAATCTGGGGGCTGCTTACAGTGGTTTGGTTCATCATAATGGCAGCTTTATTTTTGAAATTTAAATAATTAATCCATCCTGAATTTATTTTGTTTTAAGGGAACAGATAAGTTTCTAACCTCATTTTATAAATTACTAGCCTATTGCCCTTATTTGTTAAATAATCTAGCCTTTCTCCACTGATTTGAGAAGCTACCTTGATTTCAAACTGAACTATTTTGTACCTTTGTGTACATTACTGAATTTCCATTCTGTTACCATGGTTGTCTGTTTTGTACTATTGTTTCTGCTTTACATTATTTCAGTTTCAGTGTCTGGTGGGTGAAGGCTCCTGTCATCACCCTTATTTTACAGCATCATAGCTATTCTATTCACATGAACTATAGAAGAGTTTTGTTAAGTCTAAACATTTTCTGTCCGGACTTTATTTTGGGATAATGTTAAAGATGTAACATAATTGAGGGGAAGAATTGGTATTGAAGTGGTATTAGATTTTTCCTCCTCCTAGAAATGTGACATGCTTATCCACTTATTCAAGACATAAATGTCTCAGGCTTCCCTTGTGGCAGCGGTGAAGAATCCGCCTGTCAATGCAGGGGACACGGGTTCGAGTCCTGGTCTGGGAAGATCCCACATGCCTCAGAGCAACTAAGCCCGTGCGCCACAACTACTGAGCCTGTGCTCTTGAGCCCACGAGCCACAACTATTGAGCCCGTGAGCCAGAACTACTGAAGCCCGCCTGCCTAGAGCCTGTGCTCTGCAACAAGAGAAGCTACTGCAATGAGAAGCCCGCGCACAGCAATGAAGAGCAGCCCCCGCTCGCCGCAACTAGAGAAAGCCCGCGCGCAGCAACGAAGACCCAACGCAGCCTGAAAACTAAAAAAAAAAAGACATAAATGTCTCTCAGGAAAGTTTTGCAATTTTCTTTGTGTGGCTTCTGTATGTTTGTCATAAGGGTATTCCTACATCCATATTTAGGAACTTGTTTTGCTACAGTAAATTAAATCTTTTTATCATATATATTTATATACACATACAGTTTTTCTTGTCCTGAATTTATATTTAACGAAACAAAGTATTACAAGAAAAGTTTTTCTTTTAAAAAAATCATTAATGTGATATTGTATTCAAATTATTTTTCTTCCTCTTTTTTAGCCAACTATTTTTATTGAGGTATAATATGTGTACAGTAAAGTATATAAATGTATTAATTAATTAATTAATTTTTGCTGTGTTGGGTCTTCGTTTCTGTGCGCGGGTTCTCTCCAGTTGTGGCAAGCGGGGGCCACTCTTCATCGCGGTGCGCGGGCCTCTCACTGGTGCGGCCTCTCTTGTTGCGGAGCACAGGCTCCAGACGCGCAGGCTCAGTAGTTGTGGCTCACGGGCCTAGTTGCTCCACGGCATGTGGGATCCTCCCAGACCAGGGCTCGAACCCGTGTCCTCTGCATTGGCAGGTGGATTCTCAACCACTGCGCCACCAGGGAAGCCCTATAAATGTATGAATCTTAAGTGCTCATCTTGATGAATTTTTCCACACGTATACCTAGGTCAAGGCATGGACTCTTTCTCTCATGCTCCTTCTCCACCTACACCACCCCCTGAGGTAACTATTGTTCATTTTTCTATCAACAGGGAAGAGTTTAGCCTCCTTGTGAATTTAATATAAATCGAATCATGCAGTATGCATTTTAGTGTCTGGATTCTTCCACTCAATATAATAGCTTGAGGTTCACTCACTTTGCTGCACTTAGTAGTAGTTTGGACTTTGTTTTGTAGTAGACTACTACTACTACATTAATATGTAGTCGTCTGTGTGTGTATGTATACATCTGTGTGTGTGTACTCAGACACATAAATATTTATATACTCTATACCACAATTTATCAATTTATTTACCCATTCGCCTATTGACGGGTCCTTGGGTTGTTTCTAGTTTTGGGCTATTATGATTAAAGCTATTATGAAAATTCTTGTACCTGTGTTTTTAGGAATATACGTACACTTTTCAGTTGGGGGTATACCTGGGTGTAGATTTGCTGGGATATAGAGTGTGTACATGTTAACTTTAATATATACTATCAAATGATATTCCAAAGTGGTTATACCATCCTACACTCCCACCATCAATGTTTGAGAGGTCCAGTGGCTGCATAACCTCATGGACATTTTGTATTATCCGTCTTTAATTTTAGTCATTCTAGTGGGTTTGCAGTGGCGGCTCATTAGGTTTTCATATGCAGTTACTTGGTAAGTGATGTTCAACACCTTTTCATATGCTTATTGGCCATTTAGATGTTCTCTTTTTTAAAGTGCCAGTTCAATATTTTCACACATTTTAAAATTGGGCTGTTTGAGTTTTCTTATTGATTTGTAGTTTTTCATAGATTTCAGGTATGAGTCCTCTGTCCTATCTGTTCAAAGATATTTTTCTGGGGCTTGCTTTTTACTCTCTTAATGATTTCTGTTGATGAACAGAAGTCTTCAATTTTAGTGAAGTTCAATTAATCAGTTATTTTTCATTTAGGGCTACTGCCTTCTTGTGTCCTGTTTAAGAAACCTTTGCTTACCCCAAGGTCATGAAGATAGTCTCCTACGGTTGCTTCTAGAAACCTTATTGTTTTACCTTTCATATTTAAATCTACGATTCATCTCAAATCAATTCCTGTACGTCATATGAGGCAGGGGTTCACAGTTATTTTTTTCCCAAGTTTCAGCACCAGTTGTTGGAAAGATCATTATTTCCTCCACTGAATGGCAGTGGTATTTCCTTGTGAATCGAGTGATCATACAAGTGGGTCTGTTTCTGCACTTTATGTTATTATTGGTCAAATTATCTATCTTGTCACTAATACCACTTTGTCTTAATTACTATGGCTTTTCGTCTTTGTAAGACTTGAAATGTAGTAGTGTAAATTCTTCAATTATGTTCTTTAAGATTTTCTTAGCTATTCTAGGTCCCTTGCATTTCCCTGTAAATTTTAGAATCAACTTGTCAATTTCAGCAACTGTAAACTTTCTGGATTTTGATTGGGATTGCACTAAATTTATATATCAGTTCAGGCAGAATTAATGCCTTAACAATATTGAGTCATCCAATCTGTGAGCACATGTGTGTCATTTAGCTCCTTTAATTTCACCCATCAATTTGTTGTTGTTGTTGTGTTTTCAGTATATAAGTCTTGCATACTGACTTGTGTTTTGTTAATACTTGTAAATTTTGTTAAATTTATCACTAAATAGTTCATATTTTAATGCTATTATAACGCTGTAGGGTTTTTAAGTTTTCATTTTTCTAATTTTTTATGGCTCTTTTACAGAAATACAGTTTTATTGGTTGACTTTGTATTAATTCAATTATTAGTTCAAACAGTTCATTATAGATTCTTTGGGGATTTCTACATAGACCATTATGGCAGCTGCAATTAAAGAGTTTTACCTCTTCCTTATCACTTTTTAAGGACTTTTATTTATTTTTCCTTCTGAAAGGGCTTCCAGATAATCTCTCTATAGACTGATGGTCCTAATTCAAGTCATGTGTAAAATGATTTATAAAAAGTGTCAGAACAGAGAAGGCTTAGTTGGAAAGAATATTGGATAATTTAATTGAAGCAACAATGGGTGAGTATGATTCCTCACTGAATGCCCCTGTTGATAGAGAATGTTTACCTTCACAAAAAGATAAGCAGAAAATATTAAGAGAAGGTGGAGCAAAACAGAAAGATTACATACAAGGCAACATGGATATGACTTATGATTTTTTAAAAATTAGAAAGAGCGCAAGGCAGACCACAGTGGAACAGCATCTTTAAAATGCTGAAAGAAAAAAAATCTTCAACCTTGAATCTTAGAGCTGGTGAAGTGATATATTCTTCAAAAATTAAGGCGAAGTCAAGACACCCACACATAATAAACATGCACATCAGCAACCACACGGCGAGTGAATCACCTTCATGGCAAATGTAAGAAAATTTTACCTGAAGGAAAATTTTTGTTCAATCACCAAAAACGCTCAAGAACTTGAGTGAGAGGTCTCAAGACAAACTTTGCTTATGTCAAGCTTTGTCTCTTGATCTTTTGGGACTCTTTGGAAAGCAATTTTCCCTGTATTTATCCACCTAAACACAGACAAGATAAGGGCAGGGTTCCTATTGTCTATTCCTACTCTGTAGTGTACCAATCAGGTGTTCCATGAATGTTCCTTGAATGAGTGAATGCATGACTAAATGAAAAGAGTGAATGAGTGGAATTATGGACAAGAGAAGTCAGCCCCAATCTTCAGTTCTCTTTGACAATCCACCCTGTTGAACTTTGAATGTATCCGCTATTTTCTGTTGCATGTTCAAATAATCCCAACCGTTTCCCATTTAGAACTTGGTTCCACTAAAGGAATATTCCAATCCATAGTAGACTATGTTCAAAGATGGCCACAGCCATCTCTCTCCCCCCACCACTGTAATCCCACTTCTCAGAGGTTGCCAATGGGAACAGCCAAGCAATAAAGTAGGAGAAGTGGATGTTGGACTGAATTAGACCTTTTTTTTTTTTTTGCTGTACGTGAGCCTCTCACTGTTGTGGCCTCTCCCGTTGCGGAGCACAGGCTCCGGACGCGCAGGCTCAGCGGCTATGGCTCACGGGCCCAGCCGCTCCGCGGCATGTGGGATCTTCCCGGACCGGGGTACGAACCCGTGTCTCCTGCCTTGGCAGGCGGACTCTCAACCACTGTGCCACCAGGGAAGCCCTAGACCTTTTTTAAAAGCTGAATTTGGTTGTATCAATCCATGTCTGTACATTGTATAGTTACGGTCATGGAAGAAATGCCATAATTATTGTCTAGCTTCAATGAGCTTCATTCGCCATCTGTCAGCTCTGGCAGGGCAATGAAAGAGGCCCCTCTACTCCATTTATTGAGGTAAGTGCTTTCACTCTCTGTCCACATTCAACACTCCTGCCAACGTCTACCAGCCCTCCACCCCTCACACTATAGTTTACTCACTATTCATGCTCATGTCCATCTTGGTATACAACTTCCTTAGACCCTACTGAGCCCAGCCCAGTGCTTTGCAAAAAGTAGGCCCTTGGAACAATATTTTCTAGATGCACAAAATAAGGGAGGAAATGAGGAGAGGGGTAGACATAAAAGATGAGTTACAACTAATACTGAATGTTATATTCTGCAAGGTATAGTATACATACATTAAACTACATTGGATTGCTTTCTAGTAAATACGGTTCTGGGCTTAAAGTGGTTTTTCGAGAGGCATTAGAAATTCCTACTTTAGCTTAATCACAATGTTTAGTTTTCTCTCAAAGGCACCTTATTTATTTAATGTCACAATACTCAAATCATTTCATTCTGCAATGTTCAATAAACAGGAAAAAAAAGAAACCCTCAACATCTCTGCTAAATTGTTACCAACAAAGTAAACATTTCTCCCCCAGTTTTTTGGAGTTGATTAAGCACCAGTATATTTAAAAATGTTTCCCAAGCCTGAGAAAGTCTCCCCTCTGAACATACAACCATTCGGTGTCGAATGTTTTCCTACCACTTGATTACAATTTGGCAGTAGGTTCTGAATAATTTACAAATTTAAAATTTCTGTGCCCAAAACACACATGTGTTTGCAGCTAAACAGACTTGAAAGAATATGCAAATTGCACTTTTATGTCAAAAATGAGTGAATGCAGCTTCACGCAGAGAAAAAGCTAACTGCCACCCTCATGTTTTTGTTTAGACTAATCTGTGTGCTGTCGCTCCCACATCAGACTGCATCAACATTTTCTTTGGGATATTAGACGTAAATGTTTATGGCTGCAGATAGCCTAGAAGGGATTGGCACTTATTAAAAACGACCCTGGAGTATTTTCTTTGGTTTCCACATAAATATCCCGGGGAAACGTTCAATCAAACGAGGCTGCCAGGTGGAGGGAAATGAACATTGTAGCAGAGCCCTGGGGTCTCCCGGGTCCTGTGAAGTGAGGGGCCCCATCCAAGAATGGAGTAAGAAGGCTGACCCCAGAGAACTGGGTGGGGCTGCCTTCTTTTCACTGTGGAAGATAAGGCGGCGGCTGACTGGAAATGTCTCTCCCTGAGGCCAGGAATCCAACCCTCTCCACAGACCAAAAAAAATCACATTTAAAAGAGCCATCAGAAAACTAGATACCATATGTGGATTTCATCCCACCTTCAGCTGTAGGGGCCAAGGCTGGGTGTGGTATCAAGACAGGACAACCTCCCATGGGGCAGTCGGTGTCACTCAGGCAGGTGAGAGCCCATCGTATCTTCACAAATGGCAGGAACTGGTTTTCGAAGTTTAGGCCTGGAAATGTTCATTCTTGAATCCAGAAAAAAGCTGAGAAACTTATCCTAGGCTCTCAGACGCTGAGGATACTTCTAGCTCTCCCTGCTTCAGCTAAAATGTATTCAAAAGCCACTACGTAAAGGCCTATTAAGTTGTCCTGATAAAAATCACTTTAATGTAATCACCGTCCTCCAGCTTTTCCCCTAGACTCCCTGAGATCTAGGGAATGTCATCCCACTCTCAGTGGCCTTCTACCCCCTCTCATCCACTACAACAGCTAGCGCCAAGGTCGCAAACAGCCTCCACAAGCCCAAGCAAAACGAGCAATTTTCAGTTCCCATCTTATCTTACCTCTCAATGGTATTGAACTCTTGGCCTATCCCTCCTCCTTGAAACCTCTTCTACGGGCTCAGTGACACCACCATCATTTGGTTTCCCTTTATGTCCAGCTACTTCTGTCTCCTTTGCTGCCTCCTTTCTCTCTACACCGTCTTCCTAAGTTGACAGATCAAATGCCATATGATCATTTCAAGAGGCACAAAAAAAGCATTTGACAAAATCCAACACCCTTTCACGTTAAAGACACTCAGCAGACCCGGAACAGAAGGGAACTTCCTTAACCTGATAAAATACTAATACTCGTTGAAAATTAATACAGATTTTGGTACCTGGAAGTGGGAGCTGCTGTAATGGATTTCTGAAAATGTGAAAGAAGGAAATTGTGCTGTTTGTGACAGCACGGTTGGACCTAGAGGGTATCATGCTGAGTGAACAAGTCAGAGAGAGAAAGACAAGTGCCGTATGATCTCACTTATATGTAAGTCTAGAAAACAAAACAAACAAACAAACAAACCAAAACAGAAACAGATTTGTAGACAAAGAACAAACGTGTTTGGGAGAGGGCAAGGAGTGAGAAGTTGGTCAAAACAGGTGAAGGGGATTAAGAAATATAAACTTCCAGTTTTAAATAAATAAGCCATGGGGATGTAATATACCGCATAAGGAATTTAGTCAATAATACTGTAATAATTTTGCATGGTGAAAGATGGTTACCGGACCATATATTGGTGATAATTTTGTGATGTATTTGATTGTCAGATTAACTATGTTGTACACCTGAAACTAACATAATATTGTATGTCAACTATACTTCAATTTAAAAAGTCTTTTAAATTAAAAAACCCCAAAATATCTGAAAATGCAGAACTGGCTTTGGAATTGGGCAGTGGGCAGAGGCTGGAAGCATTCTGAGGAACATGACAGAGAGAGTCAGACTGCCTTGAACAAACTGTTAGTAGAAATATAGCTGGTAATAAATCTGCCAGTTAGGACTCAGAAGGCAATGAGAAGCACAGTAGAGAAGACATCACTTGCCTTAGGTAATACCTACATCATCACCAACAGGCTGTTAGTAGAAATGTGGGTGTTAAAGGTGGTGCTAGGTGGTGCTATGAAGGCTTAGAAGGGAACGAGGAACACGTTACTGGAAACTGGAGGAAAGGGGGTTCTGTTAGATATGGCAGAAAGTTTAGCAGAATTTCGTCCTACAGTTATGTGGAAAACAGAACTGGTAAATGATGGATTTCGACATTTAGCTGAAATTTCCAAGCAAAGTGTTGAAGGTGTGACCTAGTTTTCTTGCAGCTCATAGTACAATGCAAGAGAAAAGAGACAAATTGAAGCAAAAACCATTTTTTAAAAGAAGGATCTGGGATTTCATGATTTGGGAAATTCTCAGCTTAACCAGATTGCAAAAGATGCTAAGGTTAAGAGATTCCCTGTCAGGGAAGAGTATTACTGGAAAAAATTTAAGAGTGTAGCTGGGCAACCTCTTGCTAATACCTCAGAAAAACAAAAAAGTTAGGATACCTAGTTACACAAAAGGCTCTTAGAGAGTAAGTGTATAACACATAGATCCCCTCTGCCATCTCAGCAGAAGACAAAAATAGAGGTGGGATTATTTAGGAAGAATCTGGGGAGGGACTTCTTGTCTAACGGGACAGAGACAGAGTCTTAAGAATTTTATACCAGCAGAAAACACTGCCAGCTTGGCCCAATAGGGAAGAGAGCAAAATAAAAGAAGGGTCTTGGACCCCCAACATTCTGCAGGCAGGAAACAGGCTGATAAAAATACTCAGCAGTAAACACGTTGCCATTCATGTAAAAAGGAAGGATGACTCAGAATATGGAGCCGCAGGTCCAGGGGTAGAGCCATGGACCCAGAGGTTGGAACTGAGAGCCCCAGAACATTGTTTCCAGACCTTATAACCCAGTGGAGTTGGCCTGGCTGGATTTCTACATTTCGGGGGACCGGTGACTCTTTTTCCTTTTCCTTTTCTCCCTTTTTGAATCAGAATGTCTGTGCCTTTCTTACCTTTGTATCTTGGGAGCATGTAACTTGTTTCTTTACTTTCACTTGTCCACATGGAGAGGAACTCTGCTCCAGAATAGATTATACTGAATCTCACTCATACCTACGTTGATGATTTAGGTGATGGTATTTGGAACTTTTGAACTGGAGAGATATAGGTGAAGTTTTGGATTTGTTGATGCTGTAATGGGTTGAGAATTTAGGGGATCTTGGGATGGGGTAAAAGTATTTTGCCTATGGGACAGACATAAATCTTTGGGAGTCAGAGAATGGAATATGGTGGGCAGAATAATGCCCCCCTAAAGATATCCACATCCTAATCCCTGGAATCTGTGGATATGTTACTTTACATGGGAAAAGGGACTTTGCAGATGTGACTAACGTTATAGACATTGAGACGGAACCAGTATAATCACTTGAATCCTTAAAATTGAGAACCTTTCCTGCTGTATTAAGCCAGAAGATTTTCTTCACTGTGGAAGAAAAAGGAGAGAGATGCCACATTGCTAGCTTTGAAAATGGAGAAAGGGGTCCATGAGGCAACGAATGCGAGTGACCTTTAGAAGCTGGAAAAGGCAAAGACTCCCCTAGAGTCTACAGACAGGAAAACAGCACACCTGACACCTTGCTTTTAGCTCAGTGAAGCCCATGTTGGACTTGTTAAATGTAGAACTGGGAGATAATAAATTTGTATTGTTTTAAGCCATTGAGTTTGTCACAATTAGCTACAGCAGCAAAACAAACACAGTTGTCTGTGAAAAAGCCATAGATAACACCAACTTAATGATGAAAGACAAGGATCAAGAACAAAGACAGAGATCAAGAACAAGACAAGGGGGACTTCCCTGGTGACGCAGTGTTAACCAAGGCCTGCCAACGCAGGAGACATGGGTTTGAGCCCTGGTTGGGGAAGATCCCACATGCCGCGGAGCAACTAAGCCCGTGCGCCACAACCACTGAGCCTGCGCTCTTGAGCTCGCGACATACAGCTACTGAGCCCATGTGCCACAACTACTGAACCCTGCTCACCTAGAGCCCATGCGCCACAACAAGAGAGGCCACTGCAACGAGAAGCCTGTGCACCACAACGAAGAGTAGCCCCTGCTTGCCGCAACTGGAGAAAGCCCACATGCAGCAACGAAGACCCAACACAGCCAAAAATAAATAAATAAATAAAATTGTATAAAAAAATTACTCTCAAAAAAAAAAAAGAACAAGACAAGCTTGTTCATTCTTGCCACTTTTATTCAACATTGTACTGGAGGTTCTAACCAGGGCAGCTAGGCAGGAAAAAGAAATAAAAGGCATCAACACTGGAATGGGGAAAGCAAAACTAGCTATGTTTACACATGAAATGATCTTATATACAGAAAATCCTAAGGAATCCATTAAAAAAACTATTAGGACAAATAAATGAGTTCAGCATGGTTGCAGGATATAAGATCAATAAGGAAAAATCAGTTATATTTCTATAACACTGCCAGTGAACAATCAGAAAATAAAACTAAGAAAATAATTTCTGGGGGCTTCCCTGGTTGCGCAGTGGTTAAGAATCCACCTGCCAACGCAGGAGACACGGGTTCGAGCCCTGGTCCGGGAAGAAGCCACATGCCACGCAGCAACTAAGCCCGTGCACCACAACTACTGAGCCTGCGCTCTAGAGCCTGTGAGCCACAACTACTGAAGCCCACGTGCCACAATTACTGAAGCCCGCCCGCCTAGAGCCCGTGCTCCCAACAAAAGAATCCACTGCAATGAGAAGAACAAGCACAGCAACAAAGAGTAGCTCCCGGGCTTCCCTGGTGGCGCAGTGGTTGAGAGTCCGCCTGCCGATGCAGGGGACACGGGTTCGTGCCCCGGTCCAGGAAGATCCCACATGCCGCGGAGCTGCTGGGCCCGTGAGCCATGGCCGCTGAGCCTGCGCCTCCGGAGCCTGTGTTCCGCAACGGGAGAGGCCACAGCAGTGAGAGGCCCGCGTACCGCAAAAAATTAAAAAATTTAAAAAAAAGTAGTAGCTCCCACTTGCCACAACTAAAGAAAAGCCCACGCGCAGCAACGAAGACCCAATGCAGCCAAAAATAAATAGACAAATAAATAATTTTTTTGTGTGTGGTACGCGGGCCTCTCACTGCTGTGGCCTCTCCCGTTGTGGAACACAGGCTCAGCGGCCATGGCTCACGGGCCCAGCCAGTCCGCGGCACGTGGGATCCTCCCAGACCAGGGCACGAACCCGCGTCCCCTGCATCGGCAGGCGGACTCCCAACCACTGAGCCACCAGGGAAGCCCAAATAAATAAATTTTTAAAAAAAGAAAGAAAAGAATTTCTAATAGCATCAAAAAGAATAAAATACTTAGGAACAAATTTAACAAAACAAGTGCAAGACAAGCACTGAAGATTACAAAATGTCACCAAAGACTTAAAGAAGACTTAAAAAAATGGAAAGACATCTCATTCTCATGGATTGGAAGACTTTATACTGTTAAGAGTGCAGGCTCCCCAAATTGATCTTCAGGGTCAATGCAATCCCTATAAAAATCTCAGCTGGCTTCTTTGAGAATATTAACGAGCTTATTTTAAAATTCATGTGGAAATTCAAGGGACCTGGAATAGCCAAAACAATCTTGAAAAAGAACAAACTTAGAGGACTCACACTTCCTCATTTCAAAACTTACTACAAAGCTACAGTGACTGTAGTATTGGCATAAAGATAGACATGTAGATCAATGGAATAGAATTGAGAATCCAGAAATAAACCTTTATGGTTTTGGTCAACTGATTCTTGACAAAAGGGTGTCAAGACAATTTATGGGGAAATAATAGTCTTTTCAATAAATGGTGCTGAAACAAGACAAGGTTGTATGTGAAGGATATTCACATACAGAGGAATGCATCTGGATCCCTACCTCCAAAACATATACAAAAGTTAACTAAAAATGATCAGAGACCTAAGAGTGAGAGCTAAAACTATAAAACCTTTAGAAGAAAATGTAAGTTTAAATCTTTGTGATCTCAGATTAGGCAATGGTTTCTTATATATGACACCCAAACCACAAATGATAAAAGGAAAAACAGGTAAGATGAAGTTCATCAAAATTAAAAACTTTTGTGCTTCAAAAAACACTGTCAATGAAGTGAAAAGACAACCCACAAAGAATGGAAGAAATTTTTTGCAAATCATATATCTGACGAGAGACTTGTATCCAGAAGAAAAAGACTTGTACACTCAGTAATAAAAATAAAAAAAAAATTTTAAAATGGGTAAAAGATTTGAATAGACATTTCTCCAAAGGAGATATACAAACGGTATACATATACCATATGTAGAAGATATACAAAAAAGATATACAAAAGCATATGAAAGAATGTTCAACACCATTAGAGAAATGAGAATCAAAACCACAATGAGGGGGGACTTGCCTGGTGATCCAGTGGTTAAGACTACACAGTCCCAGTGCAGGAGGCCAGGGTTCGATCCCTGGTCGGGGAGCTAGAGCCTGCATGCATGCCGCAACTAAGAGTGCGCATGCTGCAACTAAAGATCTCACATGCCACAACAAAGGATCCCGCATGCCACAACGAAGATCCTGAGTCGTGCAACTAAGACCCGGTGCAGCCAAAACAAACAAACAAATAAATATTAAAAAAAAAAAAAAACACCCACAGTGAGATGTCACTTCACACCTACAAGGATGACTATAATAAAAAGATGAACAATTACTAGTGCTGATGAGGATGTGGAGAAATGAACTCTCATACATGTGATGGGAATGTAAAATGATGCAGCTGCTTTGTGAAAATGGTTTGGCTGTTCCTCAAAAAGGTAAACGTAGAGTTACTTTATGGCCCAGCAATTTTATTTCTAGGTATATAAGGGAATTTAAAACATGTTCACACAAAAACTTGTTCATAGCAGACTTATTCATAAGAACCAAAAAATGGAAACAACCCACATATCCATCAATTAATAAATGGATAAACAAAATGGATAGTTATATATATATACACCATGGGATATTATTCAGCTGTAGTAAGGGAAAAAAATACAGCTAAATGCTACAACATAGACAAACCTCAAAATCATCATGCTAAGTGAAAGAAGTGAGACACAAATAAAACGTTCAGAATAGCAAATTCATAGATACACAAAGCAGATTAATGGCCACCAGAGGCTGGGGGTGGAAATGGAGAGTGACTGCTAATAGGTACAGGGCTACTGTTTGAGGTGACAAAAACATTCTGGAGTTAGATAACTGTGGTGGTTGCACAACTCTGGGAATATATTAAAATATTGAGCTGTATATATATATATATATATATATATTTTTTTTTTTTTTTTTTTTTTGCGGTACGCGGGCCTCTCACTGTTGTGGCCTCTCCCGTTGCGGAGCACAGGCTCCGGACGCGCAGGCTCAGCGGCCATGGCTCACGGGCCCAGCCGCTCCGCGGCATGTGGGATCTTGCCGGACCGGGGCTCGAACCCGTATCCCCTGCACTGGCAGGCGGATTCTTAACCACTGTGCCACCAGGGAAGCCCGAGTTTTGAGGTTTTCCTCCTCCACTTGTAGGGGCCAGATTTAACTTACGTCGACTAGTTACTTATTGGCTGTGTGTTAGGCTCCTACATGGACCACATCTGGGTTATCCTATCTGTACCCACTGTTGGGTGGTGATGGACACTTGGACTTGGTCAGCCTCAACCATGTGAGCTGTAACATGCCTCTGCTCCTTATTAGGATTTAACCTAATGGCAGTATAAGCTACCCTGTGTATTTGCTGAAAAGCAGAGACACTAAAAGGTATGCTGCCAGCCTCACAATTCTGCCCTTCTCTCCACAGCTTTGCTGGAGAAGCCTTAGACCAGGAGTAAAGAGGGAGAGGTATAGAGGAATGCATTTTGGAGAAGGTTCATTTTATCCTCTCTTCTGCTGACAAGAATTGTTGCGTGTTCAGTTGAGTGTGTTGCATCCTGACCTTGACCCTTGCCCTTTCCTGCTCTTTCAGAGCCCCGTTGTCTTACAGTGGCTGACCACATACTGCCTAAGCTCCATGCCTTTTATGTGGTCCAGCTCACACTGTTGGTGACCAATAAACACAAGCTTAGCAGGTAAGAACACAGGCTTAGGGGGTCAGACAGCCTTGAGTTTGACTACTGTGTGACCTTGGGCAAGTTACTTTACCTGTCTGAATCCCTGTTTCCTCATTTGGAAAACTGAGATAATAATACCAACTCCCTCATGAGGTAGGGAGAAGAAGAAATGAGCTAATGTAGGGAAAGCAGAGCGCCTGAGACATGCAGGGGTCCAGTAAATGTTAGCTGTCACCACCACCGTGATCATCGTTCATTTTCATCATCATGATTGTATTCATCAGTTTTAGCTGCGACAGAAGTCCATCTCAAATGAATTTAAGCAAAAAGGAAAATATTTTGGCTTAGTTAATTGAAAATTCCAGGCACAGGCTGAATCCAGAGTTTCAACGATGTCATCTGTGCTCAATCTCTCTCTGTCCAAATCACTCCACTTTCCTCTGTCTTGACTGCATGCTCCAGCGGGTGACTAAAACGCAGCTGGGGGACTCTAGCCTGCAGAGGCCCACCTGCCTTGTCTTCCCACCAAAGCCTTGTGTACATGCATGTAGAAACGCCAGCCCACATGTCCAAGCTCCATCCACAAACCCACCTCCCCGTGAACAGCCTCCCTTGGCCACCCCTCCTCCTCTGAAAGACAGACCTGGGGACGAGGCTTCCACAGGCTCTGGAAACAGATTCAGGGCTGTTCGGGCAGGCAAGCCTGGGGTCCTGGTATCAGGAACGTGGCCTGTATGGGAATAGAAAGGATGCAGACTCTAGATGGGCGTGTTCACGTGGTCCCACAGAATCATGACCCCAGGAGGAAGGGCAGGGCTGGATGAGGGCTGAGCAGGGCCCTCTAACACAAGGGGCTCTGGTTGCCAGGCCTAAGAGAGCTATTTACTTTTTATATAGTACATGTTTCATATGGGGATTGTTGTGGAACAGTCTAAAAGCAATTCAAGACAGGATACCATTCAGTGTCGTGGAGTAAGAAAGAAAGGATTCCTTGAGAAGGAGGCCTTGGAGGATGCGAAGATCAGGATAGACCAGGACATAGAGAAGGGCATTCCGGGTGAGGAGAGCAATGTGAAAAAAGGCCATGAGGTCAGATGGGATCTACTGTGTTGGGTCAATGGGGAGTTCAGTCTAGTAAGACAGAAGGTATCTGCTGGGAGAAACAGATGATGGCGCATGGGGCCTACTGGTAGAAGCTTTTTAGAAAAGCTCTAAGGGGGAGTCCAGGTCCAAACCTGTTATAGTAAGAACTGGGGAGACTTTGAAGGTTTGTGAATAGACGATGCTGGTTGAAAGTGGTGTTTGGGAAGCTGGACCTGGCAAGCACCATGTTGGTGGACCAAGGGGCCCACCCAGAGCTGAGATTTGGGGGAGTGGAGGAGGAACCAGACAAGGATTACTGTGAGGATGATGAGTGGGGGTGGGGGAGGAGTGGGGGGAGGAAGAGAGCTCTTATGCATGGTCAATGGAAGAGGGTAAGATGGCAAAGGGACCAAATCCAGAGCTGATGTCACCAGGAAAACCGATGCCTAGCCCCGGGTGAGCTGTATACAAATTCTTCCCAAGTTGAGCTGTCAGGACAGATGGGATGGACACAGGTCCGGTCTAATTTGTGGTTAAGATGATCAACTTAACTGCACCAGGTGTTTGCTTTTCATTTTTGTTCCAGTTCCCTGATGGGCAAATGAAATTCAGTGAGTCCACGCGATCTGACCCGGCCGCGGTTACTGCGTCTGGGTGTCCTATGGGCAGAGCTGGCGCCTCAGGCTCAGGCTGACGCGCTGGTGAAGTTCCTGTGGGCAGAACTGAGGGCTTTTCCCTGGCTGGTTTTGCTGGGCGGTTTGTAGGGCCTTGTCTGTTGACTGGGGGTGAATGCAAACTGGAATGTATTTGTAAAGGGGGCTTCCAGGCCTGGCCTGTACCCACCGGCTTCTCATCTGAGCAAGGGGAACCGCAGGCATCTGGCCAGCCACGAGACTGTAGCTGCGGGCCAACAGGTCCAGGCAGGCCCCTGCGGAGCTGTGGCTGCTAGAGCGTGAAGCACTCAGAGGGACCAAGGGTATTCCTGGGTGAGAAAAAAATCACGCCGGGCCATGCGATTCCCCCCAGTCTTTAAGCCAGGCAATTTGTAATTATGCGGTATCCATCAGCCCACAATTATTTATTTACTCCCTGTTCTGTGTCTGCCTTGTTGGTACCACATGAGAAGCAGAAGAAATCCAAATGACTTCTGAAGAGGCTAGTTTAAGTATGAGGACTTGGGTTCAAGTCCAGCTCTACCCTGTACCACATAAATGGACATTAACAAGTCCTTTAACTTCTCTTGTCCTCGGTTTCCTTGTCTGTAAAATGGGCACAGAAACACAATCTATTTAACAATGTTGATGTGAGAGATACATGAGGTTGATAATGATATATAATAAGCAGGCAGGTGTTTATTCTAATCTAATAAATGGAGATTAATGTAGTTTCTAATTTTACAATATTTGTTAAAATAATAAAATTTGTTCTAAAAGTCAATGAGTTCTGTGAAACTTTTCCTTGCTCTTAAAAAACAAGTAAACTGATTAGGGAACTAAAACTAACACACATGTAACAGGAATGAATATAAGAGAAAGAAAATATACCATATTTTGTGAAACAGAGGATAAGAGCCACTTGACATTTTCTCAATATTGGGCCAAATAAATTTGGTCATTTTCTTCCTTTCTTACTGCCACCTACCTTTTTGGAAGCATCTGGCTTCCCCCTAAGTTCCTAAAGGTGGAAAATATCTACAGTCAGAAGCTACTGTCCTCTCAGCCCCTGTTTACAGATGGGACAGCCAAGGCCGCGGGAAGGGGAGGAGTCTTGTACTGCAAAGATTGCACCTTTAGGAAGTGGTAGGGCTGGGACTTGACCACAGGACTTCTGGCTCTTTCCATCCACTCTATTGCCCTCTGACCTGGAAGTCATCTTCCAGTGTAAGATCTGGGTCATTGAAGGGGGGACCACTGGCTCCTTACCCACTTCATTGCAGGCCATGCCTTGCTTTCCTTACCTGGGCGAGTCCCTCACACATGGCCATAGGGGCAGAAATCACTGTCTTTGAAAATATTAATTTTGGAGTTAAAAAAAAAAACCAAACAACAAAACAGAGCAATGGGGATTTTCAAATGGCAATGAGGTAGAGAGACAGGTAAACCCCCTGTAGTGCTTCTCTCCCCAGGCAGGGGCCTGTCCACTCTGACCTTAGACCTTCCCGGTCCACACAGCCCATAGCTGTGGCTGCTCTCTGAGCAACCTCCAACCAGAAGAAATGTTGCAGAAATGCCTGACTCTGACCTGTGGCTGGGAAGGATGAGGAGGGTGGGGCTGTCAGGGTAGCTACAGCGATAAGGACGCCCCTCCAGGTGCTTTGGTGGTGGTAGTCGGAGTCCAGGTGGAGGGGAGCGGCCACCAGCCTCCCACTGAGCTGAGCGCTGGAACTGGGGGCAGCCAATAACTCTGCTTGGTTTTGCCATTTCCCTATCTGGCAGGAGTTGCTAATCCTTCATTACTAAAAATAACTTCTTTATCCAGGACCCAATCAGCATGAAATCTCCTATCATTTGGATGCTATTTCTTCCAATCCTGTACGGTTACTGATTTTCCTAATGATGTCCCTGAGGCCCTGCAACACCCTGGAATGCTTTCTGAATCACTGAGGGAGAATGCAGCTGTGTTCAGTCTAGTTTTAATGTGATGTGATTCTTACTTGTTTTTCCAAAGCATCGAATAAAAGGCAACTCTCATGGGAACTTCCCAAATGTTGTAGAGAAACAAAAGACACCTGTCTATGGAATGACAGTACATCTGGTCATTTCAGCCACTTCCGGGCACCTGCACGTCCATGTCAGTCCACGCGTATCTGCTCAGCTCTGGTTAGAGCTGTGAGGTTGGGTGTTTGTGGAAGTGGTGTGAGGCCCGCATTTTTTGTGTATCCTCCTTCCCTCGTTTGACTGCAAAGTTCTCAAGGGTGAAGAACATTTCTCATCCTTTGTCTTCCAAACATGTTCTGCTGATGACTGCTCACTCCAGGAGCCGAGTCCCTGGGGCTGCCGAGCTCACTGCAGGGCCCACTCTGGCAGGATAACTGCCCATTCCTTGCAGACTCGTGTCACCTGCATAAATGTAAACCTGCCTCCCTAAGGTGGCAAATCTTGGCCCTTTCCCTGGAAGTGTCTGCCAGCGCTTCTCTCGAGGAGAGCTATCCACTCCCTAGTTTCTGCCCGCTCTCCTCACAGCCTGCCTTAATTACACTATCTGCCTCCAGGGACCAGACGTGGTGAAGGATGAGGGGAACCGGCTGGCAGGGCAGAGGCGATAGGAAGCATTGGTAGCGAGACGGTAGGAAGCACAGATGGGCGTTGCCCTCTTTCCATGAAGTGGCTCCTATAACATAAGGCCCTTCAGGGCAAGGATCTTCCATGCCCAGTTCACCTTTATATTACCAGCACTGAGGAAAGTGCTCTGTTTATGCTCAATAAATATTTGCGGGAGGAACAGGACTTGGGGTCCCAAGTCAGCTCAGACATTCCTGAGCTCCGCGCATCACTCACTGTCCTCATCTCTAAACCGAGGGGGCTACTTTTGTAGTTCATTTACTGTATTATATTTCATTGCCTGAATCTCAGAAACATAATGTTGAGTAGGAAATAAGAGTAAGTAGTAGACAATGACATGCAATATTATCATCTTCCAAAGCTCAGAAGACAAGCAAACTAAAATGATATGGTCTTTAGAGATCGATTGTATATCATCAGCCATTGCCACGATAATGCTGCGTAACAAACTAGTCCCCAACTCAGTGGCTTACAACATTCACGTATTCTCAGTCGGGCGTCTGTGGATTGGCTGGGAGTTGGCTGATCTAGTCTGGACTCAGTTGGGTTTGGTTCTGACTTCAGCTTGGGTCCAGGTCTGCTCCACGTGTCTCTCATCCTGCTTGGACCAGCAGGTGAGCTCTGGAGCATGTCCTTCTCATAGCAGAGGCAGGAATACAAGAGGAGAAAGTGGAAACACGTGATGCCTCTTGAGACCTACGCTCAGAATTGGTATCCATCCATGCCTACAACAATCTACTGGCCAAAGCAAACCTAAATCACTGGGCAGGGAAGTGTATTCCACCTCTAATGGGAGGAACTGCAAAGTCATATGTCAAAGGGCATCTAAAGGACTTGGAGCAATAACATAATCTACCTCGCAAACATCGCTGGCAAAATTATAAAAATAATCAAGGGAACGATAAATACAAGATTCAAGATGGTGGTTATTTCTATGGAGGAGGTGTGAGAAAGGAATGGGAGGAGACTTCATTGTAATGGTCTAGTTCTAAGAGGGTACGATGGGTTCGCAGGTTTTATGATTACTGTGTGTTCGGCTGCACCCCACAGGCCTGCAAGCCTTATAGTTGCCCAGTTGCGATTGAAGAAAAAGCCCAGAGGCAGTGACAGAGACGTCAGTGGACTGTTGGATAGGGAATCTTACAAGTCTGAAGCAAAATTTCTGGAGCAACACCCCACTGTGTACAGCAGACAGCAAGAAGGACAGGGCAGCAGTCCTTCCTACCGGAGGGAGGTGATGAGGGGAAGGAGGCTACCAGTTAAAGGGGGAAGTGACTGTCAGGTTGGCTCATCAGTTACCAGGGAAACCAGCAGCAGGGGCAGAGGGCAAGCATGTAGGCAGTTACTGATTAAGTCCTCTAATTAAGAGGATTGGACAGTCATGTGAGTAGGGTGTAGGTGAAACAGGGACTGGTCAAACAGATGTACAGAGAGAGCAAGAGAACAGCCATCTTGAATGCCCTGACCATAAATGATGGTTTGTAATTTTTTTGCGGTACGCGGGCCTCTCACTGTTGTGGCCTCTCCCTTTGCGGAGCACAGGCTCTGGACGCGCAGGCCTAGTGGCCATGGCTCACAGGCCCAGCCGCTCCGCGGCATGTGGGATCCTCCCGGACCGGGGCACAAACCCGTGTCCCCTGCATCGGCAGGCGGACTCTCAACCACTGCGCCACCAGGGAAGCCCCTGGTTTGTAATTTATGTAGACATTATTCTGTCCGTGTCAAATCTTACCTAATAAAAACAGTAAGTTTAAATAAATACTGGATGCGATACACTGATAGGAGAAGTTCTTTCCGGTGCTGACATTGTATGTCCTACAATTCTAAGGTAAAGAGGAGCTGAGAGCTCTCGTTTGACGATGGAAAGCCTCTGAACATTCAGCAGTAGTCCTGGCTACCCAGCACCCAGAAATCAACCCGTGCTGGTTCTGTCTCAGGCCCAGTGGGGAAAATGAGAAGATATGTTCTCTGCACTTAGGGCTACGGGAAGTCTCTAGAAGACAGTTTGGATGGCAGCTGAGATAGTACTGAGATCCCTGGCTTTGATTCCAACCTCACTGGACTTAACTCTTAACTGAGACACTCGCCAGCTGTGCAGCCTTGGGAATATTACTTAGCCTTTTGGAGTCTATTTCCTTACACGAGACAAGTGTACCCTGGAGGGTCGCTATGGATCCTTGAATAAGTGAGTTTCTATTTGCTTTCTGATGTTGAGCAGAGAGGCCACCTTAGTTAATTAGTTAGATAGTGAGCTGCAAAGTCTGATACCTGTGTTTGAGTCTCACCTGTGCTGCTTATAAGGATGTGTGCGCAGGCTGTGATTTAACTTTTCCAAATCTCCATTGCTTTCTGTAATGTGGTGATGCTAACATTTTTCTTCAAAAGGCATGTTGGGTTTAAATTAGGTAGTGTGTACCATGAATCTGACGCATGTAGGGGCGTTCAGTAAATGTTAATCCCTTTCCCCTCCTGCTTCCAGCTTCTACACGGCTTCTTTCTGGCTGTGGCTCAAAGAGGATGGGGGGAAAAGGTCAAGTTCACGGCCAGGTGTCTTAAGGAGAATCCCAGTTCCCTTGGCTCCTTGGTAGGGGTGTCTCAGGTGTGGGTACTGGGAGGGGGGTTGGACCCAGGGAGAGATTATGTTTTCCATTACCCAAACATCTCCAATTTCAGCCTCCAATTTGGGGAAGCAAAATCATTTTGGGTCCCCACACAGTATCTGCCTCTGGAACTGATTATCTGCTGTGTTAAGTTCAGAGGCATTCTGATAAGGGTAATTGAATTAGGCTTCTCGGATGGGAGAGGGGCTCCTACAAGCAGGCCTGCTGCCACAGTAGGGGGTCTCTCTGTCCAGGCCCTGCAGGCAGGCTCTCCCTCCACACTTCTCTATGGAGCACGCCCTCCTGGGGTGCCCAGCGCCTCGGGCTTTGCCTTTGAAGATCTTTGCAGAGCAGCCTCTCACACTCTCCACACTTGCAAGGCCATAGTGCTTCCCTGGGGTCCTGCCCTGAATCTGTTCCCAGCCCAATTTGGAGGCGTGGGGTATGGGGGGAAGGGAGGGAGAGGAGTCTTCCCTTGAGGCAGAGGAATTTCTGGAGGTCAAGGAAATGTCTTTCCTGGGGACAAAAGAGCAGGAGGTCAAGGTTCAAATGATGTTGACCTAAATTTTTCCCAATTCCGGAGAGTTTCTCTCTCAGGAGAACTTGCCTCCACTCGCCCAACAATCTTGGCAGGACCCTGCCCATCTGAAATGACAGAAGCCCGGTCATTTGCGGATATGACTGTGACAGCAACCACTCAAGTTTTCAAAAATCAGCAGGCTGCAAGAAAAGCTGTTTGATCCCCCAAATGTGTGCAGACTCAGCCGCCATTTCTCACACCTCATTATGGTCTCCACACCCCCGCTCTCTCCCCATTTCACTGAGAAAATCACAGGGTTGTTGTCTATTGCTGCATACCTCTGAGGGGTTGTTTCTTCTTCCTCCCACCAAACCAGGGTCCCATGGAAACTCAGCACAAAAAGGGTGACAGAGCAAAGTGACTGCCCAGTGTGCCCCTCAGGGCTCTCGGTTCCATGATCTGTGGGTCCCACGCTACTTCTCTAACTTCTGCCCCACCAACCATCCTGTCTATCCACCTCCGGAGGAGCCAGTGAGCTCCCGTCATTATTATAAACAAAAGTGATGCAGTTTTAGAGACCACTAGAATAGATGTGGGTTCGAATCCTGACTCTGGAACTTACTACTTGTGTGATCTTTGGCAAGTTAGTAACTTGGGAGGATTGGCAATAAAACAGAGGTTCTCAAGCTTTCTCAGTTTATGGTGTCCTCAGTATGTCAGTCAATTTTTCACAGTGTCTCTAGGCCTTAAGAGACACATAAGAGTCCCATTTACTAAAAGTTAGAATCAAATAGGAACGCTCTTACACTGTTGGTGGGAATGTAAATTGGTGCAGCCATTACGGAGAACAGTATGGCGGTTCCTTAAGAAACTAAAAATAGAGTTGCCATATGATCCTGAAATCCCACTCCTGGGCATATATCTGGAGAAAAACATAATTTGAAAAGATACATGCCCCCCAATGTTCATAGATGCACTATTTACAATAGCCAAGACATGGAAGCAACCTAAGTGTTCATTGAGAGATGAATGGATAAAGAAGATGTGGCATATATATATATATATATATATATATAAAATGGAATAGTACTCAGTCATAAAAAAGAATGAAATAATGCCATCTGCAGTAACATGGATGGACCTAGAGACGATCATACTGAGTGAAATAAGTTAGACACAGAAAGACAAATCTCATATGATGCCACTTATATGTGGAATCTAATAAAAACATACAAAAGAAATTATTTGCAAAACAAAAGTAGAGTCACAGATGTAGAAAAAAACTTATGGTTACCAGGGGATAAAGGTGGGGGAGGGATACACTGAGAGAATGAGATTGACATATACATACTACTATATATAAAATACATAACTAATAAGAATCTGTTGTATAGCACAGGAAACTGTACTCTATATTGTGTAATAACCTATAATGGAAGAGAATGTAAAAAAAAAGAATATATATATATCTGAATCACTTTGCTATACACCTGAAACTAACACAACATTGTAAATCAACTATATTTCAATGAAAATTAAAAAAAAATTAGAACCAAACAGCTTAAGTATCTATGTCTTGACAAAATAATAAATATATATTAAAAGAAAAAAGTAGTAGTTTTATTTCATTCTTAAGTTAACAACAATTACTTATTAATGAGATGCATGCACCTCTTGCAACTTCTCAGACCTTGCAATCTGATGGGACCCTGCTGCCCTAATCCCTTGTTCCATGCTGATTTTCATATGGTTCTTGTTTATTTATTGCAGCTGCCACCAGAGCCAGCTCCACAAGATATGACATCATGGAAAGGAATGTAGTGTGATCTCACGTTAAAACTGTGAACTACCTTGAGCTAGTAGTTTGTACAGTGTCTAACAGATATTGAGTATCATACGTTTCCTTCAAAATCTAAAATAACTCCCGGTTCCCCGGTGAGTTTGCTGCAGCACCCCAGAGTGGGGAGTATAACACTAATGTTTGAGAAATGCCTAACATATTATAGGTGCTTAAAAAAAGGTAGCTATTATTATTTCTCTTTAAACTTTTAAAGTCACTGTTGGTTGACTTATGACTGCATTGTCATGCCACCAGACTAGACTACAATCTCATTGAAGGCTATCTTATCCAGCTAAGATAGTCTTCAATGAGACTGGCACTTAGTAAGTGTTCAATAAATGTTTCTAGAATGGATGGATGGATGGATGCCTTTTGGACCATCCATCTGTTGGCTCATTCATACTAATATCCATCTGTCCATCCATCCATCCATCCATCCATCCATGCATGTATCCAATCAACAGTAGAAAGTTGACTCTGCTGTCAGCTAGAACTGCCTTGCATCCTCTGCCCCCCTCTAGTGGATGGTGTTGGCTTCTCTTTGCCTTCTTGTCCTACCTCATGTTGCCTTGAGGAACCATCATTCTTTGGGCTCCAGCTCTGGAATTGTTCTTTCATGTGTGGAACTTTCTTTCTCCAAGGTCTCTGCAAATTCCTCAAGGATAGAAACAGGTCTAATTCACTGAATCCCCATACTTTTTCCGACATGGAACGTTCCCTGCAGGACTGAACATAAAGTAGGTGCTCAGTAAGTACTTGTTAAGTGAATTATTTGATTTATGCTACGGCTCTATGCAACAAACCAATGTCAACATTTTGATCAATTTGTCTAGTGACTCAATTACAAAAATTGGGCTGGTAGTGACCATCTCATACATAGAAGGAAGGAGGAATTAGGATGACTTCAGCAGTCAGTGAGGGCTTTGCTGAGAAGGAGGCCTGGGTGTTGAGTGGTGGGGCAGGATTCAGAGGCGCTGAGGAATGAGGCAGGCATTCAGGATCGTGATAGTGGGCACAGCATGAGAAATGGCCTGAAGGAGGAAATGGGCTTGGTGTGAAACAAAAGGCTTAACTGGATAGAGAAGGAATGAGATGGCGTCATGTGGGATAACGTTGGATTAGCAATTTCTAAGATATTGAAAGCTAGGGAGAAGTATTTAAAAATGTGAACATTAGTAGTTAAGTGGAAGGTATACCATAGAGTTGATTGTGTAAAGGTGGTTGCACCATATTGAATCACTTTACCTAAAGAAGAGGGACAAGGGGTGGAGGGGAAATTAAAATAATATGCCCTGTTGCAGGAGAGGTCCAAATGAAAACATTTTGCTGGGGTCTAACTGGCCATAGGTCTGATGGTTTTCTATCCACCGCACAAGTAAATAGCTCAAGGGCAGGCTGCCGGCCAGCGTAAAACTTTATGTGGAAAATACTGCCAGTGTGGCTATGGAAAATGCCCTCTTGCTGACCATAATTATACAGAATGTGTGCAAATAAAAGCTGAAGGAAAACACTTTTGCAGTGGTGTATTTTTTCTGTTCTTATTTTGACAGAGTGGAAGACAAATTCACAGACGTTTTTCTCAGTCTCCCCGTAGGGGCAGAATGAGCTCATGCGGCAAGGCTGGGCTGGGGGTTGGGTTTCAGAGAGAGACCCCAAACTAGCTTCTACACAGAGACCTACGTTTATGGGTCTTTCGGGCCTGAGTTAGCCTCGGGGCAGCAGGGGGATTGTTGAGGAGGAACCCAAAGAGGCATTGCCTCGTTTAGCTCTGCCTAACCAACAAGGTTTGATCTCATTCAGCCAAAGGGAGATGGGAGAGGTTGGGATGTTCAAACTATGATACCCACCTTTTAAGGTTAACTTCGGTGGAAGGTGATTCCTCTCCGTCTTCAGCTGTTTCCTGGGTTTCCCATCAGAGATAACCTCTAACTCTGAAGAAGCCCACAGCACAACAAAGGCCTCCAAGAAAGCCCTCTCCAAGCGGCAACATGGCAGATTTGGTTTCTTCAAATTTTACATCTGCCCTTCCAGAAAGTTGTCCTTTCTCCTCTTTTCTTTGACGTTTTTAGGAATACTTGAGTGAAAAATCCTCAGGTGAAAACCCTGTATTTTCTAGTCTGGCTGTGATCCATTCACAGGTTACCCGGCCCCTTCAGGGCTGGGCTCCAAAGTGCCAAGGGGCAAAGGACCATCAGAGAAGAGGCACAACAAAGGTCCCTGCAGTTGTAGAAGGTTTGCTTCAGGAGCATGTGCTCTGGATCTGGAAATGGATCAGGAACGGGAAAGCTAGAAGGAACAGTGGCGGCCCTGGAGACCAGCCCTTTCTGCCAACATTTCTCGTTCTGTCCGCCTGTCTGTTCCATTCTCTTCTCTGCTCACTCATAGTTTGTTATTCACCTTGCATATGGCCCATCATGACTGCTGGCTCCCTTCACTTGTGGCAACTCTCTAGACAACTTTTGGTCTCTGTTTCCAAAGCTAACTGGTTGTTTCTCTGTGTCTTAAGAGAAATATAACTGGCCAACTGCTCTCGATCATTTTTGGGGGGCAGGGCCTAGAGCCCCGGTCAGCCTGTGGCTTCACTGCCCTTGTGTTGGGCACCCACCCAGAGTGCAGTCAGCTGAGGGGTGGGCAACATGCCACTTAGGAGGAGAGACTGTGAGTTGGGGTGTGGATAAAGCAGGCGTCGATTGCCATCTCTAATGCAATAGTCATTCTGAACAGCACTGGCGGACAAGGTTATGGCAGGGACTACACACACATGTAGTTTTTATCAGTTTAGCTAACATTTATTTTACATGTGAAAAATATTTTTATAGGAATAAAAAACCTGGCTTTGAATACCATGTGACTGTGATATAGTCTAAGACACGTAGGTGTGTTTGTACCCAATAATATCCAAATGACTTGGCAAAGAATAGAAACTCTTTAGTATCATGTTGGGAAAAAAAAAGAACACATTCCGTCAAAGACAAAGAAAAATGATTTGACTGACTGAACTTTTAAAAATTTGCTTTTTAAACAAAATTTCTTCTACCCAAGGGAGAGAGGAGAAATAGTAATGTTTAGGTTACAATCTCCATTTCTTTTTCAACTTAACTTCCTGGGAGGACAACCCTCCTTTGTTCCAACCCATCCTCTGGGATACGTAAATGCGACCAGCACCTGTGCGCATGCATTCAGCATACTCTGACCCTGTGGCAGGTCCCCTCAGTTACAGCAGATACTACTCAGGCATAGCAGAGGGATACACAAAAGGGCGGGCATGTCATTTAGGATTAGGTTTGGCTACTTGTAACTAACATCCAAAACAGCAGTGGATTAGACAAAGAAGTTCGTTTCTCTCTCAGGTAAAAGTTCAGGACGACGGAGTGGCCTTACTTCACAAAACCCTCAGGAACCCAGATTCATTCTGGGGTCTCCCCATTTGGGGGATCTCCAGTTCACAGGCTGGTCCCCCTGCTGTGGTCGAGAATGGAGTGCCCCCTGCCACGTCTCTGTTACAAGCAGCAGGGAAGAGGAAGAGGGGAAGGGGTGGCAGAGGGCAGGCACCAGCTCTCTTTTAAGGAAGGTCCTTAGAATCTGCCACACAAACTCCTACTTGCATCCCATTGGTCACATGGCCACACCGAGCTACCAGAGAGGCTGGGAAATGGAGCCTTTATTCCAGATGGCCACTTGCCAGCTAAAATTTCTACTACTATGTATATTAGTCAGGGTTCTTCAGAGAAACATAACCAATAGGATGCATTTATATGTAAAAAGCGATTTGTTATAAGGAACTGGCTCATGTGAGCATGGAGGCCGGCAAGTCCAGAATCCTCAGGGTGGGCTGGCAGGCCGGAAAGCCACAAGAGCTGAGGCTGGAGTTCCAGTCTGAAGACCAGCAGGCTGGAGAGTTCTTTCTTGCTGCCAGTCTTTGTGTTCCGTTCAGGCCTTCAACTGATGGGATGAGGCTCACCCACATTATGCAGAGCAATCTGCTTTATTCAAAGTCCACTGATTTAAATGTCAATCTCATTCAAAAACATCCTTACAGAAACAACCAGAATAATGTTTGATCAAACATCTAAGCACCATGGCCCAGCCAAGCTGACGTGTAAATGACACCTATGTGTTATTTATGTGTCAACATCAATGATGGCTATTGGGGTACAGCAGCAGTCCCTGTCGCCCTGGAGATCAGCAACTTCTACTCTGAGCAAGAACGTTAAAAATCCCTGAGGGCAATGACTGTGTTTGTATTGGTCACCACTGTATTTCAGTGATTTTCATAATACTTTGCACAATAATGGTGACCATTATTTGTTGAGTGAATATTGTTTGTTTAATAAGGAACAAGTTAATGTATAGAGAGGATTAAAATGAGTTGGAACCACAGATGAGAACAGGATCAGCAAACTCTGTAAAAGGCCAGAGAATAAATATTTTCAGTTTTGTTGGCCATATGGCCTCTGCCCAAATCCTCAACTCTGTGACTGTAGGGGAGAGCAGCGCAGATAATATGTAAATGAATGGGCATGAGCAGATCTGACCCACAGACAGCAGTGTGCCAACCTCTGGACTAGAATATCAGAGCTGGGAAGGACCTAAC